>NW_027478929.1:0-364279 GCF_051014685.1 Ptiloglossa arizonensis
ACTTCAAATTCCCATATCTCGCGAACGGAATGACGAACTCGAGAAATTCCTGTTGCATCTGAAAGTAGAAACTCGCCGATTACAATGGTGTGTGTACTTTTTCACTAGGCCATTCCAGTTGTTGGTTTCGAGTATCAGACTTGCGAAAATTTTGATGGTTTCTCAACCACACCTTAACTTCAATCTCCCACATCTCGCGAAGGATTGATGAACTCGAGAAATTCCTGTTGCATCTGAAAGTAGAACACGCCCGATTACAAAGGTATGTGTATTTTTCCCCTAGGCCATTGTAGTTATTGGTTTCGCGTATCAGACTTGCGAAAATTTTGATGGCTTCTCAAGCATTCCTTAACTTCAAACCCCCATATCTCGCGAACGGATTGACGAACTCGAGAAATTCCTGTTGCATCTGAAAGTAGAAACACGCCCGATTACAAAGGTATGTGTATTTTTGCCCTAGGCCATAGTAGTCATTGGTCTCGAATATCAGACTTGCCAAAATTTTGATGGTTTCTCAACCATTCCTTAACTTCAAACTCCCATATCTCGCGAACGGAATGACGAACTCGAGAAATTCCTGTTGCATCTGAAAGTAGAAATTCGCCCGATTACAATGGAGTGTGTACTTTTCCCCTAGGCCATTCCAGTTATTGGTTTCGAGTATCAGACCAGCGAAAATTTTGATGGTTTCTCAACCATTCCTTAACTTCAAACTCCCATATCTCGCGTACGGATGAACTCGAGAAATTCCTGTTGCATCTGAGAGTGGATACCGGCCCGATTACAAAGGTATTTGTATTTTGCCCCTAGGCCATTGTAGTCATTGGTCTCGAATATCAGACTTGCCAAAATTTTGATGGTTTCTCAACCATTCCTTAACTTCAAACTCCCATATCTCGCGAACGGATTGACGAACTCGAGGACTTCCGGTTGCATCTGGAAGTAGAAACTCGCCCGATTACAACGGTATTTGTATTTTTCCCCTAGGCCATTGTAGTTATTGGTTTCGAGTATCAGACTTGCGAAAATTTTGATGGTTTCTCAACCACTCCTTAACTTTAAACTCCCATATCTCGCGAACGGATTGACGAACTCGAGAAATTCCTGTTGCATCTGAAAGTAGGAACACGCCCGATTACAAAGGTACGTGTATTTTTCCCCTAGGCTATTGTAGTTATTGGTTTGGCGTATCAGACTTGCGAAAATTTTGATGGCTTCTCAAGCATTCCTTAACTTCAAACCCCAAATATCTCGCGAACGGATTGACGAACTCGAGGACTTCCGGTTGCATCTGGAAGTAGAAACTCGCCCGATTACAACGGTATGTGTATTTTTGCCCTAGGCCGTAGTAGTTATTGGGTTCGCGTATCAGACTTGCGAAAATTTTGATGGTTTCTCAAGCATTCCTTAACTTCAAACTCCCATACCTCGCGAACGGATTGGCGAACTCGAGAAATTCCTGTCGCATCTGAAAGTGGTAACTCGCCCGATTACAATGGTGTGTGTACTTTTTCACTAGGCCATTCCAGTTGTTGGTTTCGAGTATCAGACTTGCGAAAATTTTGATGGTTTCTCAACCACACCTTAACTTCAATCTCCCACATCTCGCGAACGGATTGATGAACTCGAGAAATTCCTGTTGCATCTGAAAGTAGAAACACGCCCGATTACAAAGGTATGTGTATTTTTCCCCTAGGCCATTGTAGTTATTGGTTTCGCGTATCAGACTTGCGAAAATTTTGATGGCTTCTCAAGCATTCCTTAACTTCAAACCCCCATATCTCGCGAACGGATTGACGAACTCGAGAAATTCCTGTTGCATCTGAAAGTAGAAATTCGCCCGATTACAATGGAGTGTGTACTTTTCCCCTAGGCCATTCCAGTTATTGGTTTCGAGTATCAGACCAGCGAAAATTTTGATGGTTTCTCAACCATTCCTTAACTTCAAACTCCCATATCTCGCGTACGGATTGACGAACTCGAGAAATTCCTGTTGCATCTGAGAGTGGAAACCGGCCCGATTACAAAGGTATTTGTATTTTGCCCCTAGGCCATTGTAGTTATTGGTTTCGAGTATCAGATTTACCAAAATTTTGATGGTTTCTCAACCATTCCTTAACTTCAAACTGTCTGATCTCGCGAACGGATTGACGAACTCGAGAAATTGCTGTTGCATCTGAAAGTAGAAACTCGCCCGATTACAACGGTATTTGTATTTTGCCCCTAGGCCATTGAAGTTATTGGTTTCGAGTATCAGATTTACGAAAACTTTGATGGTTTCTCAACCATTCCTTAACTTCAAACTCCCATATCTCTCGAACGGATTGACGAACTCGAGAATTTCCTATTGCATCTGAAAGCAGAAACTCGCCCGATTACAACGATATGTTTATTTTTGGTCTAGGCCATAGTAGTCATTGTTCTCGAATATCAGACATGCGAAAATTTTGCTGGTTTCTCAACCATTCCTTAACTTCAAACTCCCGTATATCGCGAACGATTTGACGAACTCGAGAAATTCCTGTGGCATCTGAAAGTAGAAACTCGCCCGATTACAAAGCTATGTGTATTTTTCCCCTAGGACTTTGTAGTTATTGGTTTCGAGTATCAGACTTGCGAAAATTTTGATCGTTCCTCAACGATTCCTTAACTCCAAACTCCCATATCTCGCGAACGGAATGACGAACTCGAGAAATTCCTGTTGCATCTGAAAGTAGAAACTCGCCCGATTACAAAGGTGTGTGTACTTTTCCCCTAGGCCACTAAAGTTATAGGTTTCGAGTATCAGACCAGCGAAAATTTTGATGGTTTCTCAAACATTCCGTAACTTCAAACTCCCATATCTCGCGAACAGAATGACGAACTCGAGAAATTCCTGTTGCATCTGAAAGTAGAAATTCGCCCGATTACAACGGTATTTGTATTTTGCCCCTAGGCCATTGTAGTTATTGGTTTCGAGTATCAGATTTACGAAAATTTTGATGGTTTCTCAACCATTCCTTAACTTCAAACTCCCATATCTCGCGAACGGATTGACGAACTCGAGAATTTCCTATGGCATCTGAAAGCAGAAACTCTCCAGATTACAACGGTATGTGTATTTTTGCCCTAGGCCTTGGTAGTTATTGGTTTCGAGTATCAGCCTTGCGAAAATTTTGATGGTTTCTCAACGATTCCTTAACTTCAAACTCCCATACCTCGCGAACGGATTGGCGAATTCGAGAAATTCCTGTTGCATCTGAAAGTAGAAACTCGCTCGATTACAATGGTGTGTGTACTTTTCCCCTAGGCCATTCCAGATATTGGTTTCGAGTATCTGACTTGCGAAAATTTTGATGGTTTCTCAACCATTCCTTAACTTCAAACTCCCATATCTCTCGAACGGATTGACGAACTCGAGAATTTCCTATTGCACCTGACAGCAGAACTCGCCCGATTACAACGGTATGTGTATTTTTTGCCCTAGGCCATAGTAGTTCTTGGTCTCGAATATCAGACTTGCGAAAATTTTGATGGTTTTCACAACCATTCCTTAACTTTAAACTCCCATATCTCGCGAACGGATTGACGAACTCGAGAAATTCCTGTTGCATCTGAAAGTAGGAACACGCCCCGATTACAATGGTACGTGTATTTTTCCCCTAGGCTATTGTAGTTATTGGTTTGGCGTATCAGACTTGCGAAAATTTTGATGGCTTCTCAAGCATTCCTTAACTTCAAACCCCCATATCTCGCGAACGGGATTGACGAACTCGAGAAATTCCTGTTGCATCTGAAACAGAAACTCGTCCAATTACAATGGTATGTGTATTTTTGCCCCTAGGCATTTGTAGTTATTTGTTTCGAGTATCAGACTTGCGAAATTTTGTTGGTTTCTCAACCATTCCTTAACTTCAAAACTCCCATATCTCGCGAACGGAATGACGAACTCGAGAAATTCCTGTTGCATCTGAAAGTAGAAACTCGCCCCGATTACAATGGTGTGTGTACTTTTCCCTAGCCCCTTTCCAGGTATTGGTTTCGAGTATCACACCAGCGAAATTTTGATGGTTTCTCAACGATTCCTTAACTTCAAACTCCCATATCTCGCGAACGGAGAGACGAACTCGAGAAATTCCTGTTGCATCTGAAACAGAAACTCGCCCGGATACAATGGTGTGTGTATTTTTCCCCTAGCCTCTGCAGTTATTGGTTTCGAGTATCGGACTTGCGAAAATTTTGATGTTTTCCTCAACCATTCCTTAACTTTCAAACTCCCATATCTCGCGAACGGATTGACGAACTCGAGGACTTCCGGTTGCATATGGATGTAGAAACTCGCCCGATTACAACGGTATTTGTATTTTTCCCGCTAGGCCATTGTAGGTTATTGGTTTCGAGTATCAGACTTGCGAAATTTGATGGTTTCTCAACCACTCCTTAACTTTAAACTCCAATATCTCGCGAACGGAATGACGAACTCGAGAAATTCCTGTTGCATCTGAAAGTAGAAACTCGCCCGATTACAATGGTGTGTGTACTTTTCCCCTAGCCCTTTCCAGTTATTGGTTTCGAGTATCAGACCAGGCGAAAATTTTGATGGTTCTCAACGATTCCTTAACTTCAAACTCCCATATCTCGCGAACGGAGAGACGAACTCGAGAAATTCCTGTTGCATCTGAAACAGAAACTCGCCCGGATACAATGGTGTGTGTATTTTTCCCCTAGGCCTCTGCAGTTATTGGTTTCGAGTATCGGACTTGCGAAAATTTGATGTTTTCTCAACCATTCCTTAACTTCAAACTCCCATATCTCGCGAACGGATTGACGAACTCGAGGACTTCCGGTTGCATATGGATGTAGAAACTCGCCCGATTACAACGGTATGTGTATTTTTCCCCTAGGCCGTAGTAGTTATTGGTTTCGAGTATCAGACTTGCGAAAATTTTGTTGGTTTCTCAACCATTCCTTAATTTCATACTCCCATATCTCGCGAACGGATTGACGAACTCGAGAAATTCCTGTTGCATCTGAAAGCAGAAACTCGCCCCATTACAACGGTGTGTGTACTTTTCCCCTAGGCCATTCCAGTTATTGGTCTCGAGTAACAGACTTGCGAAAATTTTGATGGTTTCTCAACCACTCCTTAACTTCAAACTCCCATATCTCGCGAACAGATTAACGAACTCCAGAATTTCCTATTGCATCTGAAAGCAGAAACTCGCCCGATTACAACGGTGTGTGCATTTTTGCCCTAGGCCATTGTAGTTATTGGTTTCGCGTATCAGACTTGCGAAAATTTTGATGGTTTCTCAAGCATTCCTTAACTTCAAACTCCCATATCTCGCGAACGGATTGAGGAACTCGAGAAATTCCTGTTGCATCTGAAAGTAGAAACTCGCCCGATTAAAAAGCTATGTGTATTTTTCCCCTAGGCCTTTGTAGTTATTGGTTTCGAGTATCAGACTTGCGAAAATTTTGATGATTTCTCAATCATTCCTTAACTCCAAACTCCCATATCTCGCGAACGGAATGACGAACTCGAGAAATTCCTGTTGCATCTGAAAGTAGAAACTAGCCCGATTACAAAGGTGTATGTACTTTTCCCCTAGGCCATTCCAGTTATAGGTTTCGAGTATCAGACCAGCGAAAATTTTGATGGTTTCTCAAACATTCCGTAACTTCAAACTCCCATATCTCGCGAACGGATTGACGAACTCGAGAAATTCCTGTTGCGTCTGAAAGTAGGAACACGCCCGGTTACAAAGGTATGTGTATTTTTGCCCTAGACCATAGTAGTGTTTGGTCTCGAATATCAGACTTGCCAAAATTTTGATGGTTTCTCAACCATTCCTTAACTTCAAACTCCCATATCTCGCGAACGGAGAGACGAACTCGAGAAATTCCTGTTGCATCTGAAACAGCAACTCGCCCGGATACAATGGTGTGTGTATTTTTCCCCTAGGCCTCTGTAGTTATTGGTTTCGAGTATCAGACTTGCGAAAATTTTGATGTTTTCTCAACCATTCCTTAACTTCAAACACCCATATCTTGCGAACGGTTGACGAACTCGAGAAATTCCTGTTGCATCTGAAGGTAGAAACTAGCCCGGTTACAATGGTGTGTGAACTTTTCCCCTAGGCCATTCCAATTATCGGTTTCGAGTATCAGACCAGCGAAAATTTTGATGGTTTCTCAACGATTCCTTAACTTCAAACTCCCATACCTCGCGAACGGATTGACGAACTCGAGAAATTCCTGTTGCATCTGAAAGTGGAAACTCGAACGATGACAATGGTGTATGTACTTTTCCCCTAGGCCATTCCAGTTATAGGTTTCGAATATCAGACCAGCGAATATTTTGATGGTTTCTCAAACATTCCGTAACTTCAAACTCCCATATCTCGCGAACAGATTAACGAACTCCAGAATTTCCTATTGCATCTGAAAGCAGAAACTCGCCCGATTACAACGGTATGTGTATTTTTGTTCTAGGCCATTGTAGTTATTGGTTTCGCGTATCAGACTTAAGAAAATTTTGATGGTTTCTCAAGAATTCCTTAACTTCAAACTCCCATATCTCGCGAACGGATTGACGAACTCGAGAAATTCCTATTGCATCTGAAAGTAGAAACACGCCCGATTACAAAGGTATGTGTATTTTTGCCCTAGACCATAGTAGTCACTGGTCTCGAATATCAGACTTGCCAAAATTTTGATGGTTTTTCAACCATTCCTTAACTTCAAACTCCCATATCTCGCGAACGGATTGACGAACTCGAGGACTTCCGGTTGCATCTGGAAACAGAAACTCGCCCCATTACAACGGTATGTGTATTTTTCCCCTAGGCCATTGTAGTTATTGGTTTCGAGTATCAGACTTGCGAAAATTTTGATGGTTTCTCAACCACTCCTTAACTTTAAACTCCCATATCTCGCGAACGGATTGACGAACTCGAGAAATTCCTGTTGCATCTGAAAGTAGGAACACGTCCGATTACAAAGGTATGTGTATTTTTCCCCTAGGCCATTGTAGTTATTGGTTTCGCGTATCAGACTTGCGAAAATTTTGATGGCTTCTCAAGCATTCCTTAACTTCAAACCCCCATATCTCGCGAACGGATTGACGAACTCGAGAAATTCCTGTTGCATCTGAAACAGAAACACGCCCGATTACAATGGTGTGTGTACTTTTCCCCTAGCCCTTTCCAGTTATTGGTTTCGAGTATCAGACCAGCGAAAATTTTGATGGTTTCTCAACCATTCCTTAACTTCAAACTCCCATATCTCGCGAACGGAGAGACGAACTCGAGAAATTCCTGTTGCATCTGAAACAGAAACTCGCCCGGATACAATGGTGTGTGTATTTTTCCCCTAGGCCTCTGTAGTTATTGGTTTCGAGTATCAGACTTGCGAAAATTTTGATGTTTTCTCAACCATTCCTTAACTTCAAACACCCATATCTTGCGAACGGTTGACGAACTCGAGAAATTCCTGTTGCATCTGAAAGTAGAAACTCGCCCGGTTACAATGGTGTGTGTACTTTTCCCCTAGGCCATTCCAATTATCGGTTTCGAGTATCAGACCAGCGAAAATTTTGATGGTTTCTCAACCATTCCTTAACTTCAAACACCCATATCTTGCGAACGGTTGACGAACTGGAGAAATTCCTGTTGCATCTGAAGGTAGAAACTCGCCCGGTTACAATGGTGTGTGTACTTTTCCCCTAGGCCATTCCAATTATCGGTTTCGAGTATCAGACCAGCGAAAATTTTGATGGTTTCTCAACGATTCCTTAACTCAAACTCCCATATCTCGCGAACGGATTGACGAACTCGAGAAATTCCTGTTGCATCTGAAAGTGGAAACTCGACCGATGACAATGGTGTATGTACTTTTCCCCTAGGCCATTCCAGTTATAGGTTTCGAATATCAGACCAGCGAAAATTTTGATGGTTTCTCAAACATTCCGTAACTTCAAACTCCCATATCTCGCGAAAAGATTAACGAACTCCAGAATTTCCTACTGCATCTGAAAGCAGAAACTCGCCCGATTACAACGGTATGTGTATTTTTGTTCTAGGCCATTGTAGTTATTGGTTTCGCGTATCAGACTTAAGAAAATTTTGATGGTTTCTCAAGCATTCCTTAACTTCAAACTCCCATATCTCGCGAACGGATTGACGAACTCGAGAAATTCCTGTTGCATCTGAAAGTAGAAACACGCCCGATTACAAAGGTATGTGTATTTTTGCCCTAGACCATAGTAGTCATTGGTCTCGAATATCAGACTTGCCAAAATTTTGATGGTTTCTCAACCATTCCTTAACCTCAAACTCCCATATGTCGCGAACGGCTGACGAACTCGAGAAATTCCTGTTGCATCTGAAACCAGAAACTCGTCCGATTACAACGGTATGTGTATTTTTGCCCTAGGCCATAGTAGTTATTGGTTTCGAGTATCAGACATGCGAAAATTTTTATGGTTTCTCAACCATTCCTTAACTTCAAACTCCCATATCTCACGAACGGATTGACGAATCCGAAAAATTTCTGTTGCATCTGAAAATAGAAACTTTCCCGATTACAGCGCTATGTGTATTTCTTCCCTAGGCCATAGTAGTTATTGGTTTCGTGTATCAGACCAGCGAAAATTTTGATGGTTTCTCATCCATTCCTTACATTCATACACCCATATCTCGCGAACGGAATGACGAACTCGAGAAATTCCTGTTGCATCTGAAACAGAAACTCGTCCGATTACAATGGTATGTGTATTTTTGCCCTATGCAGTAGTAGTTATTGGTTTCGAGTATCAGACTTGCGAAAATTTTGATGGTTTCTCAACCATTCCTTAACTTCAAACTCCCTTATCTCGCGAACGAATTGACGAACTCGAGAAATTCCTGTTGCATCTGAAAGTAGAAACTCGCCCGATTACAAAGGTATGTGTATTTTTGCCCTAGGCCATTCCAGTTATTGGTTTCGAGTATCAGACCAGCGAAAATTTTGATGGTTTCTCAACCATTCCTTAACTTCCTACTCCCATATCTCGCGAACGGATTGAAGAACTCGAGAAATTCCTGTTGCATCTGAAAGCAGAAACTCGCCCCATTACAAAGCTGTGTGTATTTTTCCCCTAGGCCTTTGTAGTTATTGGTTTCGAGTATCAGACTTGCGAAAATTTTGATGGTTTCTCAACGATTCCTTAACTTCAAACTCCCATACCTCGCGAACGGATTGGCGAACTCGAGAAATTCCTGTTGCATCTGAAAGTGGAAACTCTCCCGATTACAATGGTGTATGTACTTTTCCCCTAGGCCATTCCAGTTATAGGTTTCGAGTATCAGACCAGCGAAAATTTTGATGGTTTCTCAAACATTCCGTAACTTCAAACTCCCATATCTCGCGAACGGAATGACGGACTCGAGAAATTCCTGTTGCATCTGAAAGTAGAAACTCGCCCGATTACAAGGGTGTGTGTACTTTTCCCCTAGGCCATTCTAGTTATTGGTTTCGAGTATCAGACCAGCGAAAATTTTGATGATTTCTCAATCATTCCTTAACTCCAAACTCCCATATCTCGCGAACGGAATGACGAACTCGAGAAATTCCTGTTGCATCTGAAAGTAGAAACTCGCCCGATTACAACGGTGTGTGTACTTTTCCCCTAGGCCATTCCAGTTATTGGTTTCGAGTATCAGACCAGCGGAAATTTTGATGGTTTCTCATCCATTCCTTAACTTCAAACTGTCTTATCTCGCGAACGGATTGACGAACTCGAGAAATTGCTGTTGCATCTGAAAGTAGAAACTCGCCCGATTACAACGGTATTTGTATTTTGCCCCTAGGCTATTGTAGTTATTGGTTTCGAGTATCAGATTTACGAAAATTTTGATGGTTTCTCAAACATTCCTTAACTTCAAACACCCATATCTCTCGAACAGATTGACGAACTCGAGAATTTCCTATTGCATCTGAAAGCAGAAACCCTCCCGATTACAACGGTATGTGTATTTTTGCCCTAGGCCATTGTAGTTATTGGTTTCGGGTATCAGACTTGCGAAAATTTTTATGGTTTCTCAACCATTCCTTAACACCAAACACCCATATCTCTCGGACGGATTGACGAACTCGAGAATTTCCTATTGCATCTGAAAGCAGAAACTCTCCCGATTACAACGGTATGTGTATTTTTGCCCTAGGCCTTGGTAGTTATTGGTTTCGAGTATAAGACTTGCGAAAATTTTGATGGTTTCTCAACGATTCCTTAACTTCAAACTCCCATACCTCGCGAACGGATTGGCGAACTCGAGAAATTCCTGTTGCATCTGAAAGTGGAAACTCGCCCGATTACAATGTTGTGTGTACTTTTCCCCTAGGCCATTCCACTTATTGGTTTCGAGTATCAGACTTGCGAAAATTTTGATGGTTTCTCAACCATTCCTTAACTTCAAACACCCATATCTCTCGAACAGATTGACGAACTCGAGAATTTCCTATTGCATCTGAAAGCAGAAACCCTGCCGATTACAACGGTATGTGTATTTTTGCCCTAGGCCATTGTAGTTATTGGTTTCGGGTATCAGACTTGCGAAAATTTTTATGGTTTCTCAACCATTCCTTAACACCAAACACCCATATCTCTCGGACGGATTGACGAACTCGAGAATTTCCTATTGCATCTGAAAGCAGAAACTCTCCCGATTACAACGGTATGTGTATTTTTGCCCTAGGCCTTGGTAGTTATTGGTTTCGAGTATAAGACTTGCGAAAATTTTGATGGTTTCTCAACGATTCCTTAACTTCAAACTCCCATACCTCGCGAACGGATTGGCGAACTCGAGAAATTCCTGTTGCATCTGAAAGTAGAAACTCGCCCGATTACTATGGTGTGTGTACTTTTCCCCTAGGCCATTCCAGTTTTTCGCATCCAGCATCAGAATTGCGAAAATTTTGATGGTTTCACAACCACTCCTTAACTTCAAACTCCCATATCTCGCGAATGGATTGACGAACTCGAGAAATTCCTGTTGCATCTGAAAGAAGAAACACGCCAGATTACAAAGGTATGTGTATTTTTCACCTTGGCCATTGTAGTTATTGGTTTCGCGTATCAGACTTGCGAAAATTTTGATGGTTTCTCAACCATTCCTTACATTCATACACCCATATCTCGCGAACGGAATGACGAACTCGAGAAATTCCTGTTGCATCTGAAACAGAAACTCGTCCGATTACAATGGTATGTGTATTTTTGCCCTAGGCCTTTGTAGTTATTGGTTTCGAGTATCAGACTTGCGAAAATTTTGATGGTTTCTCAACCGTTCCTTAACTTCACGCTCCCATATCTCGCGAACGGATTGACGAACTCCAGAAATTCCTGTTGCATCTGAAAATATAAACTCGCCCCATTACAACGGTGTGTGTACTTTTCCCCTAGGCCATTCCAGTTATTGGTCTCGAGTAACAGTCTTGCGAAAATTTTGATGGTTTCTCAACCACTCCTTAACTTCAAACTCCCATATCTCGCGAACAGATTAACGAACTCGAGAATTTCCTATTGCATCTGAAAGCAGAAACTCGCCCGATTACAACGGTATGTGTATTATTCCCCTAGGCCATAGTAGTTATTGTTTTCGAGTATCAGACTTGGGAAAATTTTTATGGTTTCTCAACCGTTCCTTACCTTCAAACTCCCATATCTCGCGAACAGATTGACGAACTCGAGAAATTCCTGTTGCATCTGAAAGCAGAAACTCGCCCGATTACAATGGTATGTGTATTTTTCCCCTAGGCCATTGTAGTTATTGGTTTCGAGTATCAGACTTGCGAAAACTTTGACGGTTTCTCAACCATTCCTTAACTTCAAACTCCCATATCTCGCGAACGGATTGACGAAGTCGAGAAATTCCTGTTGCATCTAAAAGCAGAAACTCGCCCGATTACAAAGGTATGTGTATTTTTCCCCTAGGCCTTTGTAGCTATTGGTTTCGAGTATCAGACTTGCGAAAATTTTGATGGTTTCTCAACCATTCCTTAACTTCAAACTCCCATATCTCGCGAACGGATTGACGAACTCGAGAAATTCCTGTTGCATCTGAAACAGAAACTCGTCCGATTACAATGGTATGTGTATTTTTGCCCTAGGCCGTAGTAGTTATTGGTTTCGAGTATCAGACTTGCGAAAATTTTGTTGGTTTCTCAACCATTCCTTAACTTCAAACTCCCATATCTCGCGAACGGTTGACGAACGCCAGAAATACCTGTTGCATCTGAAAGTAGAAACTCGGCCGATTACAATGGTGTGTGTACTGTTCCCCAAGGCCATTCCGGTTATTGGTTTCGAGTATCAGACTAGCGAAAATTTTGATGGTTTCTCAACCATTCCTTAACTTCAAACTGTCTTATCTCTCGAACGGATTGACGAACTCGAGAAATTGCTGTTGCATCTGAAAGTAGAAACTCGCCCGATTACAACGGTATTTGTATTTTGCCCCTAGGCCATTGTAGTTATTGGTTTCGTGTATCAGATTTACGAAAATTTTGATGGTTTCTCAACCATTCCTTAACTTCGAACTCCCATATCTCGCGAACAGATTGACGAACTCGAGAAATTCCTGTTGCATCTGAAACAGAAACTCGTCCAATTACAATGGTATGTGTATTTTTGCCCTAGGCCATTGTAGTCATTGGTTGCGAGTATCAAACTTTCGAAAATTTTGATGGTTTCTCAACCATTCCTTAACTTCAAACTCCCATGTCTCACAAACTGATTGACGAACTCGAGAAATTCCTGTTGCATCTGAAAGCAGAAACTCGACCGATTACAATGGTGTGTGTACTTTTCCCCTACGTCATTCCAGTTATTCGTTTCTAGCATCAGAATTGCGAAAATTTTGATGGTTTCTCAACCATTCCTTAACCTCAAACTCCCATATCTCGCGAACGGATTGACGAACTCGAGAAATTCCTGTTGCATCTGAAAGCAGAAACTCTCCCGATTACAACGCTATGTGTATTTTTGCCCTAGGCCTTTGTAGTTATTGGTTTCGAGTATCAGACTTGCGAAAATTTTGATGGTTTCTCAACCGTTCCTTAACTTCACGCTCCCATATCTCGCGAACGGATTGACGAACTCCAGAAATTCCTGTTGCATCTGAAAATAGAAACTCGCTCCATTACAACGGTGTGTGTACTTTTCCCCTAGGCCATTCCAGTTATTGGTCTCGAGTAACAGTCTTGCGAAAATTTTGATGGTTTCTCAACCACTCCTTAACTTCAAACTCCCATATCTCGCGAACAGATTAACGAACTCGAGAATTTCCTATTGCATCTGAAAGCAGAAACTCGCCCGATTACAACGGTATGTGTATTTTTCCCCTAGGCCATAGTAGTTATTGTTTTCGAGTATCAGACTTGGGAAAATTTTTATGGTTTCTCAACCGTTCCTTAACACCGACTCCCATATTTCGCGAACGGAATGACGAATACGAGAAATTCCTGTTGCGTCTGAAACCAGAAACACGTCGGATTACTACGGTATGTGTATTTTTGCCCTAGGCCATAGTAGTTATTGTTTTCGAGTATCAGACTTCCGAAAATTTTTATGGTTTCTCAACCGTTCCTTAACACCAACTCCCATATTTCGCGAACGGATTGACGAATCCGAAAATTTCTGTTGCATCTGAAAACAGAAACTCTCCCGATTACAACGCTATGTGTATTTTTTTCCCCTAGGCCATTGTAGTTATTGGTTTCGAGTATCAGAGTTGCGAAAATTTTGTTGGTTTCTCAACCATTCCTTAACTTCAAACTCCCATATCTCGCGAACGGATTGACGAACTCGAGAAATTCCTGTTGCATCTGAAAGCAGAATCTCTCCCGATTACAACGCTATGTGTATTTTTGCCCTAGGCCATTGTAGTTATTGGTTGCGAGTATAAAACTTTCGAAATTTTGATGGTTTCTCAACCATTCCTTAACTTCAAACTCCCATATCTCGCGAACTGATTGACGAACTCGAGAAATTCCTGTTGCATCTGAAAGCAGAAACTCGACCGATTACAATGTTGTGTGTACTTTTCCCCTAGGCCATTCCAGTTATTGGTTTCGAGTATCAGACTTGCGAAAATTTTGATGGTTTCTCAACCGTTCCTTAACTTCACACTCCCATATCACGCGAACGGATTGGCGACCTCAACAAGTTCCTGTTGCATCTGAAAGTAGAAACACGCCCGATTACAACGGTATGTGTATTTTTCCCCTAGGCCCTTGTAGTTCCCGGTTTCGAGTATCAGACTTGCGAAAATTGTAATGGTTTCTCAACCGTTCCTTACCTTCAAACTCCCATATCTCGCGAACAGATTGACGAACTCGAGAAATTCCTGTTGCATCTGAAAGCAGAAACTCGCCCGATTACAATGGTATGTGTATTTTTCCCCTAGGCCATTGTAGTTATTGGTTTCGAGTATCAGACTTGCGAAAACTTTGACGGTTTCTCAACCATTCCTTAACTTCAAACTCCCATATCTCGCGAACGGATTGACGAAGTCGAGAAATTCCTGTTGCATCTAAAAGCAGAAACTCGCCCGATTACAAAGGTATGTGTATTTTTCCCCTAGGCCTTTGTAGCTATTGGTTTCGAGTATCAGACTTGCGAAAATTTTGATGGTTTCTCAACCATTCCTTAACTTCAAACTCCCATATCTCGCGAACGGATTGACGAACTCGAGAAATTCCTGTTGCGTCTGAAACAGAAACTCGTCCGATTACAATGGTATGTGTATTTTTGCCCTAGGCCGTAGTAGTTATTGGTTTCGAGTATCAGACTTGCGAAAATTTTGTTGGTTTCTCAACCATTCCTTAACTTCAAACTCCCATATCTCGCGAACGGTTGACGAACGCCAGAAATACCTGTTGCATCTGAAAGTAGAAACTCGGCCGATTACAATGGTGTGTGTACTGTTCCCCTAGGCCATTCCGGTTATTGGTTTCGAGTATCAGACTAGCGAAAATTTTGATGGTTTCTCAACCATTCCTTAACTTCAAACTGTCTTATCTCTCGAACGGATTGACGAACTCGAGAAATTGCTGTTGCATCTGAAAGTAGAAACTCGCCCGATTACAACGGTATTTGTATTTTGCCCCTAGGCCATTGTAGTTATTGGTTTCGTGTATCAGATTTACGAAAATTTTGATGGTTTCTCAACCATTCCTTAACTTCGAACTCCCATATCTCGCGAACAGATTGACGAACTCGAGAAATTCCTGTTGCATCTGAAAGTAGAAACTCGCCCGATTACAACGGTATGTGTATTTTTCCCCTAGGCCATAGTAGTTATTGTTTTCGAGTATCAGACTTTCGAAAATTTTTATGGTTTCTCAACCGTTCCTTAACACCAACTCCCATATTTCGCGAACGGATTGACGAACCCGAAAATTTCTGTTGCATCTGAATACAGAAACTCTCCCGATTACAACGCTATGTGTATTTTTATCCCCTAGGCCATTGTAGTTATTGGTTTCGAGAATCAGACTTGCGAAAATTTTGATGATTTCTCAACCATTCCTTAACTTCAAACTCCCATATCTCGCGAACGGATTGACGAACTCGAGAAATTCCTGTTGCATCTGAAAGCAGAAACTCTCCCGATTACAACGCTATGTGTATTTTTGCCCTAGGCCATTGTAGTCATTGGTTGCGAGTATCAAACTTTCGAAAATTTTGATGGTTTCTCAACCATTCCTTAACTTCAAACTCCAATGTCTCACAAACTGATTGACGAACTCGAGAAATTCCTGTTGCATCTGAAAGCAGAAACTCGACCGATTACAATGGTGTGTGTACTTTTCCCCTACGTCATTCCAGTTATTCGTTTCTAGCATCAGAATTGCGAAAATTTTGATGGTTTCTCAACCATTCCTTAACCTCAAACTCCCATATCTCGCGAACGGATTGACGAACTCGAGAAATTCCTGTTGCATCTGAAAGCAGAAACTCTCCCGATTACAACGCTATGTGTATTTTTGCCCTAGGCCTTTGTAGTTATTGGTTTCGAGTATCAGACTTGCGAAAATTTTGATGGTTTCTCAACCGTTCCTTAACTTCACGCTCCCATATCTCGCGAACGGATTGACGAACTCCAGAAATTCCTGTTGCATCTGAAAATAGAAACTCGCCCCATTACAACGGTGTGTGTACTTTTCCCCTAGGCCATTCCAGTTATTGGTCTCGAGTAACAGTCTTGCGAAAATTTTGATGGTTTCTCAACCACTCCTTAACTTCAAACTCCCATATCTCGCGAACAGATTAACGAACTCGAGAATTTCCTATTGCATCTGAAAGCAGAAACTCGCCCGATTACAACGGTATGTGTATTTTTCCCCTAGGCCATAGTAGTTATTGTTTTCGAGTATCAGACTTGGGAAAATTTTTATGGTTTCTCAACCGTTCCTTAACACCGACTCCCATATTTCGCGAACGGAATGACGAATACGAGAACTTCCTGTTGCGTCTGAAACCAGAAACACGTCGGATTACTACGGTATGTGTATTTTTGCCTTAGGCCATAGTAGTTATTGTTTTCGAGTATCAGACTTGCGAAAATTTTTATGGTTTCTCAACCGTTCCTTAACACCAACTCCCATATTTCGCGAACGGATTGACGAATCCGAAAATTTCTGTTGCATCTGAAAACAGAAACTCTCCCGATTACAATGCTATGTGTATTTTTTTCCCCTAGGCCATTGTAGTTATTGGTTTCGAGTATCAGACTTGCGAAAATTTTGATGGTTTCTCAACCATTCCTTAACTTCAAACTCCCATATCTCGCGAACGGATTGACGAACTCGAGAAATTCCTGTTGCATCTGAAAGCAGAATCTCTCCCGATTACAACGCTATGTGTATTTTTGCCCTAGGCCATTGTAGTTATTGGTTGCGAGTATAAAACTTTCGAAATTTTGATGGTTTCTCAACCATTCCTTAACTTCAAACTCCCATATCTCGCGAACTGATTGACGAACTCGAGAAATTCCTGTTGCATCTGAAAGCAGAAACTCGACCGATTACAATGTTGTGTGTACTTTTCCCCTAGGCCATTCCAGTTATTGGTTTCGAGTATCAGACTTGCGAAAATTTTGATGGTTTCTCAACCGTTCCTTAACTTCACACTCCCATATCACGCGAACGGATTGGCGACCTCAACAAGTTCCTGTTGCATCTGAAAGTAGAAACACGCCCGATTACAACGGTATGTGTATTTTTCCCCTAGGCCCTTGTAGTTCCCGGTTTCGAGTATCAGACTTGCGAAAATTGTGATGGTTTCTCAACCGTTCCTTACCTTCAAACTCCCATATCTCGCGAACAGATTGACGAACTCGAGAAATTCCTGTTGCATCTGAAAGCAGAAACTCGCCCGATTACAATGGTATGTGTATTTTTCCCCTAGGCCATTGTAGTTATTGGTTTCGAGTATCAGACTTGCGAAAACTTTGACGGTTTCTCAACCATTCCTTAACTTCAAACTCCCATATCTCGCGAACGGATTGACGAAGTCGAGAAATTCCTGTTGCATCTAAAAGCAGAAACTCGCCCGATTACAAAGGTATGTGTATTTTTCCCCTAGGCCTTTGTAGCTATTGGTTTCGAGTATCAGACTTGCGAAAATTTTGATGGTTTCTCAACCATTCCTTAACTTCAAACTCCCATATCTCGCGAACGGTTGACGAACGCCAGAAATACCTGTTGCATCTGAAAGTAGAAACTCGGCCGATTACAATGGTGTGTGTACTGTTCCCCTAGGCCATTCCGGTTATTGGTTTCGAGTATCAGACTAGCGAAAATTTTGATGGTTTCTCAACCATTCCTTAACTTCAAACTGTCTTATCTCTCGAACGGATTGACGAACTCGAGAAATTGCTGTTGCATCTGAAAGTAGAAACTCGCCCGATTACAACGGTATTTGTATTTTGCCCCTAGGCCATTGTAGTTATTGGTTTCGTGTATCAGACTTGCGAAAATTTTTATGGTTTCTCAACCGTTCCTTAACACCAACTCCCATATTTCGCGAACGGATTGACGAATCCGAAAATTTCTGTTGCATCTGAAAACAGAAACTCTCCCGATTACAACGCTATGTGTATTTTTATCCCCTAGGCCATTGTAGTTATTGGTTTCGAGAATCAGACTTGCGAAAATTTTGATGATTTCTCAACCATTCCTTAACTTCAAACTCCCATATCTCGCGAACGGATTGACGAACTCGAGAAATTCCTGTTGCATCTGAAAGCAGAAACTCTCCCGATTACAACGCTATGTGTATTTTTGCCCTAGGCCATTGTAGTTATTGGTTGCGAGTATCAAACTTTCGAAAATTTTGATGGTTTCTCAACCATTCCTTAACTTCAAACTCCCATGTCTCACAAACTGATTGACGAACTCGAGAAATTCCTGTTGCATCTGAAAGCAGAAACTCGACCGATTACAATGGTGTGTGTACTTTTCCCCTACGTCATTCCAGTTATTCGTTTCTAGCATCAGAATTGCGAAAATTTTGATGGTTTCTCAACCACTCCTTAACTTCAAACTCCCATATCTCGCGAACAGATTAACGAACTCGAGAATTTCCTATTGCAGCTGAAAGCAGAAACTCGCCCGATTACAACGGTATGTGTATGTTTCCCCTAGGCCATAGTAGTTATTGTTTTCGAGTATCAGACTTGCGAAAATTTGTATGGTTTCTCAACCGTTCCTTAACACCAACTCCCATATTTCGCGAACGGATTGACGAATACGAGAAATTCCTGTTGCATCTGAAACCAGAAACACGTCCGATTACTACGGTATGTGTATTTTTGCCCTAGGCCATAGTTGTTATTGTTTTCGAGTATCAGACTTGCGAAAATTTTTATGGTTTCTCAACCGTTCCTTAACACCAAGTCCCACATTTCGCGAACGGATTGACGAATCCGAAAATTTCTGTTGCATCTGAAAACAGAAACTCTCCCGATTACAACGCTATGTGTATTTTTTTCCCCTAGGCCATTGTAGTTATTGGTTTCGAGTATCAGACTTGCGAAAATTGTGATGGTTTCTCAACCGTTCCTTAACTTCAAACTCCCATATCTCGCGATCAGATTGACGAACTCGAGAAATTCCTGTTGCATCTGAAAGCAGAAACTCTCCCGATTACAACGCTATGTGTATTTTTGCCCTAGGCCATTGTAGTTATTGGTTGCGAGTATCAAACTTTCGAAAATTTTGATGGTTTCTCAACCGTTCCTTAACACCAACTCCCATATTTCGCGAACGGATTGACGAATACGAGAAATTCCTGTTGCATCTGAAACCAGAAACACGTCCGATTACTACGGTATGTGTATTTTTGCCCTAGGCCATAGTTGTTATTGTTTTCGAGTATCAGACTTGCGAAAATTTTTATGGTTTCTCAACCGTTCCTTAACACCAAGTCCCACATTTCGCGAACGGATTGACGAATCCGAAAATTTCTGTTGCATCTGAAAACAGAAACTCTCCCGATTACAACGCTATGTGTATTTTTTTCCCCTAGGCCGTTGTAGTTATTGGTTTCGAGTATCAGACTTGCGAAAATTGTGATGGTTTCTCAACCGTTCCTTAACTTCAAACTCCCATATCTCGCGAACAGATTGACGAACTCGAGAAATTCCTGTTGCATCTGAAAGCAGAAATACGCCCGATTACAAAGGTATGTGTATTTTTCCCCTAGGCCTTTGTAGTTATTGGTTTCGAGTATCAGACTTGCGAAAATTTTGATGGTTTCTCAACCATTCCTTAACTTCAAACTCCCATATCTCTCGAACGGATTGACAAACTCGAGAATTTCCTATTGCACCTGAAAGCAGAAACTCGCCCGATTACAACGGTATGTGTATTTTTGCCCTAGGCCATAGAAGTTATTGGTCTCGAATATCAGACTTGCGAAAATTTTGATGGTTTCTCAACCATTCCTTAACTTCAAACTCCCATATCTCGCGAACGGAAAGACGAAATCGAGAAATTCCTGTTGCATCTGAAAGTAGAAACTCGCCCGATTACTATGGTGTGTGTACTTTTCCCCTAGGCCATTCCAGTTTTTCGCATCTAGCATCAGAATTGCGAAAATTTTGATGGTTTCACAACCACTCCTTAACTTCAAACTCCCATATCTCGCGAACGGATTGACGAACTCGAGAAATTCCTGTTGCATCTGAAAGAAGAGACACGCCAGATTACAAAGGTATGTGTATTTTTCCCCTAGGCCTTTGTAGTTATTGGTTTCGAGTATCAGACTTGCGAAAATTTTGATGGTTTCTCAACCATTCCTTAATTTCAAACTCCGATACCTCGCGAACGGATTGGCGAACTCGAGAAGTTCCTGTCGTCTCTGAAAGTAGAAACTTGCCCGATTACAATGGTGTGTGTACTTTTGCCGTAGGTCATTTGAGTTATTCGTTTCTAGCATCAGATTTGCGAAAATTTTGATGGTTTCTCAACCATTCCTTAACTTCAAACTCCCATATCTCGTGAACGGATTGACGAACTCGAGAAATTCCTATTGCATCTGAAACCAGAAACTCGTCCGATTACAACGGTATGTGTATTTTTGCCCTAGGCCATAGTAGTTATTGGTTTCGAGTATCAGACTTGCGAAAATTTTGATGGTTTCTCAACCATTCCTTAATTTCAAACTCCGATACCTCGCGAACGGATTGGCGAACTCGAGAAGTTCCTGTCGTCTCTGAAAGTAGAAACTTGCCCGATTACAATGGTGTGTGTACTTTTGCCGTAGGTCATTTGAGTTATTCGTTTCTAGCATCAGATTTGCGAAAATTTTGATGGTTTCTCAACCATTCCTTAACTTCAAACTCCCATATCTCGTGAACGGATTGACGAACTCGAGAAATTCCTATTGCATCTGAAACCAGAAACTCGTCCGATTACAACGGTATGTGTATTTTTGCCCTAGGCCATAGTAGTTATTGGTTTCGAGTATCAGACTTGCGAAAATTTTGATGGTTTCTCAACCATTCCTTAACTTCAAACTCCGATACCTCGCCAACGGATTGGCGAACTCGAGAAGTTCCTGTCGCCTCTGAAAGTAGAAACTTGCCCGATTACAATGGTGTGTGTACTTTTCCCCTAGGTCATTCGAGTTATTCGTTTGTAGCATCAGAATTGCAAAAATTTTGATGGTTTGTCAACCACTTCTTAATTTCAAACTCCCATGTCTCGCGAACGGATTGACGAACTCGAGAAATTCCTGTTGCATCTAAAAGCAGAAACTCGCCCGATTACAATGGTATTTGTATTTTTGCCCTAGGCCATAGCAGTCATTGGTTTCGAGTATCAGACTTGCGAAAATTTTGATGGTTTCTCAACCATTCCTTAACTTCAAACTCCGATACTTCGCGAACGGATTGACGAACTCGAGAAATTCCTGTTGCATCTGAACGTAGAAACTCGCCTGATTACAAAGGTATGTGTATTTTTCCCCTAGGCCATAGTAGTTATTGGTTTCGAGTATCAGACTTCCGAAAATTGTGATGGTCTCACAACCATTCCTTAACTTCAAACTCCCATATTTCACGAACGGATTGAAGAACTCGAGGAATTCCTGTTGCATCTGAAAGTAGAAAGTCTACCGATTACAGTGGTGTGTGTAGTTTTCCCCTAGGTCATTCCAGTTATTCGTTTCTAGCATCAGAATTGCGAAAGTTTTGATGGTTTCTCAACCATTTCTTAACTTCAAGCTCCCATATCTCGTGAACGGATTGACGAACTCGAGAAATTCCTATTGCATCTGAAACCAGAAACTCGTCCGATTACAACGGTATGTGTATTTTTGCCGTAGGCCATAGTAGTTATTGGTTTCGAGTGTCAGACTTGCGAAAATTTTGATGGTTTCTCAACCATTCCTTAATTTCAAACTCCGATACCTCGCGAACAGATTGGCGAACTCGAGAAGTTCCTGTCGTCTCTGAAAGTAGAAACTTGCCCGATTACAATGGTGTGTGTACTTTTCCCGTAGGTCATTTGAGTTATTCGTTTCTAGCATCAGATTTGCGAAAATTTTGATGGTTTCTCAACCATTCCTTAACTTCAAACTCCCATATCTCGTGAACGGATTGACGAACTCGAGAAATTCCTATTGCATCTGAAACCAGAAACTCGTCCGATTACAACGGTATGTGTATTTTTGCCCTAGGCCATAGTAGTTATTGGTTTCGAGTATCAGACTTGCGAAAATTTTGATGGTTTCTCAACCATTCCTTAATTTCAAACTCCGATACCTCGCGAACAGATTGGCGAACTCGAGAAGTTCCTGTCGTCTCTGAAAGTAGAAACATGCCCGATTACAATGGTGTGTGTACTTTTCCCGTAGGTCATTTGAGTTATTCGTTTCTAGCATCAGATTTGCGAAAATTTTGATGGTTTCTCAACCATTCCTTAACTTCAAACTCCCATATCTCGTGAACGGATTGACGAACTCGAGAAATTCCTATTGCATCTGAAACCAGAAAGTCGTCCGATTACAACGGTATGTGTATTTTTGCCCTGGGCCATAGTAGTTATTGGTTTCGAGTATCAGACTTGCGAAAATTTTGATGGTTTCTCAACCATTCCTTAACTTCAAACTCCGATACCTCGCGAACGGATTGGCGAACTCGAGAAGTTCCTGTCGCCTCTGAAAGTAGAAACTTGCCCGATTACAGTGGTGTGTGTACTTTTCCCCTAGGTCATTCGAGTTATTCGTTTGTAGCATCAGAATTGCGAAAATTTTGATGGTTTGTCAATCATTTCTTAACTTCAAACTCCCATGTCTCGCGAACGGATTGACGAACTCGAGAAATTCCTGTTGCATCTAAAAGCAGAAACTCGCCCGATTACAATGGTATTTGTATTTTTGCCCTAGGCCATAGCAGTCATTCGTTTCGAGTATCAGACTTGCGAAAATTTTCATGGTTTCTCAACCATTCCTTAACTTCAAACTCCGATACCTCGCGAACGGATTGACGAACTCGAGAAATTCCTGTTGCATCTGAACGTAGAAACTCGCCCGATTACAAAGGTATGTGTATTTTTCCCCTAGGCCATAGTAGTTATTGGTTTCGAGTATCAGACTTCCGAAAATTGTGATGGTCTCACAACCATTCCTTAACTTCAAACTCCCATATCTCGCGAACGGATTGACGAACTCGAGGAATTCCTGTTGCACCTGAAAGTAGAAAGTCTACCGATTACAGTGGTGTGTGTAGTTTTCCCCTAGGTCATTCCAGTTATTCGTTTCTAGCATCAGAATTGCGAAAGTTTTGATAGTTTCTCAACCATTCCTTAACTTCAAACTCCCATATCTCGCGAACGGATTGACGAACTCGAGAAATTCCTATTGCATCTGAAACCAGAAACTCGTCCGATTACAACGGTATGTGTATTTTTGCCCTAGGCCATAGGAGTTATTGGTTTCGAGTATCAGACTTGCGAAAATTTTGATGGTTTCTCAACCATTCCTTAACTTCAAACTCCGATACCTCGCGAACGGATTGGCGAACTCGAGAAGTTCCTGTCGCCTCTGAAAGTAGAAACTTGCCCGATTACAATGGTGTGTGTACTTTTCCCCTAGGTCATTCGAGTTATTCGTTTGTAGCGTCAGAATTGCGAAAATTTTGATGGTTTGTCAACCATTTCTTAATTTCAAACTCCCATGTCTCGCGAACGGATTGACGAACTCGAGAAATTCTGTTGCATCTAAAAGCAGAAACTCGCCCGATTACAATGGTATTTGTATTTTTGCCCTAGGCCATAGCAGTCATTGGTTTCGAGTATCAGACTTGCGAAAATTTTGATGGTTTCTCAACCATTCCTTAACTTCAAACTCCGATACCTCGCGAACGGATTGACGAACTCGAGAAATTCCTGCTGCATCTGAACGTAGAAACTCGCCCGATTACAAAGGTATGTGTATTTTTCCCCTAGGCCATAGTAGTTATTGGTTTCGAGTATCAGACTTCCGAAAATTGTGATGGTCTCACAACCATTCCTTAAATTCAAACTCCCATATCTCGCGAACGGAATGACGAACTCGAGAAATTCTGTTGCATCTAAAAGCAGAAACTCGCCCGATTACAACGGTATGTGTATTTTTGCCCTAGGCCATTGTAGTTATTGGTTTCGGGTATCAGACTTGCGAAAATTTTTATGGTTTCTCAACCATTCCTTAACACCAAACACCCATATCTCTCGGACGGATTGACGAACTCGAGAATTTCCTATTGCATCTGAAAGCAGAAACTCTCCCGATTACAACGGTATGTGTATTTTTGCCCTAGGCCATAGAAGTTATTGGTTTCGAGTATCAGACTTGCGAAAATTTTGATGGTGTCTCAACCATTCCTTAATTTCAAACTCCGATACCTCGCGAACGGATTGGCGAACTCGAGAAGTTCCTGTCGTCTCTGAAAGTAGGAACTTGCCCGATTACAATGGTGTGTGTACTTTTGCCGTAGGTCATTTGAGTTATTCGTTTCTAGCATCAGATTTGCGAAAATTTTGATGGTTTCTCAACCATTCCTTAACTTCAAACTCCCATATCTCGCGAACGGATTGACGAACTCGAGAAATTCCTGTTGCATCTGAAAGTAGAAACTCGCCCGACTGCAAAGGTATGTGTATTTTTGCCCTAGGGCTTTGTAGTTATTGGTTTCGAGTATCAGACCTGCGAAAATTGTGGTGGTTTCTCAACCATTCCTTAACTACAAACTCCCATATCTCGCGAACGGATTGACGAGCTCGAAAAATTCCTGTTGCATCTGAAAGTGTAAACTCGCCCGATTACAAAGGTATGTGTATTTTTCCACTAGGGCTTTGTAGTTATTGGTTTCGAGTATCAGACCTGCGAAAATTTTGATGGTTTCTCAACCATTCTTTAACTTCAAACTCCGATACCTCGCGAACGGATTGGCGAACTCGAGAAGTTCCTGTCGTCTCTGAAAGTAGAAACTTGCCCGATTACAATGGTGTGTGTACTTTTGCCGTAGGTCATTTGAGTTATTCGTTTCTAGCATCAGATTTGCGAAAATTTTGATGGTTTCTCAACCATTCCTTAACTTCAAACTCCCATATCTCGCGAACGGATTGACGAGCTCGAGAAATTCCTGTAACATCTGAAAGTAGAAACTCGCCCGATTACAATTGTATGTGCATTTTTCGCCTAGGTCATGGTAGTTATTGGTTTCGTGTATCAGACTTGCGAAAATTGTGGTGGTTTCTCAACCATTCTTTAACTTCAAACTCCAATATCTCGCGAACGGATTGACGAATTCGAGAAATTCCTGTTGCGTTTGAAAGTAGAAACTTGCCCGATTACAATGGTGTGTGTACTTTTCCCGTAGGTCATTTGAGTTATTCGTTTCTAGCATCAGATTTGCGAAAATTTTGATGGTTTCTCAACCATTCCTTAACTTCAAACTCCCATATCTCGTGAACGGATTGACGAACTCGAGAAATTCCTATTGCATCTGAAACCAGAAAGTCGTCCGATTACAACGGTATGTGTATTTTTGCCCTGGGCCATAGTAGTTATTGGTTTCGAGTATCAGACTTGCGAAAATTTTGATGGTTTCTCAACCATTCCTTAACTTCAAACTCCGATACCTCGCGAACGGATTGGCGAACTCGAGAAGTTCCTGTCGCCTCTGAAAGTAGAAACTTGCCCGATTACAGTGGTGTGTGTACTTTTCCCCTAGGTCATTCGAGTTATTCGTTTGTAGCATCAGAATTGCGAAAATTTTGATGGTTTGTCAATCATTTCTTAACTTCAAACTCCCATGTCTCGCGAACGGATTGACGAACTCGAGAAATTCCTGTTGCATCTAAAAGCAGAAACTCGCCCGATTACAATGGTATTTGTATTTTTGCCCTAGGCCATAGCAGTCATTCGTTTCGAGTATCAGACTTGCGAAAATTTTCATGGTTTCTCAACCATTCCTTAACTTCAAACTCCGATACCTCGCGAACGGATTGACGAACTCGAGAAATTCCTGTTGCATCTGAACGTAGAAACTCGCCCGATTACAAAGGTATGTGTATTTTTCCCCTAGGCCATAGTAGTTATTGGTTTCGAGTATCAGACTTCCGAAAATTGTGATGGTCTCACAACCATTCCTTAACTTCAAACTCCCATATCTCGCGAACGGATTGACGAACTCGAGGAATTCCTGTTGCATCTGAAAGTAGAAAGTCTACCGATTACAGTGGTGTGTGTAGTTTTCCCCTAGGTCATTCCAGTTATTCGTTTCTAGCATCAGAATTGCGAAAGTTTTGATAGTTTCTCAACCATTCCTTAACTTCAAACTCCCATATCTCGCGAACGGATTGACGAACTCGAGAAATTCCTATTGCATCTGAAACCAGAAACTCGTCCGATTACAACGGTATGTGTATTTTTGCCCTAGGCCATAGGAGTTATTGGTTTCGAGTATCAGACTTGCGAAAATTTTGATGGTTTCTCAACCATTCCTTAACTTCAAACTCCGATACCTCGCGAACGGATTGGCGAACTCGAGAAGTTCCTGTCGCCTCTGAAAGTAGAAACTTGCCCGATTACAATGGTGTGTGTACTTTTCCCCTAGGTCATTCGAGTTATTCGTTTGTAGCGTCAGAATTGCGAAAATTTTGATGGTTTGTCAACCATTTCTTAATTTCAAACTCCCATGTCTCGCGAACGGATTGACGAACTCGAGAAATTCTGTTGCATCTAAAAGCAGAAACTCGCCCGATTACAATGGTATTTGTATTTTTGCCCTAGGCCATAGCAGTCATTGGTTTCGAGTATCAGACTTGCGAAAATTTTGATGGTTTCTCAACCATTCCTTAACTTCAAACTCCGATACCTCGCGAACGGATTGACGAACTCGAGAAATTCCTGCTGCATCTGAACGTAGAAACTCGCCCGATTACAAAGGTATGTGTATTTTTCCCCTAGGCCATAGTAGTTATTGGTTTCGAGTATCAGACTTCCGAAAATTGTGATGGTCTCACAACCATTCCTTAAATTCAAACTCCCATATCTCGCGAACGGAATGACGAACTCGAGAAATTCTGTTGCATCTAAAAGCAGAAACTCGCCCGATTACAACGGTATGTGTATTTTTGCCCTAGGCCATTGTAGTTATTGGTTTCGGGTATCAGACTTGCGAAAATTTTTATGGTTTCTCAACCATTCCTTAACACCAAACACCCATATCTCTCGGACGGATTGACGAACTCGAGAATTTCCTATTGCATCTGAAAGCAGAAACTCTCCCGATTACAACGGTATGTGTATTTTTGCCCTAGGCCATAGAAGTTATTGGTTTCGAGTATCAGACTTGCGAAAATTTTGATGGTGTCTCAACCATTCCTTAATTTCAAACTCCGATACCTCGCGAACGGATTGGCGAACTCGAGAAGTTCCTGTCGTCTCTGAAAGTAGGAACTTGCCCGATTACAATGGTGTGTGTACTTTTGCCGTAGGTCATTTGAGTTATTCGTTTCTAGCATCAGATTTGCGAAAATTTTGATGGTTTCTCAACCATTCCTTAACTTCAAACTCCCATATCTCGCGAACGGATTGACGAACTCGAGAAATTCCTGTTGCATCTGAAAGTAGAAACTCGCCCGACTGCAAAGGTATGTGTATTTTTGCCCTAGGGCTTTGTAGTTATTGGTTTCGAGTATCAGACCTGCGAAAATTGTGGTGGTTTCTCAACCATTCCTTAACTACAAACTCCCATATCTCGCGAACGGATTGACGAGCTCGAAAAATTCCTGTTGCATCTGAAAGTGTAAACTCGCCCGATTACAAAGGTATGTGTATTTTTCCACTAGGGCTTTGTAGTTATTGGTTTCGAGTATCAGACCTGCGAAAATTTTGATGGTTTCTCAACCATTCTTTAACTTCAAACTCCGATACCTCGCGAACGGATTGGCGAACTCGAGAAGTTCCTGTCGTCTCTGAAAGTAGAAACTTGCCCGATTACAATGGTGTGTGTACTTTTGCCGTAGGTCATTTGAGTTATTCGTTTCTAGCATCAGATTTGCGAAAATTTTGATGGTTTCTCAACCATTCCTTAACTTCAAACTCCCATATCTCGCGAACGGATTGACGAGCTCGAGAAATTCCTGTAACATCTGAAAGTAGAAACTCGCCCGATTACAATTGTATGTGCATTTTTCGCCTAGGTCATGGTAGTTATTGGTTTCGTGTATCAGACTTGCGAAAATTGTGGTGGTTTCTCAACCATTCTTTAACTTCAAACTCCAATATCTCGCGAACGGATTGACGAATTCGAGAAATTCCTGTTGCGTTTGAAAGTAGAAACTTGCCCGATTACAATGTTGTGCGTACTTTTCCCCTAGGCCGTTCCAGTTATTGGTTTCGAGTACCAGACTTGCGAAAATTTTGATGGTTTCTCAATCATTCCTTAACTTCAAACTCCCATATCTCGCGAACGGATTGACGAACTCGATTATTTCCTGTTGCATCTGAAAGCAGAAAGTCGACCCATTACAATGGTGTGTGTACTTTTCCACTAGGTCATTCCAGTTATTCATTTCTAGCATCAGAATTGCGAAAATTTTGATGGTTTCTTAACCATTCCTTAACATCAAACTCCCATATCTCGCGAACGGATTGACGAACTCGAGAAATTCCTGTTGCATCTGAAAGTAGAAACTCGCCCGACTGCAAAGGTATGTGTATTTTTACCCCAGGCCATAGTAGTTATTGGTTTCGAGTATCAGACTTGCGAAAATTGTGATGGTCTCTCAACCATTCCTTAACTTCAAACTTCCATATCTCGCGAACAGATTGACGAACTCGAGGAATTCCTGTTGCATCTGAAAGTAGAAACTCGCCCCATTACTATGGTGTGTGTACTTTTCCCCTAGGCCATTCCAGTTATTGGTTTCGAGTATCACACTTGCGAAAATTTTGATGGTTTCTCAACCAATCCTCAACGTCAAACTCCCATACCTCGGGAACGGATTGACGAACTCGAGAAATTCCTGTTGCTTCTGAAAGTAGAATATCGCCCCATTACAATGGTGTGTTTACTTTTCCCCTAGGCCATTCCAGTTATTGGTTTCGAGTATCAGACTTGCGAAAATTTTGATGGTTTCTCAACCATTCCTTAACTTCAAACTCCCATATCTCGCGAACGGATTGACGAACTCGAAAAATTCCTGTTGCATCTGAAAGCAGAGACTCGTCCGATTACAACGGTGTGTGTATTTTTGCCCTAGGCCATAGTAGTTATTGGTTTCGAGAATCAGACTTGCGAAAATTTTGATGGTTTCTCAAGCATTCCTTAACTTCAAACTCCCATATCTCGCGAACGGATTGACGAATTCGATTATTTCCTGTTGCATCTGAAAGTAGAAACTCGACCGATTAGAATGGTGTGTGCACTTTTCCCCTTAGTTATTCCAGTTATTCGTTTCTAGCATCAGAATTGCGAAAATTTTGATGGTTTCTCAACCATTCCTTAACATCAAACTCCCATATCTCGCGAACGGATTGACGAACTCGAGAAATTCCTGTTGCATCTGAAAGTAGAAACTCGCCCCATTACAGAGGTATGTGTATTTTTCCCCTAGGCCATAGTAGTTAATGGTTTCGAGTATCAGACTTGCGAAAATTGTGATGGTTTCACAACCATTCCTTAATTTCAAACTCCCATATCTCGCGAACTGATTGACTAACACGAGAAATTCCGGTTGCATCTGGAAGAAGAAACTCCCCCGATTACAAAGGTATGTGTATTTTTGCCCTAGGCCATAGTAGTTATTGGTTTCGAGTATCAGACTTGCGAAAATTTTGATGGTTTCTCAACCATTCCTTAACTTCAAACTCCGATACCTCGCGAACGGATTGGCGAACTCGAGAAGTTCCTGTTGCCTCTGAAAGTTGAAACTTGCCCGATTACAATGTTGTGTGTACTTTTCCCCTCGGCCATTCCAGTTATTGGTTTCGAGTATCAGACATGCGATAATTTTGATGGTTTCTCAACCATTCCTTAACTTCACACTTACATATCTCGCGAACGGATTGACGAACTCGAGAATTTCCTATTGCATCTGAAAGCAGAAACTCGCCCGATTACAACAGTATGTGCATTTTTGCCCTAGGCCATAGTAGTTATTGGTTTCGAGTATCAGACTTGCGAAAATTTTGATAGTTTCTCAATCACTCCTTAACTGCAAAATCCCATATCTCGCGAACGGATTGACGAACTCGAGAAATTCCTGTTGCATCTGAAAGTAGAAACTCGCCCGATTACAACGCTATGTGTATTTTTCCCCTAGGCCATTGTACTTATTGGTTTCGAGTATCAGACTTGCGAAAATTTTGTTGGTTTCTCAACCATTCCTTAACTTCAAACTCCCATATCTCGCGAACGGATTGACGAACTCGAGAATTTCCTATTGCACCTGAAAGTAGAAATTCGCCCGATTACAATGGTATGTGTACTTTTCCCCAGGGCCATTCCAGTTATTGGTTTCGAGTTTCAGACATGCGATAATTTTGATGGTTTCTCAACCATTCCTTAACTTCACACTTACATATCTCGCGAACGGATTGACGAACTCGAGAATTTCCTATTGCATCTGAAAGCAGAAACTCGCCCGGTTACAACGGTATGTGCATTTTTGCCCTAGGCCATAGTAGTTATTGGTTTCGAGTATCAGACTTGCGAAAATTTTGATGGTTTCTCAATCACTCCTTAACTGCAAACTCCCATATCTCGCGAACGGATTGACGAACTCGAGAAATTCCTGTTGCATCTGAAAGTAGAAACTCGACCGATTACAACGGTATGTGTATTTTTCCCCTAAGCCTTTTTAGTTCTTGGTTTCGAGTATCAGACTTGCGACAATTTTGATGGTTTCTCAACCGTTCCTTAATTTCAAACTCCCATATCTCGCGGACGGATTGACGAACTCGATTATATCCTGTTGCTTCTGAATGTAGAAACTCGACCGATTACAATGGTGTGTGTACTTTTCCCCTAGGTCATTCCAGTTATTCGTTTGTAGCATCAGAATTGCGAAAATTTTGATGGTTTCTCAACAATTCCTTAACTTCAAACTCCCATATCTCGCGAACGGATTGACGAACTCGAGAAATTCCTGTTGCATCTGAAACCAGAAACTTGCCCGATTACAATGGTGTGTGTATTTTTCCCCTAAGCCTTTGTAGTTATTGGTTTCGAGTATCACACTTGCGAAAATTTTGATGGTTTCTCAACCATTCCTTAACTTCAAACTCCCATATCTCGCGAACGGATTGACGAACTCGAGAAATTCCTGTTGCATCTGAAACCAGAAACTTGCCCGATTACAATGGTGTGTGTATTTTTCCCCTAAGCCTTTGTAGTTATTGGTTTCGAGTATCATACTTGCGACAATTTTGATGGTTTCTCAAGCATTCCTTAATTTCAAACTCCCATATCTAGCGAACGGCTTGACGAACTCGATTATTTCCTGTTGTTTCTGAAAGTAGAAACTCGCCACATTACAAAGGTATGTGTATTTTTCCCCTAGGCCATAGTAGTTATTGGTTTCGAGTAACAGACTTCCGAAAATTGTGATGGTCTCACAACCATTCCTTAACTTCAAACTCCCATATCTCGCGAACGGAATGACGAACTCGAGAAATTCCTATTGCATCTGAAAGCAGAAACTCGCCCGATTACAAAGGTATGTGCATTTTTCCCCGAGGCAATGGTAGTTATTGGTTTCGAGTATCAGACTTCCGAACATTTTGATGGTTTCTCAACTATTCCTTAACTTCAAACTCCGATACCTCGCGAACGGATTGGCGAACTCGAGAAATTCCTGTTGCATTTGAAAGTAGATACTTGCCCGATAACAATGGTGTGTGTACTTTTCCCCTAGATCATTCCAGTTATTCGTTTCTAGCATCAGACTTGCGAAAATTTTGATGGTTTCTCAACCATTCCTTAACTTCAAACTCCCATATCTCGCGAACGGATTGACGAACTCGAGAAATTCCTATTGCATCTGAAAGCAGAAACTCGCCCGATTACAATGGTATGTGCATTTTTCCCGTAGGCAATGGTAGTTATTGGTTTCGAGTATCAGACTTCCGAACATTTTGATGGTTTCTCAACCATTCCTTAACTTCAAACTCCCATATCTCGCGAACGGATTGACGAACTCGAGAAATTCCTATTGCGTCTGAAAGCAGAAACTCGCCCGATTACAAAGGTATGTGCATTTTTCCCCTAGGCAATGGTAGTTATTGGTTCCGAGTATCAGACTTGCGAAAATTTTGATGGTTTCTCAACCATTCCTAAACTTCAAACTTCCATATCTCGCGAACGGATTGACGAACTCGAGAAATTCCTGTTGCATCTGAAACCAGAAGCTCGTCCGATTACAACGATATGTGTATTTTTGCCCTAGGCCATAGTAGTTATTGGTTTCGAGTACCAGACTTGCGAAAATTTTGATGGTTTCTCAACCATTCCTTATCTTCAAACTCCGATACCTCGCGAACGGATTGGCGAACTCGAGAAATTCCTATTGCATCTGAAAGTAGGAACTCGCCCGATTACAAATGTATGTGCATTTTTCCCGTAGGCAATGGTAATTATTGGTTTCGAGTATCAGACTTGCGAAATTTGTGATGGTTTCTCAACCATTCCTTAACTTCAAACTCCCATATCTCGCGAACGGATTGACGAACTCGAGAAATTCCTGTTGCATCTGAAAGTAGAAACTCGACCGATTACAAAGGTATGTGTATTTTTCCCCTAAGCCTTTTTAGTTCTTGGTTTCGAGTATCAGACTTGCGACAATTTTGATGGTTTCTCAACCGTTCCTTAATTTCAAACTCCCATATCTCGCGGACGGATTGACGAACTCGATTATATCCTGTTGCTTCTGAATGTAGAAACTCGACCGATTACAATGGTGTGTGTACTTTTCCCCTAGGTCATTCCAGTTATTCGTTTGTAGCATCAGAATTGCGAAAATTTTGATGGTTTCTCAACAATTCCTTAACTTCAAACTCCCATATCTCGCGAACGGATTGACGAACTCGAGAAATTCCTGTTGCATCTGAAACCAGAAACTTGCCCGATTACAATGGTGTGTGTATTTTTCCCCTAAGCCTTTGTAGTTATTGGTTTCGAGTATCACACTTGCGAAAATTTTGATGGTTTCTCAACCATTCCTTAACTTCAAACTCCCATATCTCGCGAACGGATTGACGAACTCGAGAAATTCCTGTTGCATCTGAAACCAGAAACTTGCCCGATTACAATGGTGTGTGTATTTTTCCCCTAAGCCTTTGTAGTTATTGGTTTCGAGTATCATACTTGCGACAATTTTGATGGTTTCTCAAGCATTCCTTAATTTCAAACTCCCATATCTAGCGAACGGCTTGACGAACTTGATTATTTCCTGTTGTTTCTGAAAGTAGAAACTCGCCACATTACAAAGGTATGTGTATTTTTCCCCTAGGCCATAGTAGTTATTGGTTTCGAGTAACAGACTTCCGAAAATTGTGATGGTCTCACAACCATTCCTTAACTTCAAACTCCCATATCTCGCGAACGGAATGACGAACTCGAGAAATTCCTATTGCATCTGAAAGCAGAAACTCGCCCGATTACAAAGGTATGTGCATTTTTCCCCGAGGCAATGGTAGTTATTGGTTTCGAGTATCAGACTTCCGAACATTTTGATGGTTTCTCAACTATTCCTTAACTTCAAACTCCGATACCTCGCGAACGGATTGGCGAACTCGAGAAATTCCTGTTGCATTTGAAAGTAGATACTTGCCCGATAACAATGGTGTGTGTACTTTTCCCCTAGATCATTCCAGTTATTCGTTTCTAGCATCAGACTTGCGAAAATTTTGATGGTTTCTCAACCATTCCTTAACTTCAAACTCCCATATCTCGCGAACGGATTGACGAACTCGAGAAATTCCTATTGCATCTGAAAGCAGAAACTCGCCCGATTACAATGGTATGTGCATTTTTCCCGTAGGCAATGGTAGTTATTGGTTTCGAGTATCAGACTTCCGAACATTTTGATGGTTTCTCAACCATTCCTTAACTTCAAACTCCCATATCTCGCGAACGGATTGACGAACTCGAGAAATTCCTATTGCGTCTGAAAGCAGAAACTCGCCCGATTACAAAGGTATGTGCATTTTTCCCCTAGGCAATGGTAGTTATTGGTTCCGAGTATCAGACTTGCGAAAATTTTGATGGTTTCTCAACCATTCCTAAACTTCAAACTTCCATATCTCGCGAACGGATTGACGAACTCGAGAAATTCCTGTTGCATCTGAAACCAGAAGCTCGTCCGATTACAACGATATGTGTATTTTTGCCCTAGGCCATAGTAGTTATTGGTTTCGAGTACCAGACTTGCGAAAATTTTGATGGTTTCTCAACCATTCCTTATCTTCAAACTCCGATACCTCGCGAACGGATTGGCGAACCCGAGAAATTCCTATTGCATCTGAAAGTAGGAACTCGCCCGATTACAAATGTATGTGCATTTTTCCCGTAGGCAATGGTAATTATTGGTTTCGAGTATCAGACTTGCGAAATTTGTGATGGTTTCTCAACCATTCCTTAACTTCAAACTCCCATATCTCGCGAACGGATTGACGAAATCTAGAAATTCCTGTTGCATCTGAAACCAGAAACTCTTCCGATCACAGCAGTATGTGTATTTTTGCCCTAGGCCATAGTAGTTATTGGTTTCGAGTATCAGACTTGCGAAAATTTTGATGGTTTCTCAACCATTATTTAACTTCAAACTCCGATACCTCGCGAACGGATTGGCGAACTCGAGAAGTTGCTGTCGCCTCTGAAAGTAGAAACTTGCCCGATTACAATGGTGTGTGTACTTTTCCCCTAGGCCGTTCCAGTTATTGGTTTCGAGTACCAGACTTGCGAAAATTTTGATGGTTTCTCAACCATTCCTTAACTTCAAACTCCCATATCTCGCGAACGGATTGACGAGCTCGAGAAATTCCTGTTGCATCTGAAAGTAGAAACTCGCCCGATTACAAAGGTATGTGCATTTTTCCGCTAGGTCATGGTAGTTATTGGTTTCGCGTATCAGACTTGCGAAAATTGTGGTGGTTTCTCAACCATTCCTTAACTACAAACTCCCATATCTCGCGAACGGATTGACGAGCTCGAGAAATTCCTGTTGCATCTGAAAGTGTAAACTCGCCCGATTACAAAGGTATGTGTATTTTTCCCCTAGGGCTTTGTAGTTATTGGTTTCGAGTATCAGACCTGCGAAAATTTTGATGGTTTCTCAACCATTCTTTAACTTCAAACCCCGATACCTCGCGAACGGATTGGCGAACTCGAGAAGCTCCTGTCGCCTCTGAAAGTAGATACTTGCCCGGTTACAATGGTGTGTGTACTTTTCCCCTAGGTCATTCCAGTTATTCGTTTCTAGCATCAGACTTGCGAAAATTTTGATGGTTTCTCAACCATTCCTTAACTTCAAACTCCCATATCTCGCGAACGGATTGACGAACTCGAGAAATTCCTATTGCATCTGAAAGTAGGAACTCGCCCGATTACAAAGTTATGTGCATTTTTCCCCTAGGCAGTGGTAATTATTGGTTTCGAGTATCAGACTTGCGAAATTTGTGATGGTTTCTCAACCATTCCTTAACTTCAAACTCCGATACCTCGCGAACGGATTGGCGAACTCGAGAAGTTCCTGTCGCCTCTGAAAGTAGAAACTTGCCCGATTACAATGGTGTGTGTACTTTTCCCGTAGGCCGTTCCAGTTATTGGTTTCGAGTACCAGACTTGCGAAAATTTTGATGGTTTCTCAACCATTCCTTAACTTCAAAGTCCCATATCTCGCGAACGGATTGACGAACTCGAGAAGTTCCTGTCGCCTCTGAAAGTAGAAACTTGCCCGATTACAATGGTGTGTGCATTTTTCACCTAGGTCATGGTAGTTATTGGTTTCGAGTATCAGACTTGCGAAAATTGTGGTGGTTTCTCAACCATTCCTTAACTTCAAACTCCCATATCTCGCGAACGGATTGTCCAGCTCGAGAAATTCTTGTTGCATCTGAAAGTAGAAACTCGCCCGATTACAATTGTATGTGCATTTTTCGCCTAGGTCATGGTAGTTATTGGTTTCGAGTATCAGAATTGCGAAAATTTTGATGGTTTCTCAACCATTCCTTAACTTCAAACTCCCATATCTCGCGAACGGATTGACGAACTCGAGAAATTCCTGTTGCATCTGAAAGTAGAAACTCGCCCGATTGCAAAGGTATGTGTATTTTTCCCCCAGGCCATAGTAGTTATTGGTTTCGAGTATCACACTTGCGAAAATTGTGATGGTCTCTCAACCATTCCTTAACTTCAAACTCCCATATCTCGCGAACAGATTGACGAACTCGAGGAATTCCTGTTGCATCTGAAAGTAGAAACTCGCCCCATTACTATGGTGTGTGTACTTTTCCCCTAGGCCATTCCAGTTATTTGTTTCGAGTATCAGACTTGCGAAAATTGTGGTGGTTTCTCAACCATTCCTTAACTTCAAACTCCCATATCTCGCGAACGGATTGACGAGCTCGAGAAATTCCTGTTGCATCTGAAAGTAGAAACTCGCCCGATTACATTTGTATGTGCATTTTTCGCCTAGGCCATAGTAGTTATTGGTTTCGAGTATCAGACTTGCGAAAATTTTGATGGTTTCTCAACCATTCTTTAACTTCAAACTCCGATACCTCGCGAACGGATTGGCGAACTCGAGAATTTCCTGTTGCCTCTGAAAGTTGAAACTTGCCCGATTACAATGGTGTGTGTACTTTTCCCCTCGGCCACTCCAGTTATTGGTTTCGAGTATCAGACTTGCGAAAATTTTGATGGTTTCTCAACCATTCCTTAACTTCAAACTCCCATATCTCGCGAACGGATTGACGAGCTCGAGAAATTCCTGTTGCATCTGAAAGTAGAAACTCGCCCGATTACAATTGTATGTGCATTTTTCGCCTAGGTCATGGTAGTTATTGGTTTCGAGTATCAGACTTGCGAAAATTGTGGTGGTTTCTCAACCATTCCTTAACTTCAAACTCCCATATCTCGCGAACGGATTGACGAGCTCGAGAAATTCTTGTTGCATCTGAAAGTAGAAACTCGCCCGATTACAATTGTATGTGTATTTTTGCCCTAGGCCATAGTAGTTATTGGTTTCGAGTATCAGACTTGCGAAATTTCTGATGGTTTCTCAACCATTCCTTAGCTTCAAACTCCGATACCTCGCGAACGGATTGGCGAACTCGAGAAATTCCTGTTGCATTTGAAAGTAGAAACTGGCCCGATTACAATGGTGTGTGGACTTTTCCCCTAGGCCGATCCAGTTATTGGTTTCGAGTATCAGACTTGCGAAAATTTTGATGGTTTCTCAACCATTCCTTAACTTCAAAGTCCCATATCTCGCGAACGGATTGACGAACTCGAGAAGCTCCTGTCGCCTCTGAAAGTAGATACTTGCCCGGTTACAATGGTGTGTGTACTTTTCCCCTAGGTCATTCCAGTTATTCGTTTCTAGCATCAGACTTGTGAAAATTTTGATGGTTTCTCAACCATTCCTTAACTTCAAACTCCCATATCTCGCGAACGGATTGACGAACTCGAGAAATTCCTATTGCATCTGAAAGTAGGAACTCGCCCGATTACAAAGTTATGTGCATTTTTCCCCTAGGCAGTGGTAATTATTGGTTTCGAGTATCAGACTTGCGAAATTTGTGATGGTTTCTCAACCATTCCTTAACTTCAAACTCCGATACCTCGCGAACGGATTGGCGAACTCGAGAAGTTCCTGTCGCCTTTGAAAGTAGAAACTTGCCCGATTACAATGGTGTGTGTACTTTTCCCGTAGGTCGTTCCAGTTATTGGTTTCGAGTACCAGACTTGCGAAAATTTTGATGGTTTCTCAACCATTCCTTAACTTCAAAGTCCCATATCTCGCGAACGGATTGACCAGCTCGAGAAATTCTTGTTGCATCTGAAAGTAGAAACTCGCCCGATTACATTGTATGTGCATTTTTCGCCTAGGTCATGGTAGTTATTGGTTTCGAGTATCAGAATTGCGAAAATTTTGATGGTTTCTCAACCATTCCTTAACTTCAAACTCCCATATCTTTCGAACGGATTGACGAGCTCGAGAAATTTCTGTTGCATCTGAAAGTAGAAACTCGCCCGATTACAATTGTATGTGCATTTTTCACCTAGGTCATGGTAGTTATTAGTTTCGAGTATCACACTTGCGAAAATTGTGGTGGTTTCTCAACCATTCCTTAACTTCAAACTCCCATATCTCGCGAACGGATTGACCAGCTCGAGAAATTCTTGTTGCATCTGAAAGTAGAAACTCGCCCGATTACAATTGTATGTGCATTTTTCGCCTAGGTCATGGTAGTTATTGGTTTCGAGTATCAGAATTGCGAAAATTTTGATGGTTTCTCAACCATTCCTTAACTTCAAACTCCCATATCTCGCGAACGGATTGACGAACTCGAGAAATTCCTGTTGCATCTGAAAGTAGAAACTCGCCCGATTGCAAAGGTATGTGTATTTTTCCCCCAGGCCATAGAAGTTATTGGTTTCGAGTATCACACTTGCGAAAATTGTGATGGTCTCTCAACCATTCCTTAACTTCAAACTCCCATATCTCGCGAACAGATTGACGAACTCGAGGAATTCCTGTTGCATCTGAAAGTAGAAACTCGCCCCATTACTATGGTGTGTGTACTTTTCCCCTAGGCCATTCCAGTTATTTGTTTCGAGTATCAGACTTGCGAAAATTGTGGTGGTTTCTCAACCATTCCTTAACTTCAAACTCCCATATCTCGCGAACGGATTGACGAGCTCGAGGAATTCCTGTTGCATATGAAAGTAGAAACTCGCCCGATTACATTTGTATGTGCATTTTTCGCCTAGGCCATAGTAGTTATTGGTTTCGAGTATCAGACTTGCGAAAATTTTGATGGTTTCTCAACCATTCTTTAACTTCAAACTCCGATACCTCGCGAACGGATTGGCGAACTCGAGAAGCTCCTGTCGCCTCTGAAAGTAGAAACTTGCCCGATTACAATGGTGTGTGTACTTTTCCCCAGGGCCATTGCAGGTATTGGTTTCGAGTATCAGACATGCGATAATTTTGATGGCTTCTCAATACTCCTTAACTGCAAAATCCCATATCTCGCGAACGGATTGACGAACTCGAGAATTTCCTGTTGCCTCTGAAAGTTGAAACTTGCCCGATTACAATGGTGTGTGTACTTTTCCCCTCGGCCACTCCAGTTATTGGTTTCGAGTATCAGACTTGCGAAAATTTTGATGGTTTCTCAACCATTCCTTAACTTCAAACTCCCATATCTCGCGAACGGATTGACGAGCTCGAGAAATTCCTGTTGCATCTGAAAGTAGAAACTCGCCCGATTACAATTGTATGTGCATTTTTCGCCTAGGTCATGGTAGTTATTGGTTTCGAGTATCAGACTTGCGAAAATTGTGGTGGTTTCTCAACCATTCCTTAACTTCAAACTCCCATATCTCGCGAACGGATTGACGAGCTCGAGAAATTCTTGTTGCATCTGAAAGTAGAAACTCGCCCGATTACAATTGTATGTGTATTTTTGCCCTAGGCCATAGTAGTTATTGGTTTCGAGTATCAGACTTGCGAAATTTCTGATGGTTTCTCAACCATTCCTTAGCTTCAAACTCCGATACCTCGCGAACGGATTGGCGAACTAGAGAAATTCCTGTTGCATTTGAAAGTAGAAACTGGCCCGATTACAATGGTGTGTGGACTTTTCCCCTAGGCCGTTCCAGTTATTGGTTTCGAGTATCAGACTTGCGAAAATTTTGATGGTTTCTCAACCATTCCTTAACTTCAAAGTCCCATATCTCGCGAACGGATTGACGAACTCGAGAAGTTCCTGTCGCCTCTGAAAGTAGAAACTTGCCCGATTACAATGGTGTGTGTACTTTTCCCCTAGGCCGTTCCAGTTATTGGTTTCGAGTACCAGACTTGCGAAAATTTTGATGGTTTCTCAACCATTCCTTAACTTCAAACTCCCATATCTCGCGAACGGATTGACCAGCTCGAGAAATTCTTGTTGCATCTGAAAGTAGAAACTCGCCCGATTACAATTGTATGTGCATTTTTCGCCTAGGTCATGGTAGTTATTGGTTTCGAATATCAGAATTGCGAAAATTTTGATGGTTTCTCAACCATTCCGTAACTTCAAACTCCCATATCTCGCGAACGGATTGACGAACTCGAGAAATTCCTGTTGCATCTGAAAGTAGAAACTCGCCCGATTGCAAAGGTATGTGTATTTTTCTCCCAGGCCATAGTAGTTATTGGTTTCGAGTATCACACTTGCGAAAATTGTGATGGTCTCTCAACCATTCCTTAACTTCAAACTCCCATATCTCGCGAACAGATTGACGAACTCGAGGAATTCCTGTTGCATCTGAAAGTAGAAACTCGCCCCATTACTATGGTGTGTGTACTTTTCCCCTAGGCAATTCCAGTTATTGGTTTCGAGTATCAGACTTGCGAAAATTGTGGTGGTTTCTCAACCATTCCTTAACTTCAAACTCCCATATCTCGCGAACGGATTGACGAGCTCGAGAAATTCCTGTTGCATCTGAAAGTAGAAACTCGCCCGATTACAATTGTATGTGCATTTTTCGCCTAGGCCATAGTAGTTATTGGTTTCGAGTATCAGACTTGCGAAAATTTTGATGGTTTCTCAACCATTCTTTAACTTCAAACTCCGATACCTCGCGAACGGATTGGCGAACTCGAGAAGTTCCTGTCGCCTCTGAAAGTAGAAACTTGCCCGATTACAATGGTGTGTGTACTTTTCCCCTAGGCCGTTCCAGTTATTGGTTTCGAGTACCAGACTTGCGAAAATTTTGATGGTTTCTCAACCATTCCTTAACTTCAAAGTCCCATATCTCGCGAACGGATTGACGAGCTCGAGAAATTCCTGTTGCATTTGAAATTAGAAACTTGCCCGATTACAATGGTGTGTGTACTTTTCCCCTAGGCCGTTCCAGTTATTGGTTTCGAGTATCAGACTTGCGAAAATTTTGATGGTTTCTCAACCATTCCTTAACTTCAAACTCCCATATCTCGCGAACGGATTGACGAGCTCGAGAAATTCCTGTTGCATCTGAAAGTAGAAACTCGCCCGATTACAATTGTATGTGCATTTTTCGCCTAGGTCATGGTAGTTATTGGTTTCGAGTATCAGACTTGCGAAAATTGTGGTGGTTTCTCAACCATTCCTTAACTTCAAACTCCCATATCTCGCGAACGGATTGACGAGCTCGAGAAATTCTTGTTGCATCTGAAAGTAGAAACTCGCCCGATTACAATTGTATGTGTATTTTTGCCCTAGGCCATAGTAGTTATTGGTTTCGAGTATCAGACTTGCGAAATTTCTGATGGTTTCTCAAGCATTCCTTAGCTTCAAACTCCGATACCTCGCGAACGGATTGGCGAACTCGAGAAATTCCAGTTGCATTTGAAAGTAGAAGCTGGCCCGATTACAATGGTGTGTGGACTTTTCCCCTAGGCCGTTCCAGTTATTGGTTTCGAGTATCAGACCTGCGAAAATTGTGATGGTTTCTCAAGCATTCCTTAACTTCAAACTCCCATATCTCGCGAACGGATTGACGAACTCGAGAAATTCCTGTTGCATCTGAAAGCAGAAACTCGTCCGATTACAACGGAATGTGTATTTTTGCCCTAGGCCATAGTAGTTATTGGTTTCGAGTATCAGTCTTGCGAAAATTTTGATTGTTTCACAACAATTCCTTATCTTCAAACTCCGATACCTCGCGAACGGATTGGCGAACTCGAGAAATTCCTGTTGCATTTGAAAGTAGAAACTTGCCCCATTACAATGGTGTGTGTACTCTTCCCCTAGGCCGTTCCAGTTATTGGTTTCGCGTATCAGACTTGCGAAAATTTTGATGGTTTCTCAACCATTCCTTAACTTCAAACTCCCATATCTCGCGAACGGATTGACGAGCTCGAGAAATTCCTGTTGCATCTGAAAGTAGAAACTTGCCCGATTACAAAGGTATGTGCATTTTTCCGCTAGGTCATGGTAGTTATTGGTTTCGAGTATCAGACGTGCGAAAATTGTGGTGGTTTCTCAACCATTCCTTAACTACAAACTCCCATATCTCGCGAACGGATTGACGAGCTCGAGAAATTCCTGTTGCATCTGAAAGTGTAAACTCGCCCGATTACAAAGGTATGTGTATTTTTCCCCTAGGGCTTTGTAGTTATTGGTTTCGAGTATCAGACCTGCGAAAATTTTGATGGTTTCTCAACCATTCTTTAACTTCAAACTCCGATACCTCGCGAACGGATTGGCGAACTCGAGAAGTTCCTGTCTCCTCTGAAAGTAGATACTTGCCCGGTTACAATGGTGTGTGTACTTTTCCCCTAGGTCATTCCAGTTATTCGCTTCTAGCATCAGACTTGCGAAAATTTTGATGGTTTCTCAACCATTCCTTAACTTCAAACTCCCATATCTCGCGAACGGATTGACGAACTCGAGAAATTCCTATTGCATCTGAAAGTAGGAACTCGCCCGATTACAAAGCTATGTGCATTTTTCCCCTAGGAAATGGTAATTATTGGTTTCGAGTATCCGACTTGCGAAATTTGTGATGGTTTCTCAACCATTCCTTAACTTCAAACTCCCATATCTCGCGAACGGATTGACGAAATCTAGAAATTCCTGTTGCATCTGAAACCAGAAACTCTTCCGATCACAGCAGTATGTGTATTTTTGCCCTAGGCGATAGTAGTTATTGGTTTCGAGTATCAGACTTGCGAAAATTTTGATGGTTTCTCAACCATTCTTTAACTTCAAACTCCGATACCTCGCGAACGGATTGGCGAACTCGAGAAGTTCCTGTCGCCTCTGAAAGTAGAAACTTGCCCGATTACAATGGTGTGTGTACTTTTCCCCTAGGCCGTTCCAGTTATTGGTTTCGAGTACCAGAATTGCGAAAATTTCGATGGTTTCTCAACCATTCCTTAACTTCAAACTCCCATATCTCGCGAACGGATTGACGAACTCCAGAAATTCCTGTTGCATCTGAAAGTAGAAACTCGCCCGATTGCAAAGGTATGTGTATTTTTCCCCCAGGCCATAGTAGTTATTGGTTTCGAGTATCAGACTTGCGAAAATTGTGATGGTCTCTCAACCATTCCTTAACTTCAAACTCCCATATCTCGCGAACAGATTGACGAACTCGAGGAATTCCTGTTGCATCTGAAAGTAGAAACTCGCCCCATTACTATGGTGTGTGCACTTTTCCCCTAGGCCATTCCAGTTATTGGTTTCGAGTATCACACTTGCGAAAATTTTGATGGTTCTCAACCAATCCTTGACGTCAAACTCCCATACCTCGGGAACGGATTGACGAACTCGAGAAATTCCTGTTGCTTCTGAAAGTAGAATATCGCCCCATTACAATGGTGTGTGTACTTTTCCCCTATGCCATTCCAGTTATTGGTTTCGAGTATCAGACTTGCCAAAATTTTGATGGTTTCTCAACCATTCCTTAACTTCAAACTCCCATATCTCGCGAACGGATTGACGAACTCGAGAAATTCCTGTTGCATCTGAAAGCAGAGACTCGTCCGATTACAAAGGTTTGTGTATTTTTGCCCTAGGCCATAGTAGTTATTGGTTTCGAGAATCAGACTTGCGAAAATTGTGATGGTTTCTCAACCATTCCTTAATTTCAAACTCCCATATCTCGCGAACTGATTGACGAACACGAGAAATTCACGTTGCATCTGGAAGAAGAAACTCCCCCGATTACAAAGGTATGTGTATTTTTGCCCTAGGCCATAGTAGTTATTGGTTTCGAGTAACAGACTTGCGAAAATTTTGATGGTTTCTCAACCATTCCTTAACTTCAAACTCCGATACCTCGCGAACGGATTGGCGAACTCGAGAATTTCCTGTTGCCTCTGAAAGTTGAAACTTGCCCGATTACAATGGTGTGTGTACTTTTCCCCTCGGCCACTCCAGTTATTGGTTTCGAGTATCAGACTTGCGATAATTTTGATGGTTTCTCAACCATTCCTTAACTTCACACTTACATATCTCGCGAACGGTTTGACGAACTCGAGAATTTCCTATTGCATCTGAAAGCAGAAACTCGCCCGATTACAATGGTATGTGTACTTTTCCCCAGGGCCATTCCAGTTATTGGTTTCGAGTATCAGACATGCGATTATTTTGATGGTTTCTCAATACTCCTTAACTGCAAACTCCCATATCTCGCGAACGGATTGACGAACTCGAGAATTTCCTGTTGCATCTGAAAGTAGAAACTCGCCCGATTACAACTGTATGTGTATTTTTCCCCTAGGCCATTGTACTTATTGGTTTCGAGTATCAGACTTGCGAAAATTTTGTTGCTTTCTCAACCATTCCTTAACTTCAAACTCCCATTTCTCGCGAACGGATTGACGAACTCGAGAATTTCCTATTGCATCTGAAAGTAGAAATTCGCCCGATTACAATGGTATGTGTACTTTTCCCCAGGGCCATTGCAGGTATTGGTTTCGAGTATCAGACATGCGATAATTTTGATGGTTTCTCAATACTCCTTAACTGCAAACTCCCATATCTCGCGAACGGATTGACGAACTCGAGAATTTCCTGTTGCATCTGAAAGTAGAAACTCGCCCGATTACAACTGTATGTGTATTTTTCCCCTAGGCCATTGTACTTATTGGTTTCGAGTATCAGACATGCGATAATTTTGATGGTTTCTCAACCATTCCTTAACTTCAAACTCCCATTTCTCGCGAACGGATTGACGAACTCGAGAATTTCCTATTGCATCTGAAAGCAGAAACTCGCCCGATTACAATGGTATGTGTACTTTTCCCCAGGGCCATTCCAGTTATTGGTTTCGAGTATCAGACATGCGATTATTTTGATGGTTTCTCAATCACTCCTTAACTGCAAACTCCCATATCTCGCGAACGGATTGACGAACTCGAGAAATTCCTGTTGCCTCTGAAAGTTGAAACTTGCCCGATTACAATGGTGTGTGTACTTTTCCCCTAGGCCATTCCATTTATTGGTTTCGAGTATCACACTTGCCAAAATTTTGATGGTTTCTCAACCATTCCTTAACTTCAAACTCCCATATCTCGCGAACGGATTGACGAGCTCGAGAAATTCCTGTTGCATTTGAAATTAGAAACTTGCCCGATTACAATGGTGTGTGTACTTTTCCCCTAGGCCGTTCCAGTTATTGGTTTCGAGTATCAGACTTGCGAAAATTTTGATGGTTTCTCAACCATTCCTTAACTTCAAACTCCCATATCTCGCGAACGGATTGACGAGCTCGAGAAATTCCTGTTGCATCTGAAAGTAGAAACTCGCCCGATTACAATTGTATGTGCATTTTTCGCCTAGGTCATGGTAGTTATTGGTTTCGAGTATCAGACTTGCGAAAATTGTGGTGGTTTCTCAACCATTCCTTAACTTCAAACTCCCATATCTCGCGAACGGATTGACGAGCTCGAGAAATTCTTGTTGCATCTGAAAGTAGAAACTCGCCCGATTACAATTGTATGTGTATTTTTGCCCTAGGCCATAGTAGTTATTGGTTTCGAGTATCAGACTTGCGAAATTTCTGATGGTTTCTCAAGCATTCCTTAGCTTCAAACTCCGATACCTCGCGAACGGATTGGCGAACTCGAGAAATTCCTGTTGCATTTGAAAGTAGAAACTGGCCCGATTACAATGGTGTGTGGACTTTTCCCCTAGGCCGTTCCAGTTATTGGTTTCGAGTATCAGACTTGCGAAAATTTTGATGGTTTCTCAACCATTCCTTAACTTCAAACTCCCATATCTCGCGAACGGATTGACGAGCTCGAGAAATTCCTGTTGCATTTGAAATTAGAAACTTGCCCGATTACAATGGTGTGTGTACTTTTCCCCTAGGCCATTCCATTTATTGGTTTCGAGTATCACACTTGCCAAAATTTTGATGGTTTCTCAACCATTCCTTAACTTCAAACTCCCATATCTCGCGAACGGATTGACGAGCTCGAGAAATTCCTGTTGCATTTGAAATTAGAAACTTGCCCGATTACAATGGTGTGTGTACTTTTCCCCTAGGCCGTTCCAGTTATTGGTTTCGAGTATCAGACTTGCGAAAATTTTGATGGTTTCTCAACCATTCCTTAACTTCAAACTCCCATATCTCGCGAACGGATTGACGAGCTCGAGAAATTCCTGTTGCATCTGAAAGTAGAAACTTGCCCGATTACAAAGGTATGTGCATTTTTCCGCTAGGTCATGGTAGTTATTGGTTTCGAGTATCAGACGTGCGAAAATTGTGGTGGTTTCTCAACCATTCCTTAACTACAAACTCCCATATCTCGCGAACGGATTGACGAGCTCGAGAAATTCCTGTTGCATCTGAAAGTGTAAACTCGCCCGATTACAAAGGTATGTGTATTTTTCCCCTAGGGCTTTGTAGTTATTGGTTTCGAGTATCAGACCTGCGAAAATTTTGATGGTTTCTCAACCATTCTTTAACTTCAAACTCCGATACCTCGCGAACGGATTGGCGAACTCGAGAAGTTCCTGTCTCCTCTGAAAGTAGATACTTGCCCGGTTACAATGGTGTGTGTACTTTTCCCCTAGGTCATTCCAGTTATTCGCTTCTAGCATCAGACTTGCGAAAATTTTGATGGTTTCTCAACCATTCCTTAACTTCAAAGTCCCACATCTCGCGAACGGATTGACGAGCTCGAGAAATTCCAGTTGCATTTGAAAGTAGAAACTCGCCCGATTGCAAAGGTATGTGTATTTTTCCCCCAGGCCATAGTAGTTATTGGTTTCGAGTATCAGACTTGCGAAAATTGTGGTGGTTTCTCAACCATTCTTTAACTTCAAACTCCCATATCTCGCGAACGGATTGACGAGCTCGAGAAATTCCAGTTGCATTTGAAAGTAGAAACTTGCCCGATTACAATGGTGTTGTGTACATTTCCCCTAGGTCATTCCAGTCATTCATTTCTAGCATCAGAATTGCGAAAATTTTGATGGTTTCTCAACCATTCCTTAACTTCAAACTCCCATATCTCGCGAACGGATTGACGAATTCGAGAAATTCCTGTTGCATCTGAAAGTAGAAACTCGCCCGATTGCAAAGGTATGTGTATTTTTCCCCCAGGCCATAGTAGTTATTGGTTTCGAGTATCAGACTTGCGAAAATTGTGATGGTCTCTCAACCATTCCTCAACTTCAAACTCCCATATCTCGCGAACAGATTGACGAACTCGAGGAATTCCTGTTGCATCTGACAGTAGAAACTCGCCCCATTACTATGGTGTGTGCACTTTTCCCCTAGGCCATTCCAGTTATTGGTTTCGAGTATCACACTTGCGAAAATTTTGATGGTTCTCAACCAATCCTTGACGTCAAACTCCCATACCTCGGGAACGGATTGACGAACTCGAGAAATTCCTGTTGCTTCTGAAAGTAGAATATCGCCCCATTACAATGGTGTGTGTACTTTTCCCCTATGCCATTCCAGTTATTGGTTTCGAGTATCAGACTTGCCAAAATTTTGATGGTTTCTCAACCATTCCTTAACTTCAAACTCCCATATCTCGCGAACGGATTGACGAACTCGAGAAATTCCTGTTGCATCTGAAAGCAGAGACTCGTCCGATTACAACGGTTTGTGTATTTTTGCCCTAGGCCATAGTAGTTATTGGTTTCGAGAATCAGACTTGCGAAAATTGTGATGGTTTCTCAACCATTCCTTAATTTCAAACTCCCATATCTCGCGAACTGATTGACGAACACGAGAAATTCACGTTGCATCTGGAAGAAGAAACTCCCCCGATTACAAAGGTATGTGTATTTTTGCCCTAGGCCATAGTAGTTATTGGTTTCGAGTAACAGACTTGCGAAAATTTTGATGGTTTCTCAACCATTCCTTAACTTCAAACTCCGATACCTCGCGAACGGATTGGCGAACTCGAGAATTTCCTGTTGCCTCTGAAAGTTGAAACTTGCCCGATTACAATGGTGTGTGTACTTTTCCCCTCGGCCACTCCAGTTATTGGTTTCGAGTATCAGACTTGCGATAATTTTGATGGTTTCTCAACCATTCCTTAACTTCACACTTACATATCTCGCGAACGGTTTGACGAACTCGAGAATTTCCTATTGCATCTGAAAGCAGAAACTCGCCCGATTACAATGGTATGTGTACTTTTCCCCAGGGCCATTCCAGTTATTGGTTTCGAGTATCAGACATGCGATTATTTTGATGGTTTCTCAATACTCCTTAACTGCAAACTCCCATATCTCGCGAACGGATTGACGAACTCGAGAATTTCCTGTTGCATCTGAAAGTAGAAACTCGCCCGATTACAACTGTATGTGTATTTTTCCCCTAGGCCATTGTACTTATTGGTTTCGAGTATCAGACTTGCGAAAATTTTGTTGCTTTCTCAACCATTCCTTAACTTCAAACTCCCATTTCTCGCGAACGGATTGACGAACTCGAGAATTTCCTATTGCATCTGAAAGTAGAAATTCGCCCGATTACAATGGTATGTGTACTTTTCCCCAGGGCCATTGCAGGTATTGGTTTCGAGTATCAGACATGCGATAATTTTGATGGTTTCTCAATACTCCTTAACTGCAAACTCCCATATCTCGCGAACGGATTGACGAACTCGAGAATTTCCTGTTGCATCTGAAAGTAGAAACTCGCCCGATTACAACTGTATGTGTATTTTCCCCTAGGCCATTGTACTTATTGGTTTCGAGTATCAGACATGCGATAATTTTGATGGTTTCTCAACCATTCCTTAACTTCAAACTCCCATTTCTCGCGAACGGATTGACGAACTCGAGAATTTCCTATTGCATCTGAAAGCAGAAACTCGCCCGATTACAATGGTATGTGTACTTTTCCCCAGGGCCATTCCAGTTATTGGTTTCGAGTATCAGACATGCGATAATTTTGATGGTTTCTCAACCATTCCTTAATTTCAAACTTCCATATCTCGCGAACGGATTGACGAACTCGAGAATTTCCTATTTCATCTGAAAGCAGAAACTCGCCCGATTATAGCGGTATGTGTATTTTTGCCCTAGGCCGTAATAGTTACTGGATTCGAGTATCAGACTTGCGAAAATTTTGATTGTTTCTCAAGCATTCCTTAACTTCAAACTCCCATATCTCGCGAACGGATAGACGAACTCGAGAAATTCCTGTTGCATGTGAAAGTAGAAATTCGCCCGATTACAACGGTATGTGTATTTTTCCGCTAGGCCTTTGTAGTTATTGGTTTCGAGAATCAGACTTGCGAAAATTTTGATGGTTTCTCAATCATTCCTTAACTTCAAACTTCCATATCTCGCGAACGGATTGACGAACTCGAGAATTTCCTATTGCATCTGAAAGCAGAAACTCGCCCGATTACAACGGTATGTGTATTTTTGCCCTAGGCCATTGTAGTTATTGGATTCGAGTATCAGACTTGCGAAAATTTTGATGATTTCTCAGCGATTCCTTAACTTCAAACTCCCATACCTCGCGAACGCATTGACGAACTCGAGAAATTCCTGTTGCATTTGAAAGTAGAAACTTGCCCGATTACAATGGTGTGTGTACTTCGCCCCTAGGCCGTTCCAGTTATTGGTTTCGAGTATCAGACTTCCGAAAATTTTGATGGTTTCTCAACCATTCCTTAACTTCAAACTCCCATATCTCGCGAACGGATTGAGGAGCTCGAGAAATTCCTGTTGCATCTGAAAGTAGAAACTCGCCCGATTACAATGGTATGTGCATTTTTCGCCTAGGGCATGGTAGTTATTGGTTTCGAGTATCAGACTTGCGAAAATTGTGCTGGTTTCTCAACCATTCCTTAACTTCAAACTCCCATATCTCGCGAACGGATTGACGAACTCGAGAAATTCCTGCTGCATCTGAAACCAGAAACTCGTCCGATTACAACGGTATGTGCATTTTTGCCCTAGGCCATAGTAGTTATTGGTTTCGAGTATCAGACTTGCGAAAATTTTGATGGTTTCTCAATCACTCCTTAACTGCAAACTCCCATATCTCGCGAACGGATTGACGAACTCGAGAAATTCCTGTTGCATCTGAATGTAGAAACTCGCCCGATTACAACGGTATGTGTATTTTTGCCCTAGGCCATAGTAGTTTTTGGTTTCGAGTATCAGAATTGCGAAAATTGTGATGGTCTCTCAACCATTCCTTAACTTCAAACTCCCATATCTCGCGAACAGATTGACGAACTCGAGGAATTCCTGTTGCATCTGAAAGTAGAAACTCGCCCCATTACTATGGTGTGTGTACTTTTCCCCTAGGCCATTCCAGTTATTGGTTTCGAGTATCACACTTGCGAAAATTTTGATGGTTCTCAACCAATCCTTGACGTCAAACTCCCATACCTCGGGAACGGATTGACGAACTCGAGAAATTCCTGTTGCTTCTGAAAGTAGAATATCGCCCCATTACAATGGTGTGTGTACTTTTCCCCTATGCCATTCCAGTTATTGGTTTCGAGTATCAGACTTGCCAAAATTTTGATGGTTTCTCAACCATTCCTTAACTTCAAACTCCCATATCTCGCGAACGGATTGACGAACTCGAGAAATTCCTGTTGCATCTGAAAGCAGAGACTCGTCCGATTACAACGGTTTGTGTATTTTTGCCCTAGGCCATAGTAGTTATTGGTTTCGAGAATCAGACTTGCGAAAATTGTGATGGTTTCTCAACCATTCCTTAATTTCAAACTCCCATATCTCGCGAACTGATTGACGAACACGAGAAATTCACGTTGCATCTGGAAGAAGAAACTCCCCCGATTACAAAGGTATGTGTATTTTTGCCCTAGGCCATAGTAGTTATTGGTTTCGAGTAACAGACTTGCGAAAATTTTGATGGTTTCTCAACCATTCCTTAACTTCAAACTCCGATACCTCGCGAACGGATTGGCGAACTCGAGAATTTCCTGTTGCCTCTGAAAGTTGAAACTTGCCCGATTACAATGGTGTGTGTACTTTTCCCCTCGGCCACTCCAGTTATTGGTTTCGAGTATCAGACTTGCGATAATTTTGATGGTTTCTCAACCATTCCTTAACTTCACACTTACATATCTCGCGAACGGCTTGACGAACTCGAGAATTTCCTATTGCATCTGAAAGCAGAAACTCGCCCGATTACAATGGTATGTGTACTTTTTCCCAGGGCCATTCCAGTTATTGGTTTCGAGTATCAGACATGCGATTATTTTGATGGTTTCTCAATACTCCTTAACTGCAAACTCCCATATCTCGCGAACGGATTGACGAACTCGAGAATTTCCTGTTGCATCTGAAAGTAGAAACTCGCCCGATTACAACTGTATGTGTATTTTTCCCCTAGGCCATTGTACTTATTGGTTTCGAGTATCAGACTTGCGAAAATTTTGTTGGTTTCTCAACCATTCCTTAACTTCAAACTCCCATTTCTCGCGAACGGATTGACGAACTCGAGAATTTCCTATTGCATCTGAAAGTAGAAATTCGCCCGATTACAATGGTATGTGTACTTTTCCCCAGGGCCATTGCAGTTATTGGTTTCGAGTATCAGACATGCGATAATTTTGATGGTTTCTCAATACTCCTTAACTGCAAAATCCCATATCTCGCGAACGGATTGACGAACTCGAGAATTTCCTGTTGCATCTGAAAGTAGAAACTCGCCCGATTACAACTGTATGTGTATTTTTCCCCTAGGCCATTGTACTTATTGGTTTCGAGTATCAGACATGCGATAATTTTGATGTTTTCTCAACCATTCCTTAACTTCAAACTCCCATTTCTCGCGAACGGATTGACGAACTCGAGAATTTCCTATTGCATCTGAAAGCAGAAACTCGCCCGATTACAATGGTATGTGTACTTTTCCCCAGGGCCATTCCAGTTATTGGTTTCGAGTATCAGACATGCGATTATTTTGATGGTTTCTCAATCACTCCTTAACTGCAAACTCCCATATCTCGCGAACGGATTGACGAACTCGAGAAATTCCTGTTGCCTCTGAAAGTTGAAACTTGCCCGATTACAATGGTGTGTGTACTTTTCCCCTAGGCCATTCCATTTATTGGTTTCGAGTATCACACTTGCCAAAATTTTGATGGTTTCTCAACCATTCCTTAACTTCAAACTCCCATTTCTCGCGAACGGATTGACGAACTCGAGAAATTCCTGTTGCATCTGAAAGTAGATACTCGCTCGATTACAATGGTATGTGTACTTTTCCCCTAGGCCATTCCAGTTATTGGTTTCGAGTATCAGACTTGCGATAATTTTGATTGTTTCTCAAGCATTCCTTAACTTCAAACTCCCATATCTCGCGAACGGATAGACGAACTCGAGAAACTCCTGTTGCATGTGAAAGTAGAAATTCGCCCGATTACAACGGTATGTGTATTTTTCCGCTAGGCCTTTGTAGTTATTGGTTTCGAGAATCAGACTTGCGAAAATTTTGATGGTTTCTCCATCATTCCTTAACTTCAAACTTCCATATCTCGCGAACGGATTGACGAACTCGAGAATTTCCTATTGCATCTGAAAGCAGAAACTCGCCCGATTACAACGGTATGTGTATTTTTGCCCTAGGCCATTGTAGTTATTGGATTCGAGTATCAGACTTGCGAAAATTTTGATGATTTCTCAGCCATTCCTTAACTTCAAACTCCCATACCTCGCGAACGCATTGACGAACTCGAGAAATTCCTGTTGCATTTGAAAGTAGAAACTTGCCCGATTACAATGGTGTGTGTACTTCGCCCCTAGGCCGTTCCAGTTATTGGTTTCGAGTATCAGACTTCCGAAAATTTTGATGGTTTCTCAACCATTCCTTAACTTCAAACTCCCATATCTCGCGAACGGATTGAGGAGCTCGAGAAATTCCTGTTGCATCTGAAAGTAGAAACTCGCCCGATTACAATGGTATGTGCATTTTTCGCCTAGGGCATGGTAGTTATTGGTTTCGAGTATCAGACTTGCGAAAATTGTGCTGGTTTCTCAACCATTCCTTAACTTCAAACTCCCATACCTCGCGAACGCATTGACGAACTCGAGAAATTCCTGTTGCATTTGAAAGTAGAAACTTGCCCGATTACAATGGTGTGTGTACTTCTCGCCTAGGCTGTTCCAGTTATTGGTTTCGAGTATCAGACTTGGGAAAATTTTGATGGTTTCTCAACCATTCCTTAACTTCAAACTCCCATATCTCGCGAACGGATTGACGAACTCGATTATTTCCTGTTGCATCTGAAAGAAGAAAGTCGACCGATTACAATGGGGTGTGTACTTTTCCCCTAGGTCATTGTACTTATCGGTTTCGAGTATCAGACTTGCGAAAATTTTGATGGTTTCTCAACCATTCCTTAATTTCACACTTACATATCTCGCGAACGGATTGGCGATCTCGAGAAGTTCCTGTTGCCTCTGAAAGTTGAAACTTGCCCGATTACAATGGTGTGTGTACTTCTCGCCTAGGCTGTTCCAGTTATTGGTTTCGAGTATCAGACTTGCGAAAATTTTGATTGTTTCTCAAGCATTCCTTAACTTCAAACTCCCATATCTCGCGAACGGATAGACGAACTCGAGAAATTCCTGTTGCATGTGAAAGTAGAAACTCGCCCGATTACAACGGTATGTGTATTTTTCCCCTAGGCCATTGTACTTATCGGTTTCGAGTATCAGACTTGCGAAAATTTTGATGGTTTCTCAACCATTCCTTAATTTCACACTTACATATCTCGCGAACGGATTGGCGATCTCGAGAAGTTCCTGTTGCCTCTGAAAGTTGAAACTTGCCCGATTACAATGGTGTGTGTACTTCTCGCCTAGGCTGTTCCAGTTATTGGTTTCGAGTATCAGACTTGGGAAAATTTTGATGGTTTCTCAACCATTCCTTAACTTCAAACTCCCATATCTCGCGAACGGATTGACGAACTCGATTATTTCCTGTTGCATCTGAAAGAAGAAAGTCGACCGATTACAATGGGGTGTGTACTTTTCCCCTAGGTCATTCCAGTTATTCATTTCTAGCATCAGAATTGCGAAAATTTTGATGGTTTCTCAACCATTCCATAACTTCAAACTCCCATATCTCGCGAACGGATTGACGAACTCCAGAAATTCCTGTTGCATCTGAATGTAGAAACTCGCCCGATTACAACGGTATGTGTATTTTTCCCCTAGGCCATTTTACTTATCGGTTTCGAGTTCCAGACTTGCGAAAATTTTGATGGTTTCTCAACCATTCCTTAACTTCAAACTCCCATTTCTCGCGAACGGATTGACGAACTCGAGAAATTCCTGTTGCATCTGAAAGTAGAAACTGGCCCGATTACAATGGTATGTGTATTTTTGCCCTAGGCCATAATAGTTATTGGATTCGTGTATCAGACTTGCGAAAATTTTGATGGTTTCTCAAGCATTCCTTAACTTCAAACTTCCATGTCTCGCGAACGGATTGACGAACTCGAGAATTTCCTATTGCATCTGAAAGCAGAAACTCTCCCGATTACAATGGTATGTGTATTTTTGCCCTAGGTAATAATAGTTATTGGATTCGAGTATCAGACTTGCGAAAATTTTGATGGCTTCTCAAGCATTCCTTAACTTCAAACTCCCATATCTCGCGAACGGATTGACGAACTCGAGAAATTCCTGTTGCATCTGAAACCAGAAACTCGTCCGATTACAACGGTATGTGTATTTTTGCCCTAGGCCATAATAGTTATTGGATTCGAGTATCAGACTTGGGAAAATGTTGATGGTTTCTCAACCATTCCTTAACTTCAAACTCACATATCTCGCGAACGGATTGACGAACTCGATTATTTCCTGTTGCATCTGAAAGCAGAAAGTCGACCGATTATAATGGTGTGTGTACTTTTCCCATAGGTCATTCCAGTTATTCATTTCTAGCATCAGAATTGCGAAAATTTTGATGGTTTCTCAACCATTCCTTAACTTCAAACTCCCATATCTCGCGAACGGATTGACGAACTCGAGAAATTCCTGCTGCATCTGAAAGTAGAAACTCGCCCGATTGCAAAGGTATGTTTATTTTTCCCCCAGGACATAGTAGTTATTGGTTTCGAGTATCAGACTTGCGAAAATTGTGATGGTCTCTCAACCATTCCTTAACTTCAAACTCCCATATCTCGCGAACGGATTGACGAACTCCAGAAATTCCTGTTGCATCTGAAAGTAGAAACTCGCCCGATTACAACGGTATGTGTATTTTTCCCCTAGGCCATTCCAGTTATTGGTTTCGAGTATCAGACTTGCGAAAATTTTGATGGTTTCTCAACCACTCCTTGACTTCAAACTCCCATATCTCGCGAACGGATTGACGAACTCCAGAAATTCCTGTTGCATCTGAAAGTAGAAACTCGCCCGATTACAACGGTATGTGTATTTTTCCCCTAGGCCATTTTACTTATCGGTTTCGAGTTCCAGACTTGCGAAAATTTTGATGGTTTCTCAACCATTCCTTAACTTCAAACTCCCATTTCTCGCGAACGGATTGACGAACTCGAGAAATTCCTGTTGCATCTGAAAGTAGAAACTCGCCCGATTACAATGGTATGTGTATTTTTGCCCTAGGCCATAATAGTTATTGGATTCGTGTATCAGACTTGCGAAAATTTTGATGGTTTCTCAAGCATTCCTTAACTTCAAACTTCCATGTCTCGCGAACGGATTGACGAACTCGAGAATTTCCTATTGCATCTGAAAGCAGAAACTCTCCCGATTACAATGGTATGTGTATTTTTGCCCTAGGTAATAATAGTTATTGGATTCGAGTATCAGACTTGCGAAAATTTTGATGGCTTCTCAAGCATTCCTTAACTTCAAACTCCCATATCTCGCGAACGGATTGACGAACTCGAGAAATTCCTGTTGCATCTGAAACCAGAAACTCGTCCGATTACAACGGTATGTGTATTTTTGCCCTAGGCCATAATAGTTATTGGATTCGAGTATCAGACTTGGGAAAATGTTGATGGTTTCTCAACCATTCCTTAACTTCAAACTCACATATCTCGCGAACGGATTGACGAACTCGATTATTTCCTGTTGCATCTGAAAGCAGAAAGTCGACCGATTATAATGGTGTGTGTACTTTTCCCATAGGTCATTCCAGTTATTCATTTCTAGCATCAGAATTGCGAAAATTTTGATGGTTTCTCAACCATTCCTTAACTTCAAACTCCCATATCTCGCGAACGGATTGACGAACTCGAGAAATTCCTGCTGCATCTGAAAGTAGAAACTCGCCCGATTGCAAAGGTATGTTTATTTTTCCCCCAGGACATAGTAGTTATTGGTTTCGAGTATCAGACTTGCGAAAATTGTGATGGTCTCTCAACCATTCCTTAACTTCAAACTCCCATATCTCGCGAACGGATTGACGAACTCCAGAAATTCCTGTTGCATCTGAAAGTAGAAACTCGCCCGATTACAACGGTATGTGTATTTTTCCCCTAGGCCATTCCAGTTATTGGTTTCGAGTATCAGACTTGCGAAAATTTTGATGGTTTCTCAACCACTCCTTGACTTCAAACTCCCATATCTCGCGAACGGATTGACGAACTCCAGAAATTCCTATTGCATCTGAAAGTAGAAACTCTCCCGATTACAACGGTATGTGTATTTTTCCCCTAGGCCATTGTACTTATCGGTTTCGAGTATCAGACTTGCGAAAATTTTGATGGTTTCTCAACCATTCCTTAACTTCAAACTCCCATTTCTCGCGAACGGATTGACGAACTCGAGAAATTCCTGTTGCATCTGAAAGTAGAAACTCGCCCGATTAAAATGGTATGTGTATTTTTGCCCTAGGCCATAATAGTTATTGGATTCGAGTATCAGACTTGCGAAAATTTTGATGGTTTCTCAAGCATTCCTTAACTTCAAACTTCCATATCTCGCGAACGGATTGACGAAATCGAGAATTTCCTATTGCATCTGAAAGCAGAAACTCGCCCGATTACAATGGTGTGTGTATTTTTGCCCTAGGCCATAATAGTTATTGGATTCGAGTATCAGACTTGCGAAAATTTTGATGGTTTCTCAAGCATTCCTTAACTTCAAACTTCCATATCTCGCGAACCGATTGACGAACTCGAGAATTTCCTATTGCATCTGAAAGCAGAAACTCGCCCGGTTACAACGGTATGTGCATTTTTGCCTTAGGCCATAGTAGTTATTGGTTTCGAGTATCAGACTTGCGAAAATTTTGATGGTTTCTCAACCACTCCTTAACTTCAAACTCCCATATCTCGCGAACGGATTGACGAACTCCAGAAATTCCTGTTGCATCTGAAAGTAGAAACTTGCCCGATTACAACGGTATGTGTATTTTTCCCCTAGGCCATTGTACTTATCGGTTTCGAGTATCAGACTTGCGAAAATTTTGATGGTTTCTCAACCATTCCTTAACTTCAAACTCCCATTTCGCGCGAACGGATTGACGAACTCCAGAAATTCCTGTTGCATCTGAAAGTAGAAACTCCCCCGATTACAACGGTATGTGTATTTTTCCCCTAGGCCATTGTACTTATCGGTTTCGAGTATCAGACTTGCGAAAATTTTGATGGTTTCTCAACCACTCCTTGACTTCAAACTCCCATATCTCGCGAACGGATTGACGAACTCCAGAAATTCCTATTGCATCTGAAAGTAGAAACTCTCCCGATTACAACGGTATGTGTATTTTTCCCCTAGGCCATTGTACTTATCGGTTTCGAGTATCAGACTTGCGAAAATTTTGATGGTTTCTCAACCATTCCTTAACTTCAAACTCCCATATCTCGCGAACGGATTGACGAACTCCAGAAATTCCTGTTGCATCTGAAAGTAGAAACTCGCCCGATTACAACGGTATGTGTATTTTTCCCCTAGGCCATTCCAGTTATTGGTTTCGAGTATCAGACTTGCGAAAATTTTGATGGTTTCTCAACCACTCCTTGACTTCAAACTCCCATATCTCGCGAACGGATTGACGAACTCCAGAAATTCCTATTGCATCTGAAAGTAGAAACTCGCCCGATTGCAAAGGTATGTTTATTTTTCCCCCAGGACATAGTAGTTATTGGTTTCGAGTATCAGACTTGCGAAAATTGTGATGGTCTCTCAACCATTCCTTAACTTCAAACTCCCATATCTCGCGAACGGATTGACGAACTCCAGAAATTCCTGTTGCATCTGAAAGTAGAAACTCGCCCGATTACAACGGTATGTGTATTTTTCCCCTAGGCCATTCCAGTTATTGGTTTCGAGTATCAGACTTGCGAAAATTTTGATGGTTTCTCAACCACTCCTTGACTTCAAACTCCCATATCTCGCGAACGGATTGACGAACTCCAGAAATTCCTATTGCATCTGAAAGTAGAAACTCTCCCGATTACAACGGTATGTGTATTTTTCCCCTAGACCATTGTACTTATCGGTTTCGAGTATCAGACTTGCGAAAATTTTGATGGTTTCTCAACCACTCCTTAACTTCAAACTCCCATATCTCGCGAACGGATTGACGAACTCCAGAAATTCCTGTTGCATCTGAAAGTAGAAACTTGCCCGATTACAAGGGTATGTGTATTTTCCCCCTAGGCCATTGTACTTATCGGTTTCGAGTATCAGACTTGCGAAAATTTTGATGGTTTCTCAACCATTCCTTAACTTCAAACTCCCATTTCTCGCGAACGGATTGACGAACTCCAGAAATTCCTGTTGCATCTGAAAGTAGAAACTCCCCCGATTACAACGGTATGTGTATTTTTCCCCTAGGCCATTGTACTTATCGGTTTCGAGTATCAGACTTGCGAAAATTTTGATGGTTTCTCAACCATTCCTTAAGTTCAAACTCCCATTTCTCGCGAACGGATTGACGAACTCGAGAATTTCCTATTGCATCTGAAAGCAGAAACTCGCCCGATTACAACGGTATGTGTATTTTTGCCCTAGGCCATTGTAGTTATTGGATTCGAGTATCAGACTTGCGAAAATTTTGATGATTTCTCAGCCATTCCTTAACTTCAAACTCCCATACCTCGCGAACGCATTGACGAACTCGAGAAATTCCTGTTGCATTTGAAAGTAGAAACTTGCCCGATTACAATGGTGTGTGTACTTCGCCCCTAGGCCGTTCCAGTTATTGGTTTCGAGTATCAGACTTCCGAAAATTTTGATGGTTCCTCAACCATTCCTTAACTTCAAACTCCCATATCTCGCGAACGGATTGACGAACTCGAGAAATTCCTGCTGCATCTGAAACAAGAAACTCGTCCGATTACAACGGTATGTGTATTTTTGCCCTAGGCCATAGTAGTTTTTGGTTTCGAGTATCAGAATTGCGAAAATTGTGATGGTCTCTCAACCATTCCTTAACTTCAAACTCCCATATCTCGCGAACGGATTGACGAACTCGAGGAATTCCTGTTGCATCTGAAAGTAGAAACTCGCTCCATTACTACGGTGTGTGTACTTTTCCCCTAGGCCATTCCAGTTATTGGTTTCGAGTATCACACTTGCCAAAATTTTGATGGTTTCTCAACCATTCCTTAACTTCAAACTCCCATTTCTCGCGAACGGATTGACGAACTCGAGAAATTCCTGCTGCATCTGAAAGTAGAAACTCGCCCGATTACAATGGTATGTGTACTTTTCCCCTAGGCCATTCCAGTTATTGGTTTCGAGTATCAGACATGCGATAATTTTGATGGTTTCTCAACCATTCCTTAATTTCACACTTACATATCTCGCGAACGGATTGACGAACTCGAGAATTTCCTATTGCATCTGAAAGCAGAAACTCGCCCGGTTACAACGGTATGTGCATTTTTGCCCTAGGACATTCCAGTTATTGGTTTCGAGTATCAGACTTGCAATAATTTTGATGGTTTCTCAACCATTCCTTAACTTCAAACTCCCATATCTCGCGAACGGATTGACGAACTCCAGAAATTCCTGTTGCATCTGAAAGTAGAAACTCGCCCGATTACAACGGTATGTGTATTTTTCCACTAGGCCATTGTACTTATCGGTTTCGAGTATCAGACTTGCGAAAATTTTGATGGTTTCTGAACCATTCCTTAACTTCAAACTCCCATATCTCGCGAACGGATTGACGAACTCGATTATTTCCTGTTGCATCTGAAAGAAGAAAGTCGAACGATTACAATGGTGTGTGTACTTTTCCCCTAGGTCATTCCAGTTATTCATTTCTAGCATCAGAATTGCGAAAATTTTGATGGTTTCTCAACCATTCCATAACTTCAAACTCCCATATCTCGCGAACGGATTGACGAACTCCAGAAATTCCTGTTGCATCTGAAAGTAGAAACTCGCCCGATTACAACGGTATGTGTATTTTTCCCCTAGGCCATTTTACTTATCGGTTTCGAGTTTCAGACTTGCGAAAATTTTGATGGTTTCTCAACCATTCCTTAACTTCAAACTCCCATTTCTCGCGAACGGATTGACGAACTCGAGAAATTCCTGTTGCATCTGAAAGTAGAAACTCGCCCGATTACAATGGTATGTGTATTTTTGCCCTAGGCCATAATAGTTATTGGATTCGAGTATCAGACTTGCGAAAATTTTGATGGTTTCTCAAGCATTCCTTAACTTCAAACTTCCATATCTCTCGAACGGATTGACGAACTCGAGAATTTCCTATTGCATCTGAAAGCAGAAACTCGCCCGATTACAATGGTATGTGTATTTTTGCCCTAGGTAATAATAGTTATTGGATTCGAGTATCAGACTTGCGAAAATTTTGATGGTTTCTCAAGCATTCCTTAACTTCAAACTCCCATATCTCGCGAACGGATTGACGAACTCGAGAAATTCCTGTTGCATCTGAAACCAGAAACTCGTCCGATTACAACGGTATGTGTATTTTTCCCCTAGGCCATTCCTGTTATTGGTTTCGAGTAACACACTTGCGAATATTTTGATGGTTTCTCAACCATTCTTTAACTTCAAACTCCCATATCTCGCGAACGGATTGACGAATTCGACAAATTCCTGTTGCATCTGAAAGCAGAAACTCGCCCGATTACAAAGGTATGTGTATTTTTGCCCTAGGCCATAGTAGTTTTTGGTTTCGAGTATCAGACTTGCGAAAATTCTGATGGTTTCTCAACCATTCCTTAACTTCAAACTCCGATACCTCGCGAACGGATTGGCGAACTCGAGAAGTTCCTGTTGCCTCTGAAAGTTGAAACTTGCCCGATTACAATGGTGTGTGTACTTCTCCCCTAGGCCGTTCCAGTTATTGGTTTCGAGTATCAGACTTGGGAAAATGTTGATGGTTTCTCAACCATTCCTTAACTTCAAACTCCCATATCTCGCGAACGGATTGACGAACTCGATTATTTCCTGTTGCATCTGAAAGCAGAAAGTCGACCGATTACAATGGTGTGTGTACTTTTCCCATAGGTCATTCCAGTTATTCATTTCTAGCATCAGAATTGCGAAAATTTTGATGGTTTCTCAACCATTCCTTAACTTCAAACTCCCATATCTCGCGAACGGATTGACGAACTCGAGAAATTCCTGCTGCATCTGAAAGTAGAAACTCGCCCGATTGCAAAGGTATGTTTATTTTTCCCCCAGGACATAGTAGTTATTGGTTTCGAGTATCAGACTTGCGAAAATTGTGATGGTCTCTCAACCATTCCTTAACTTCAAACTCCCATATCTCGCGAACGGATTGACGAACTCCAGAAATTCCTGTTGCATCTGAAAGTAGAAACTCGCCCGATTACAACGGTATGTGTATTTTTCCCCTAGGCCATTGTACTAATCGATTTCGAGTATCAGACTTGCGAAAATTTTGATGGTTTCTCAACCATTCCTTAACTTCAAACTCCCATTTCTCGCGAACGGATTGACGAACTCCAGAAATTCCTGCTGCATCTGTAAGTAGAAAGTCGCCCGATTGCAAAGGTATGTTTATTTTTCCCCCAGGACATAGTAGTTATTGGTTTCGAGTATCAGACTTGCGAAAATTGTGTTAGTCTCTCAACCATTCCTTAACTTCAAACTCCCATATCTCGCGAACGGATTGACGAACTCGAGGAATTCCTGTTGCATCTGAAAGTAGAAACTCGCTCCATTACTACGGTGTGTGTACTTTTCCCTTAGGCCATTCCAGTTATTGGTTTCGAGTATCACACTTGCCAAAATTTTGATGGTTTCTCAACCATTCCTTAACTTGAAACTCCCATTTCTCGCGAACGGATTGACGAACTCGAGAAATTCCTGCTGCATCTGAAAGTAGAAACTCGCCCGATTACAATGGTATGTGTACTTTTCCCCTAGGCCATTCCGGTTATTGGTTTCGAGTATCAGACATGCGATAATTTTCATGGTTTCTCAACCATTCCTTAATTTCACACTTACATATCTCGCGAACGTCTTGACGAACTCGAGAATTTCCTATTGCATCTGAAAGCAGAAACTCGCCCGGTTACAACGGTATGTGCATTTTTGCCCTAGGCCATAGTAGTTATTGGTTTCGAGTATCAGACTTGCGAAAATTTTCATGGTTTCTCAACCACTCCTTGACTTCAAACTCCCATATCTCGCGAACGGATTGACGAACTCCAGAAATTCCTATTGCATCTGAAAGTAGAAACTCTCCCGATTACAACGGTATGTGTATTTTTCCCCTAGGCCAGTGTACTTATCGGTTTCGAGTATCAGATTTGCGAAAATTTTGATGGTTTCTCAACCATTCCTTAACTTCAAACTCCCATTTCTCGCGAACGGATTGACGAACTCGAGAAATTCCTGTTGCATCTGAAAGTAGAAACTCGCCCGATTAAAATGGTATGTGTATTTTTGCCCTAGGCCATAATAGTTATTGGATTCGAGTATCAGACTTGCGAAAATTTTGATGGTTTCTCAAGCATTCCTTAACTTCAAACTTCCATATCTCGCGAACGGATTGACGAACTCGAGAATTTATTATTGCATCTGAAAGCAGAAACTCGCCCGATTACAATGGTGTGTGTATTTTTGCCCTAGGCCATAATAGTTATTGGATTCGAGTATCAGGCTTGCGAAAATTTTGATGGTTTCTCAAGCATTCCTTAACTTCAAACTTCCATATCTCGCGAACCGATTGACGAACTCGAGAATTTCCTATTGCATCTGAAAGCAGAAACTCGCCCGGTTACAACGGTATGTGCATTTTTGCCTTAGGCCATAGTAGTTATTGGTTTCGAGTATCAGACTTGCGAAAATTTTGATGGTTTCTCAACCACTCCTTAACTTCAAACTCCCATATCTCGCGAACGGATTGAGGAGCTCGAGAAATTCCTGTTGCATCTGAAAGTAGAAACTCGCCCGATTACAATGGTATGTGCATTTTTTGCCTAGGGCATGGTAGTTATTGGTTTCGAGTATCAGACTTGCGAAAATTTTGATGGTTTCTCAACCGTTCCTTAATTTCAAACTCCCATATCTCGCGAATGGATAGACGAACTCGAGAAATTCCTGTTGCATGTGAAAGTAGAAACTCGCCCGATTACAACGGTACGTGTATTTTTCCGCTAGGCCTTTGTAGTTATTGGTTTCGAGTATCAGACTTCCGAAAATTTTGATATTTTCTCAACCATTCCTTAACTTCAAACTCCCATATCTCGCGAACGGATTGAGGAGCTCGAGAAATTCCTGTTGCATCTGAAAGTAGAAACTCGCCCGATTACAATGGTATGTGCATTTTTTGCCTAGGGCATGGTAGTTATTGGTTTCGAGTATCAGACTTGCGAAAATTGTGCTGGTTTCTCAACCATTCCTTAACTTCAAACTCCCATATCTCGCGAACGGATTGACGAACTCCAGAAATTCCTGTTGCATCTGAAAGTAGAAACTTGCCCGATTACAACGGTATGTGTATTTTTCCCCTAGGCCATTGTACTTATCGGTTTCGAGTATCAGACTTGCGAAAATTTTGATGGTTTCTCAACCATTCCTTAACTTCAAACTCCCATTTCTCGCGAACGGATTGACGAACTCCAGAAATTCCTGTTGCATATGAAAGTAGAAACTCGCCCGATTACAACGGTATGTGTATTTTTCCCCTAGGCCATTGTACTTATCGGTTTCGAGTATCAGACTTGCGAAAATTTTGATGGTTTCTCAATCATTCCTTAACTTCAAACTTCCATATCTCGCGAACGGATTGACGAACTCGAGAATTTCCTATTGCATCTGAAAGCAGAAACTCGCCCGATTACAACGGTATGTGTATTTTTGCCCTAGGCCAATGTAGTTATTGGATTCGAGTATCAGACTTGCGTAAATTTTGATGATTTCTCAGCCATTCCTTAACTTCAAACTCCCATACCTCGCGAACGCATTGACGAACTCGAGAAATTCCTGTTGCATTTGAAAGTAGAAACTTGCCCGATTACAATGGTGTGTGTACTTCGCCCCTAGGCCGTTCCAGTTATTGGTTTCGAGTATCAGACTTCCGAAAATTTTGATATTTTCTCAACCATTCCTTAACTTCAAACTCCCATATCTCGCGAACGGATTGAGGAGCTCGAGAAATTCCTGTTGCATCTGAAAGTAGAAACTCGCCCGATTACAATGGTATGTGCATTTTTTGCCTAGGGCATGGTAGTTATTGGTTTCGAGTATCAGACTTGCGAAAATTGTGCTGGTTTCTCAACCATTCCTTAACTTCAAACTCCCATATCTCGCGAACGGATTGACGAACTCGAGAAATTCCTGCTGCATCTGAAACAAGAAACTCGTCCGATTACAACGGTATGTGTATTTTTGCCCTAGGCCTTAGTAGTTTTTGGTTTCGAGTATCAGAATTGCGAAAATTGTGATGGTCTCTCAACCATTCCTTAACTTCAAACTCCCATATCTCGCGAACGGATTGACGAACTCGAGGAATTCCTGTTGCATCTGAAAGTAGAAACTCGCTCCATTACTACGGTGTGTGTACTTTTCCCCTAGGCCATTCCAGTTATTGGTTTCGAGTATCACACTTGCCAAAATTTTGATGGTTTCTCAACCATTTCTTAACTTCAAACTCCCATTTCTCGCGAACGGATTGACGAACTCGAGAAATTCCTGCTGCATCTGAAAGTAGAAACTCGCCCGATTACAATGGTATGTGTACTTTTCCCCTAGGCCATTCCAGTTATTGGTTTCGAGTATCAGACATGCGATAATTTTGATGGTTTCTCAACCATTCCTTAATTTCACACTTACATATATCGCGAACGGATTGACGAACTCGAGAATTTCCTATTGCATCTGAAAGCAGAAACTCGCCCGGTTACAACGGTATGTGCATTTTTGCCCTAGGCCATTCCAGTTATTGGTTTCGAGTATCAGACTTGCAATAATTTTGATGGTTTCTCAACCATTCCTTAACTTCAAACTCCCATATCTCGCGAACGGATTGACGAACTCCAGAAATTCCTGTTGCATCTGAAAGTAGAAACTCGCCCGATTACAACGGTATGTGTATTTTTCCCCTAGGCCATTGTACTTATCGGTTTCGAGTATCAGACTTGCGAAAATTTTGATGGTTTCTGAACCATTCCTTAACTTCAAACTCCCATATCTCGCGAACGGATTGACGAACTCGATTATTTCCTGTTGCATCTGAAAGAAGAAAGTCGACCGATTACAATGGTGTGTGTACTTTTCCCCTAGGTCATTCCAGTTATTCATTTCTAGCATCAGAATTGCGAAAATTTTGATGGTTTCTCAACCATTCCATAACTTCAAACTCCCATATCTCGCGAACGGATTGACGAACTCCAGAAATTCCTGTTGCATCTGAAAGTAGAAACTCGCCCGATTACAACGGTATATGTATTTTTCCCCTAGGCCATTTTACTTATCGGCTTCGAGTTTCAGACTTGCGAAAATTTTGATGGTTTCTCAACCATTCCTTAACTTCAAACTCCCATTTCTCGCGAACGGATTGACGAACTCGACAAATTCCTGTTGCATCTGAAAGTAGAAACTCGCCCGATTACAATGGTATGTGTATTTTTGCCCTAGGCCATAATAGTTATTTGATTCGAGTATCAGACTTGCGAAAATTTTGATGGTTTCTCAAGCATTCCTTAACTTCAAACTTCCATATCTCGCGAACGGATTGACGAACTCGAGAATTTCCTATTGCATCTGAAAGCAGAAACTCGCCCGATTACAATGGTATGTGTATTTTTGCCCTAGGTAATAATGGTTATTGGATTCGAGTATCAGACTTGCGAAAATTTTGATGGTTTCTCAAGCATTCATTAACTTCAAACTCCCATATCTCGCGAACGGATTGACGAACTCGAGAAATTCCTGTTGCATCTGAAACCAGAAACTCGTCCGATTACAACGGTATGTGTATTTTTGCCCTAGGCCATAGTAGTTTTTGGTTTCGAGTATCAGACTTGCGAAAATTCTGATGGTTTCTCAACCATTCCTTAACTTCAAACTCCGATACCTCGCGAACGGATTGGCGAACTCGAGAAGTTCCTGTTGCCTCTGAAAGTTGAAACTTGCCCGATTACAATGGTGTGTGTACTTCTCCCCTAGGCCGTTCCAGTTATTGGTTTCGAGTATCAGACTTGGGAAAATGTTGATGGTTTCTCAACGATTCCTTAACTTCAAACTCCCATATCTCGCGAACGGATTGACGAACTCGATTATTTCCTGTTGCATCTGAAAGCAGAAAGTCGACCGATTACAATGGTGTGTGTACTTTTCCCATAGGTCATTCCAGTTATTCATTTCTAGCATCAGAATTGCGAAAATTTTGATGGTTTCTCAACCATTCCTTAACTTCAAACTCCCATATCTCGCGAACGGATTGACGAACTCGAGGAATTCCTGTTGCATCTGAAAGTAGAAACTCGCTCCATTACTACGGTGTGTGTACTTTTCCCCTAGGCCATTCCAGTTATTGGTTTCGAGTATCACACTTGCCAAAATTTTGATGGTTTCTCAACCATTCCTTAACTTGAAACTCCCATTTCTCGCGAACGGATTGACGAACTCGAGAAATTCCTGCTGCATCTGAAACCAGAAACTCGTCCGATTACAACGGTATGTGTATTTTTCCCCTAGGCCATTCCGGTTATTGGTTTCGAGTATCAGACATGCGATAATTTTCATGGTTTCTCAACCATTCCTTAGCTTCACACTTACATATCTCGCGAACGTCTTGACGAACTCGAGAATTTCCCATTGCATCTGAAAGCAGAAACTCGCCCGGTTACAACGGTATGTGCATTTTTGCCCTAGGCCATAGTAGTTATTGGTTTCGAGTATCAGACTTGCGAAAATTTTGATGGTTTCTCAACCATTCCTTAACTTCAAACTCCCATTTCTCGCGAACGGATTGACGAACTCCAGAAATTCCTATTGCATCTGAAAGTAGAAACTCTCCCGATTACAACGGTGTGTGTATTTTTCCCCTAGGCCATTGTACTTATCGGTTTCGAGTATCAGACTTGCGAAAATTTTGATGGTTTCTCAACCATTCCTTAACTTCAAACTCCCATTTCTCGCGAACGGATTGACGAACTCGAGAAATTCCTGTTGCATCTGAAAGTAGAAACTCGCCCGATTACAATGGTATGTGTATTTTTGCCCTAGGCCATAATAGTTATTGGATTCGAGTATCAGACTTGCGAAAATTTTGATGGTTTCTCAAGCATTCCTTAACTTCAAACTTCCATATCTCGCGAACCGATTGACGAACTCGAGAATTTCCTATTGCATCTGAAAGCAGAAACTCGCCCGGTTACAACGGTATGTGCATTTTTGCCTTAGGCCATAGTAGTTATTGGTTTCGAGTATCAGACTTGCGAAAATTTTGATGGTTTCTCAACCACTCCTTAACTTCAAACTCCCATATCTCGCGAACGGATTGACGAACTCCGGAAATTCCTGTTGCATCTGAAAGTAGAAACTCGCCCGATTACAACGGTATGTGTATTTTTCCCCTAGGCCATTGTACTTATCGGTTTCGAGTATCAGACTTGCGAAAATTTTGATGGCTTCTCAACCATTCCTTAACTTCAAACTCCCATTTCTCGCGAACGGATTGACGAACTCCAGAAATTCCTGTTGCATCTGAAAGTAGAAACTCGCCCGATTACAACGGTATGTGTATTTTTCCCCTAGGCCATTGTACTTATCGGTTTCGAGTATCAGACTTGCGAAAATTTTGATGGTTTCTCAACCATTCCTTAACTTCAAACTCCCATTTCTCGCGAACGCATTGACGAACTCGAGAAATTCCTGTTGCATGTGAAAGTAGAATCTCGCCCGATCAAATGGTATGTGTATTTTTCCCCTAGGCATTTGTAGTTATTGGTTTCGAGTATCAGACTTTCGAAAATTGTGATGGTTTCTCAACCATTCCTTAACTTCAAACTCCCATATCTCGCGAACGGATTGACGAACTCGAGAAATTCCTGTTGCTTCTGAAAGTAGAATGTCGCCCCATTACAATGGTGTGTGTACTTTTCCCCTAGGCCACTCCAGTTATTGGTTTCGAGTATCAGACTTGCGAAAATTTTGATGGTTCCTCAACCGTTCCTTAATTTCAAACTCCCATATCTCGTGAATGGATTGACGAACTCGAGAAATTCCTGTTGCATCTGAAAGCAGAAACTCGCTCCATTACTACGGTGTGTGTACTTTTCCCCTAGGCCATTCCGGTTATTGGTTTCGAGTATCAGACATGCGATAATTTTCATGGTTTCTCAACCATTCCTTAATTTCACACTTACATATCTCGCGAACGTCTTGACGAACTCGAGAATTTCCTATTGCATCTGAAAGCAGAAACTCGCGCGGTTACAACGGTATGTGCATTTTTGCCCTAGGCCATAGTAGTTATTGGTTTCGAGTATCAGACTTGCGAAAATTTTGATGGTTTCTCAACCATTCCTTAACTTCAAACTCCCATTTCTCGCGAACGGATTGACGAACTCCAGAAATTCCTGTTGCATCTGAAAGTAGAAACTCGCCCGATTACAACGGTATGTGTATTTTTCCCCTAGGCCATTGTACTTATCGGTTTCGAGTATCAGACTTGCGAAAATTTTGATGGTTTCTCAACCATTCCTTAACTTCAAACTCCCATTTCTCGCGAACGCATTGACGAACTCGAGAAATTCCTGTTGCATGTGAAAGTAGAATCTCGCCCGATCAAATGGTATGTGTATTTTTCCCCTAGGCATTTGTAGTTATTGGTTTCGAGTATCAGACTTTCGAAAATTGTGATGGTTTCTCAACCATTCCTTAACTTCAAACTCCCATATCTCGCGAACGGATTGACGAACTCGAGGAATTCCTGTTGCATCTGAAAGTAGAAACTCGCTCCATTACTACGGTGTGTGTACTTTTCCCCTAGGCCATTCCAGTTATTGGTTTCGAGTATCACACTTGCCAAAATTTTGATGGTTTCTCAACCATTCCTTAACTTGAAACTCCCATTTCTCGCGAACGGATTGACGAACTCGAGAAATTCCTGCTGCATCTGAAACCAGAAACTCGTCCGATTACAACAGTATGTGTATTTTTCCCCTAGGCCATTCCGGTTATTGGTTTCGAGTATCAGACATGCGATAATTTTCATGGTTTCTCAACCATTCCTTAATTTCACACTTACATATCTCGCGAACGTCTTGACGAACTCGAGAATTTCCTATTGCATCTGAAAGCAGAAACTCGCGCGGTTACAACGGTATGTGCATTTTTGCCCTAGGCCATAGTAGTTATTGGTTTCGAGTATCAGACTTGCGAAAATTTTGATGGTTTCTCAACCATTCCTTAACTTCAAACTCCCATTTCTCGCGAACGGATTGACGAACTCCAGAAATTCCTATTGCATCTGAAAGTAGATACTCTCCCGATTACAACGGTGTGTGTATTTTTCCCCTAGGCCATTGTACTTATCGGTTTCGAGTATCAGACTTGCGAAAATTTTGATGGTTTCTCAACCATTCCTTAACTTCAAACTCCCATTTCTCGCGAACGGATTGACGAACTCGAGAAATTCCTGTTGCATCTGAAAGTAGAAACTCGCCCGATTACAATGGTATGTGTATTTTTGCCCTAGGCCATAATAGTTATTGGATTCGAGTATCAGACTTGCGAAAATTTTGATGGTTTCTCAAGCATTCCTTAACTTCAAACTTCCATATCTCGCGAACCGATTGACGAACTCGAGAATTTCCTATTGCATCTGAAAGCAGAAACTCGCGCGGTTACAACGGTATGTGCATTTTTGCCCTAGGCCATAGTAGTTATTGGTTTCGAGTATCAGACTTGCGAAAATTTTGATGGTTTCTCAACCATTCCTTAACTTCAAACTCCCATTTCTCGCGAACGGATTGACGAACTCGAGAAATTCCTGTTGCATCTGAAAGTAGAAACTCGCCCGATTACAATGGTATGTGTATTTTTGCCCTAGGCCATAATAGTTATTGGATTCGAGTATCAGACTTGCGAAAATTTTGATGGTTTCTCAAGCATTCCTTAACTTCAAACTCCCATTTCTCGCGAACGGATTGACGAACTCCAGAAATTCCTATTGCATCTGAAAGTAGATACTCTCCCGATTACAACGGTGTGTGTATTTTTCCCCTAGGCCATTGTACTTATCGGTTTCGAGTATCAGACTTGCGAAAATTTTGATGGTTTCTCAACCACTCCTTAACTTCAAACTCCCATATCTCGCGAACGGATTGACGAACTCCAGAAATTCCTGTTGCATCTGAAAGAAGAAACTCGCCCGATTACAACGGTATGTGTATTTTTCCCCTAGGCCATTGTACTTATCGGTTTCGAGTATCAGACTTGCGAAAATTTTGATGGTTTCTCAACCATTCCTTAACTTCAAACTCCCATTTCTCGCGAACGGATTGACGAACTCCAGAAATTCCTGTTGCATCTGAAAGTAGAAACTCGCCCGATTACAACGGTATGTGTATTTTTCCCCTAGGCCATTGTACTTATCGGTTTCGAGTATCAGACTTGCGAAAATTTTGATGGTTTCTCAACCATTCCTTAACATCAAACTCCCATTTCTCGCGAACGCATTGACGAACTCGAGAAATTCCTGTTGCATGTGAAAGTAGAATCTCGCCCGATCAAATGGTATGTGTATTTTTCCCCTAGGCATTTGTAGTTATTGGTTTCGAGTATCAGACTTTCGAAAATTGTGATGGTTTCTCAACCATTCCTTAACTTCAAACTCCCATTTCTCGCGAACGGATTGACGAACTCGAGAAATTCCTGTTGCTTCTGAAAGTAGAATGTCGCCCCATTACAATGGTGTGTGTACTTTTCCCCTAGGCCACTCCAGTTATTGGTTTCGAGTATCAGACTTGCGAAAATTTTGATGGTTCCTCAACCGTTCCTTAATTTCAAACTCCCATATCTCGTGAATGGATTGACGAACTCGAGAAATTCCTGTTGCATCTGAAAGCAGAAACTCGTCCGATTACAACGGTGTGTGTATTTTTGCCCTAGGCCATAGTAGTTATTGGTTTCGAGGATCAGACTTGCGAAAATTTTGATGGTTTCTCAAGCATTCCTTAACTTCAAACTCCCATATCTCGCGAACGGATTGACGAATTCGATTATTTCCTGTTGCATCTGAAAGTAGAAACTCGACCGATTAGAATGGTGTGTGCACTTCTCCCCTTGGTTATTCCAGTTATTCGTTTCTAGCATCAGAATTGCGAAAATTTTGATGGTTTCTCAAGCATTCCTTAACTTCAAACTTCCATATCTCGCGAACGGATTGACGAACTCGAGAATTTACTATTGCATCTGAAAGCAGAAACTCGCCCGGTTACAACGGTGTGTGTATTTTTGCCCTAGGCCATAGTAGTTATTGGTTTCGAGTATCAGACTTGCGAAAATTTTGATGGTTTCTCAACCACTCCTTAACTTCAAACTCCCATATCTCGCGAACGGATTGACGAACTCCAGAAATTCCTGTTGCATCTGAAGGTAGAAATTCGCCCGATTACAACGGTATGCGTATTTTTCCCCTAGGCCATTGTACTTATCGGTTTCGAGTATCAGACTTGCGAAAATTTTGATGGTTTCTCAACCATTCCTTAACATCAAACTCCCATTTCTCGCGAACCGATTGACGAACTCGAGAAATTCCTGTTGCTTCTGAAAGTAGAATGTCGACCCATTACAATGGTGTGTGTACTTTTCCCCTAGGCCACTCCAGTTATTGGTTTCGAGTATCAGACTTGCGAAAATTTTGATGGTTCCTCAACCGTTCCTTAATTTCAATCTCCCATATCTCGCGAATGGATTGACGAACTCGAGAAATTCCTGTTGCATTTGAAAGCAGAAACTCGTCCGATTACAACGGTATGTGTATTTTTCCCCTAGGCCATTGTACTTATCGGTTTCGAGTATCAGACTTGCGAAAATTTTAATGGTTTCTCAAGCATTCCTTAACTTCAAACTCCCATATCTCGCGAACGGATTGACGAATTCGATTATTTCCTGTTGCATCAGAAAGTAGAAACTCGACCGATTAGAATGGTGTGTGCACTTCTCCCCTTGGTTATTCCAGTTATTCGTTTCTAGCATCAGACTTGCGAAAATTTTGATGGTTTCTCAACCATTCCTTAACTTCAAACTCCCATTTCTCGCGAACGGATTGACGAACTCCAGAAATTCCTGTTGCATCTGAAAGTAGAAACTCGCCCGATTACAACGGTATGTGTATTTTTCCCCTAGGCCATTGTACTTATCGGTTTCGAGTATCAGACTTGCGAAAATTTTGATGGTTTCTCAACCATTCCTTTACTTCAAACTCCCATTTCTCGCGAACGCATTGACGAACTCGAGAAATTCCTGTTGCATGTGAAAGTAGAATCTCGCCCGATCAAATGGTATGTGTATTTTTCCCCTAGGCATTTGTAGTTATTGGTTTCGAGTATCAGACTTTCGAAAATTGTGATGGTTTCTCAACCATTCCTTAACTTCAAACTCCCATATCTCGCGAACGGATTGACGAACTCGAGAAATTCCTGTTGCTTCTGAAAGTAGAATGTCGCCCCATTACAATGGTGTGTGTACTTTTCCCCTAGGCCACTCCAGTTATTGGTTTCGAGTATCAGACTTGCGAAAATTTTGATGGTTCCTCAACCGTTCCTTAATTTCAAACTCCCATATCTCGTGAATGGATTGACGAACTCGAGAAATTCCTGTTGCATCTGAAAGCAGAAACTCGTCCGATTACAACGGTGTGTGTATTTTTGCCCTAGGCCATTGTACTTATCGGTTTCGAGTATCAGACTTGCGAAAATTTGGATGGTTTCTCAACCATTCCTTAACTTCAAACTCCCATATCTCGCGAACGGATTGACGAACTCGAGGAATTCCTGTTGCATCTGAAAGTAGAAACTCGCTCCATTACTACGGTGTGTGTACTTTTCCCCTAGGCCATTCCAGTTATTGGTTTCGAGTATCACACTTGCCAAAATTTTGATGGTTTCTCAACCATTCCTTAACTTGAAACTCCCATTTCTCGCGAACGGATTGACGAACTCGAGAAATTCCTGCTGCATCTGAAACCAGAAACTCGTCCGATTACAACAGTATGTGTATTTTTCCCCTAGGCCATTCCGGTTATTGGTTTCGAGTATCAGACATGCGATAATTTTCATGGTTTCTCAACCATTCCTTAATTTCACACTTACATATCTCGCGAACGTCTTGACGAACTCGAGAATTTCCTATTGCATCTGAAAGCAGAAACTCGCGCGGTTACAACGGTATGTGCATTTTTGCCCTAGGCCATAGTAGTTATTGGTTTCGAGTATCAGACTTGCGAAAATTTTGATGGTTTCTCAACCATTCCTTAACTTCAAACTCCCATTTCTCGCGAACGGATTGACGAACTCCAGAAATTCCTATTGCATCTGAAAGTAGATACTCTCCCGATTACAACGGTGTGTGTATTTTTCCCCTAGGCCATTGTACTTATCGGTTTCGAGTATCAGACTTGCGAAAATTTTGATGGTTTCTCAACCATTCCTTAACTTCAAACTCCCATTTCTCGCGAACGGATTGACGAACTCGAGAAATTCCTGTTGCATCTGAAAGTAGAAACTCGCCCGATTACAATGGTATGTGTATTTTTGCCCTAGGCCATAATAGTTATTGGATTCGAGTATCAGACTTGCGAAAATTTTGATGGTTTCTCAAGCATTCCTTAACTTCAAACTTCCATATCTCGCGAACCGATTGACGAACTCGAGAATTTCCTATTGCATCTGAAAGCAGAAACTCGCGCGGTTACAACGGTATGTGCATTTTTGCCCTAGGCCATAGTAGTTATTGGTTTCGAGTATCAGACTTGCGAAAATTTTGATGGTTTCTCAACCATTCCTTAACTTCAAACTCCCATTTCTCGCGAACGGATTGACGAACTCGAGAAATTCCTGTTGCATCTGAAAGTAGAAACTCGCCCGATTACAATGGTATGTGTATTTTTGCCCTAGGCCATAATAGTTATTGGATTCGAGTATCAGACTTGCGAAAATTTTGATGGTTTCTCAAGCATTCCTTAACTTCAAACTCCCATTTCTCGCGAACGGATTGACGAACTCCAGAAATTCCTATTGCATCTGAAAGTAGATACTCTCCCGATTACAACGGTGTGTGTATTTTTCCCCTAGGCCATTGTACGTATCGGTTTCGAGTATCAGACTTGCGAAAATTTTGATGGTTTCTCAACCACTCCTTAACTTCAAACTCCCATATCTCGCGAACGGATTGACGAACTCCAGAAATTCCTGTTGCATCTGAAAGTAGAAACTCGCCCGATTACAACGGTATGTGTATTTTTCCCCTAGGCCATTGTACTTATCGGTTTCGAGTATCAGACTTGCGAAAATTTTGATGGTTTCTCAACCATTCCTTAACTTCAAACTGCCATTTCTCGCGAACGGATTGACGAACTCCAGAAATTCCTGTTGCATCTGAAAGTAGAAACTCGCCCGATTACAACGGTATGTGTATTTTTCCCCTAGGCCATTGTACTTATCGGTTTCGAGTATCAGACTTGCGAAAATTTTGATGGTTTCTCAACCATTCCTTAACTTCAAACTCCCATTTCTCGCGAACGCATTGACGAACTCGAGAAATTCCTGTTGCATGTGAAAGTAGAATCTCGCCCGATCAAATGGTATGTGTATTTTTCCCCTAGGCATTTGTAGTTATTGGTTTCGAGTATCAGACTTTCGAAAATTGTGATGGTTTCTCAACCATTCCTTAACTTCAAACTCCCATTTCTCGCGAACGGATTGACGAACTCGAGAAATTCCTGTTGCTTCTGAAAGTAGAATGTCGCCCCATTACAATGGTGTGTGTACTTTTCCCCTAGGCCACTCCAGTTATTGGTTTCGAGTATCAGACTTGCGAAAATTTTGATGGTTCCTCAACCGTTCCTTAATTTCAAACTCCCATATCTCGTGAATGGATTGACGAACTCGAGAAATTCCTGTTGCATCTGAAAGCAGAAACTCGTCCGATTACAACGGTGTGTGTATTTTTGCCCTAGGCCATAGTAGTTATTGGTTTCGAGGATCAGACTTGCGAAAATTTTGATGGTTTCTCAAGCATTCCTTAACTTCAAACTCCCATATCTCGCGAACGGATTGACGAATTCGATTATTTCCTGTTGCATCTGAAAGTAGAAACTCGACCGATTAGAATGGTGTGTGCACTTCTCCCCTTGGTTATTCCAGTTATTCGTTTCTAGCATCAGAATTGCGAAAATTTTGATGGTTTCTCAAGCATTCCTTAACTTCAAACTTCCATATCTCGCGAACGGATTGACGAACTCGAGAATTTACTATTGCATCTGAAAGCAGAAACTCGCCCGGTTACAACGGTGTGTGTATTTTTGCCCTAGGCCATAGTAGTTATTGGTTTCGAGTATCAGACTTGCGAAAATTTTGATGGTTTCTCAACCACTCCTTAACTTCAAACTCCCATATCTCGCGAACGGATTGACGAACTCCAGAAATTCCTGTTGCATCTGAAGGTAGAAATTCGCCCGATTACAACGGTATGCGTATTTTTCCCCTAGGCCATTGTACTTATCGGTTTCGAGTATCAGACTTGCGAAAATTTTGATGGTTTCTCAACCATTCCTTAACATCAAACTCCCATTTCTCGCGAACCGATTGACGAACTCGAGAAATTCCTGTTGCTTCTGAAAGTAGAATGTCGACCCATTACAATGGTGTGTGTACTTTTCCCCTAGGCCACTCCAGTTATTGGTTTCGAGTATCAGACTTGCGAAAATTTTGATGGTTCCTCAACCGTTCCTTAATTTCAATCTCCCATATCTCGCGAATGGATTGACGAACTCGAGAAATTCCTGTTGCATTTGAAAGCAGAAACTCGTCCGATTACAACGGTATGTGTATTTTTCCCCTAGGCCATTGTACTTATCGGTTTCGAGTATCAGACTTGCGAAAATTTTGATGGTTTCTCAAGCATTCCTTAACTTCAAACTTCCATATCTCGCGAACGGATTGAAGAACTCGAGAATTTCCTATTGCATCTGAAAGCAGAAACTCGCCCGATTACAATGGTGTGTGTATTTTTGCCCTAGGCCATAATAGTTATTGGATTCGAGTATCAGACTTGCGAAAATTTTGATGGTTTCTCAAGCATTCCTTAACTTCAAACTTCCATATCTCGCGAACGGATTGACGAACTCGAGAATTTCCTATTGCATCTGAAAACAGAAACTCGCCCGGTTACAATGGTATGTGCATTTTTGCCCTAGGCCATAGTAGTTATTGGTTTCGAGTATCAGACTTGCGAAAATTTTGATGGTTTCTCAACCATTCCTTAACTTCAAACTCCCATTTCTCGCGAACGGATTGACGAACTCCAGAAATTCCTGTTGCATCTGAAAGCAGAAACTCGCCCGGTTACAACGTTATGTGCATTTTTGTCCTAGGCCATAGTAATTATTGGTTTCGAGTATCAGACTTGCGAAAATTTTGATGGTTTCTCAGCCACTCCTTAACTTCAAACTCCCATTTCTCGCGAACGGATTGACGAACTCGAGAAATTCCTGTTGCTTCTGAAAGTAGAATGTCGCCCCATTGCAATGGTGTGTGTACTTTTCCCCTGCGCCACTCCAGTTATTGGTTTCGAGTATCAGACTTGCGAAAATTTTGATGGTTTCTCAACCGTTCCTTAATTTCAAACCCCCATATCTCGCGAACGGATTGACGAACTCGAGAAATTCCTGTTGCATCTGAAAGCAGAAACTCGTCCGATTACAACGGTGTGTGTATTTTTGCCCTAGGCCGTAGTAGTTATTGGATTCGAGAATCAGACTTGCGAAAATTTTGATGGTTTCTCAAGCATTCCTTAACTTCAAACTCCCATATCTCGCGAACGGATTGACGAATTCGATTATTTCCTGTTGCATCTGAAAGTAGAAACTCGCCCGATTACAAAGGTATGTGTATTTTTCCCCTAGGCCATTGTACTTATCGGTTTCGAGTATCAGACTTGCGAAAATTTTGATGGTTTCTCAACCATTCCTTAACTTCAAACTCCCATTTCTCGCGAACGGATTGACGAACTCGAGAAATTCCTGTTGCATCTGAAAGTAGAAACTCGCCCGATTACAATGGTATGTGCATTTTTGCCCTAGGCCATAGTAGTTATTGGTTTCGAGTATCAGACTTGCGAAAATTTTGATGGTTTCTCAACCATTCCTTAACTTCAAACTCCCATTTCTCGCGAACGGATTGACGAACTCCAGAAATTCCTGTTGCATCTGAAAGCAGAAACTCGCCCGGTTACAACGTTATGTGCATTTTTGTCCTAGGCCATAGTAGTTATTGGTTTCGAGTATCAGACTTGCGAAAATTTTGATGGTTTCTCAACCACTCCTTAACTTCAAACTCCCATTTCTCGCGAACGGATTGACGAACTCGAGAAATTCCTGTTGCTTCTGAAAGTAGAATGTCGCCCCATTACAATGGTGTGTGTACTTTTCCCCTAGGCCACTCCAGTTATTGGTTTCGAGTATCAGACTTGCGAAAATTTTGATGGTTTCTCAACCGTTCCTTAATTTCAAACTCCCATTTCTCGCGAACGGATTGACGAACTCGAGAAATTCCTGTGGCTTCTGAAAGTAGAATGTCGCCCCATTACAATGGTGTGTGTACTTTTCCCCTAGGCCACTCCAGTTATTGGTTTCGAGTATCAGACTTGCGAAAATTTTGATGGTTTCTCAACCGTTCCTTAATTTCAAACTCCCATATCTCGCGAACAGATTGACGATCTCGGGAAATTCCTGTTGCATCTGAAAGCAGAAACTCGTCCGATTACAACGGTGTGTGTATTTTTGCCCTAGGCCATAGTAGTTATTGGATTCGAGAATCAGACTTGCGAAAATTTTGATGGCTTCTCAAGCATTCCTTAACTTCAAACTCCCATATCTCGCGAACGGATTGACGAATTCGATTATTTCCTGTTGCATCTGAAAGTAGAAACTCGACCGATTAGAATGGTGTGTGCACTTCTCCCCTTGGTTATTCCAGTTATTCGTTTCTAGCATCAGAATTGCGAAAATTTTGATGGTTTCTCAACCTTTCCTTAACTTCAAACACCCATATCTCGCGAACGGATTGACGAACTCGAAAAATTCCTGCTGCATCTGAAAGTAGAAACTCGCCCGATTGCAAAGGTATGTGTATTTTTCCCCCAGGACATAGTAGTTATTGGTTTCGAGTATCAGACTTGCGAAAATTGTGATGGTCTCCCAACCACTCCTTAACTTCAAACTCCCATATCTCGCGAACGGATTGACGAACTCGAGGAATTCCTGTTGCATCTGAAAGTAGAAACTCGCTCCATTACTATGGTGTGTGTACTTTTCCCCTAGGCCATTGTACTTATCGGTTTCGAGTATCAGACTTGCGAAAATTTTGATGGTTTCTCAACCATTCCTTAACTTCAAACTCCCATTTCTCGCGAACGGATTGACGAACTCGAGAAATTCCTGTTGCTTCTGAAAGTAGAATGTCGCGCCATTACAATGGTGTGTGTACTTTTCCCCTAGGCCACTCCAGTTATTGGTTTCGAGTATCAGACTTGCGAAAATTGTGATGGTTTCTCAACCGTTCCTTAATTTCAAACTCCCATATCTCGCGAATGGTTTGACGAACTCGAGAAATTCCTGTTGCATCTGAAAGCAGAAACTCGCCCGGTTACAACGGTATGTGTATTTTTGCCCTAGGCCATAATAGTTATTGGATTCGAGTATCAGACTTGCGAAAATTTTGATGGTTTCTCAAGCATTCCTTAACTTCAAACTTCCATATCTCACGAACGGATTGACGAACTCGAGAATTTCCTATTGCATCTGAAAGCAGAAACTCGCCCGGTTACAACGGTATGTACATTTTTGCCCTAGGCCATAGTAGTTATTGGTTTCGAGTATCAGACATGCGAAAATTTTGATGGTTTCTCAACCACTCCTTAACTTCAAACTCCCATATCTCGCGAACGGATTGACGAACTCCAGAAATTCCTGTTGCATCTGAAAGTAGAAACTCGCCCGATTACAACGTTATGTGTATTTTTCCCCGAGGCCATTGTACTTATCGGTTTCGAGTATCAGACTTGCGAAAATTTTGATGGTTTCTCAACTATTCCTTAACTTCAAACTCCCATTTCTCGCGAACGGATTGACGAACACGAGAAATTCCTGTTGCTTCTGAAAGTAGAATGTCGCCCCATTACAATGGTGTGTGTACTTTTCCCCTAGGCCACTCCAGTTATTGGTTTCGAGTATCAGACTTGCGAAAATTTTGATGGCTTCTCAAGCATTCCTTAACTTCAAACTCCCATATCTCGCGAACGGATTGACGAATTCGATTATTTCCTGTTGCATCTGAAAGTAGAAACTCGACCGATTAGAATGGTGTGTGCACTTCTCCCCTTGGTTATTCCAGTTATTCGTTTCTAGCATCAGAATTGCGAAAATTTTGATGGTTTCTCAACCTTTCCTTAACTTCAAACACCCATATCTCGCGAACGGATTGACGAACTCGAAAAATTCCTGCTGCATCTGAAAGTAGAAACTCGCCCGATTGCAAAGGTATGTGTATTTTTCCCCCAGGACATAGTAGTTATTGGTTTCGAGTATCAGACTTGCGAAAATTGTGATGGTCTCTCAACCACTCCTTAACTTCAAACTCCCATATCTCGCGAACGGATTGACGAACTCGAGGATTTCCTGTTGCATCTGAAAGTATCAACTCGCTCCATTACTATGGTGTGTGTACTTTTCCCCTAGGCCATTCCAGTTATTGGTTTCGAGTATCACATTTGCCAAAATTTTGATGGTTTCTCAACCATTCCTTAACTTCAAACTCCCATTTCTCGCGAACGGATTGACGAACTCGAGAAATTCCTGCTGCATTTGAAAGTAGAAACTCGCCCGATTACAATGGTATGTGTACTTTTCCCCTAGGCCATTCCAGTTATTGGTTTCGAGTATCAGACATGCGATAATTTTGATGGTTTCTCAACCATTCCTTAACTTCACACTTACATATCTCTCGAACGGATTGACGAACTCGAGAATTTCCTATTGCGTCTGAAAGCAGAAACTCGCCCGGTTATAAAGGTATGTGCATTTTTGCCCTAGGCCATTCCAGTTATTGGTTTCGAGTATCAGACTTGCGATAATTTTGATGGTTTCTCAACCATTCCTTAACTTCAAACTCCCATATCTCGCGAACGGATTGACGAACTCCAGAAATTCCTGTTGCATCTGAAAGTAGAAACTCGCCCGATTACAACGGTATGTGTATTTTTCCCCTAGGCCATTGTACTTATCGGTTTCGAGTATCAGACTTGCGAAAATTTTGATGGTTTCTCAACCATTCCTTAACTTCAAACTCCCATTTCTCGCGAACGGATTGACGAACTCGAGAAATTCCTGTTGCTTCTGAAAGTAGAATGTCGCCCCATTACAATGGTGTGTGTACTTTTCCCCTAGGCCACTCCAGTTATTGGTTTCGAGTATCAGACTTGCGAAAATTGTGATGGTTTCTCAACCGTTCCTTAATTTCAAACTCCCATATCTCGCGAATGGTTTGACGAACTCGAGAAATTCCTGTTGCATCTGAAAGCAGAAACTCGTCCGATTACAACGGTGTGTGTATTTTTGCCCTAGGCCATAGTAGTTATTGGTTTCGAGTATCAGACTTGCGAAAATTGTGATGGTTTCTCAACCGTTCCTTAATTTCAAACTCCCATATCTCGCGAATGGTTTGACGAACTCGAGAAGTTCCTGTTGCATCTGAAAGCAGAAACTCGTCCGATTACAACGGTGTGTTTTTTTTGCCCTAGGCCATAGTAGTTATTGGTTTCGAGAATCAGACTTGCGAAAATTTTGATGGTTTCTCAAGCATTCCTTAACTTCAAACTCCCACATCTCGCGAACGGATTGACGAATTCGATTATTTCCTGTTGCATCTGAAAGTAGAAACTCGACCGATTAGAATGGTGTGTGCACTTCTCCCCTTGGTTATTCCAGTTATTCGTTTCTAGCATCAGAATTGCGAAAATTTTGATGGTTTCTCAACCTTTCCTTAACTTCAAACACCCATATCTCGCGAACGGATTGACGAACTCGAGAAATTCCTGCTGCATCTGAAAGTAGAAACTCGCCCGATTGCAAAGGTATGTGTATTTTTCCCCCAGGACATAGTAGTTATTGGTTTCGAGTATCAGACTTGCGAAAATTGTGATGGTCTCTCAACCACTCCTTAACTTCAAACTCCCATATCTCGCGAACGGATTGACGAACTCGAGGAATTCCTGTTGCATCTGAAAGTAGAAACTCGCTCCATTACTATGGTGTGTGTACTTTTCCCCTAGGCCATTCCAGTTATTGGTTTCGAGTATCACATTTGCCAAAATTTTGATGGTTTCTCAACCATTCCTTAACTTCATACTCCCATTTCTCGCGAACGGATTGACGAACTCGAGAAATTCCTGCTGCATTTGAAAGTAGAAACTCGCCCGATTACAATGGTATGTGTACTTTTCCCCTAGGCCATTCCAGTTATTGGTTTCGAGTATCAGACATGCGATAATTTTGATGGTTTCTCAACCATTCCTTAACTTCACACTTACATATCTCTCGAACGGATTGACGAACTCGAGAATTTCCTATTGCATCTGAAAGCAGAAACTCGCCCGGTTATAACGGTATGTGCATTTTTGCCCTAGGCCATTCCAGTTATTGGTTTCGAGTATCAGACTTGCGATAATTTTGATGGTTTCTCAACCATTCCTTAACTTCAAACTCCCATATCTCGCGAACGGATTGACGAACTCCAGAAATTCCTGTTGCATCTGAAAGTAGAAACTCGCCCGATTACAACGGTATGTGTATTTTTCCCCTAGGCCATTGTACTTATCGGTTTCGAGTATCAGACTTGCGAAAATTTTGATGGTTTCTCAACCATTCCTTAACTTCAAACTCCCATTTCTCGCGAACGGATTGACGAACTCGAGAAATTCCTGTTGCTTCTGAAAGTAGAATGTCGCCCCATTACAATGGTGTGTGTACTTTTCCCCTAGGCCACTCCAGTTATTGGTTTCGAGTATCAGACTTGCGAAAATTGTGATGGTTTCTCAACCGTTCCTTAATTTCAAACTCCCATATCTCGCGAATGGTTTGACGAACTCGAGAAATTCCTGTTGCATCTGAAAGCAGAAACTCGTCCGATTACAACGGTGTGTGTATTTTTGCCCTAGGCCATAGTAGTTATTGGTTTCGAGTATCAGACTTGCGAAAATTGTGATGGTTTCTCAACCGTTCCTTAATTTCAAACTCCCATATCTCGCGAATGGTTTGACGAACTCGAGAAGTTCCTGTTGCATCTGAAAGCAGAAACTCGTCCGATTACAACGGTGTGTTTTTTTTGCCCTAGGCCATAGTAGTTATTGGTTTCGTGAATCAGACTTGCGAAAATTTTGATGGTTTCTCAAGCATTCCTTAACTTCAAACTCCCACATCTCGCGAACGGATTGACGAATTCGATTATTTCCTGTTGCATCTGAAAGTAGAAACTCGACCGATTAGAATGGTGTGTGCACTTCTCCCCTTGGTTATTCCAGTTATTCGTTTCTAGCATCAGAATTGCGAAAATTTTGATGGTTTCTCAACCTTTCCTTAACTTCAAACACCCATATCTCGCGAACGGATTGACGAACTCGAGAAATTCCTGCTGCATCTGAAAGTAGAAACTCGCCCGATTGCAAAGGTATGTGTATTTTTCCCCCAGGACATAGTAGTTATTGGTTTCGAGTATCAGACTTGCGAAAATTGTGATGGTCTCTCAACCACTCCTTAACTTCAAACTCCCATATCTCGCGAACGGATTGACGAACTCGAGGAATTCCTGTTGCATCTGAAAGTAGAAACTCGCTCCATTACTATGGTGTGTGTACTTTTCCCCTAGGCCATTCCAGTTATTGGTTTCGAGTATCACATTTGCCAAAATTTTGATGGTTTCTCAACCATTCCTTAACTTCATACTCCCATTTCTCGCGAACGGATTGACGAACTCGAGAAATTCCTGCTGCATTTGAAAGTAGAAACTCGCCCGATTACAATGGTATGTGTACTTTTCCCCTAGGCCATTCCAGTTATTGGTTTCGAGTATCAGACATGCGATAATTTTGATGGTTTCTCAACCACTCCTTAACTTCACACTTACATATCTCGCGAACGGATTGACGAACTCGAGAATTTCCTATTGCATCTGAAAGCAGAAACTCGCCCGGTTATAACGGTATGTGCATTTTTGCCCTAGGCCATTCCAGTTATTGGTTTCGAGTATCAGACTTGCGATAATTTTGATGGTTTCTCAACCATTCCTTAACTTCAAACTCCCATATCTCGCGAACGGATTGACGAACTCCAGAAATTCCTGTTGCATCTGAAAGTAGAAACTCGCCCGATTACAACGGTATGTGTATTTTTCCCCTAGGCCATTGTACTTATCGGTTTCGAGTATCAGACTTGCGAAAATTTTGATGGTTTCTCAACCATTCCTTAACTTCAAACTCCCATTTCTCGCGAACCGATTGACGAACTCGAGAAATTCCTGTTGCTTCTGAAAGTAGAATGTCGCCCCATTACAATGGTGTGTGTACTTTTCCCCTAGGCCTCTCCAGTTATTGGTTTCGAGTATCAGACTTGCGAAAATTTTGATGGTGTCTCAACCGTTCCTTAATTTCAAACTCCCATATCACGCGAATGGATTGACGAACTCGAGAAATTCCTGTTGCATCTGAAAGCAGAAACTCGTCCGATTACAACGGTGTGTGTATTTTTGCCCTAGGCCATAGTAGTTATTGGTTTCGAGAATCAGACTTGCGAAAATTTTGATGGTTTCTCAAGCATTCCTTAACTTCAAACTCCCATATCTCGCGAACGGATTGACGAATTCGATTATTTCCTGTTGCATCTGAAAGTAGAAACTCGACCGATTAGAATGGTGTGTGAACTTCTCCCCTTGGTTATTCCAGTTATTCGTTTCTAGCATCAGAATTGCGAAAATTTTGATGGTTTCTCAAGCATTCCTTAACTTCAAACTTCCATATCTCGCGAACGGATTGACGAACTCGAGAATTTCCTATTGCATCTGAAAGCAGAAACTCGCCCGGTTACAACGGTATGTGCATTTTTGCCCTAGGCCATAGTAGTTATTGGTTTCGAGTATCAGACTTGCGAAAATTTTGATGGTTTCAAAACCACTCCTTAACTTCAAACTCCCAAATCTCGCGAACGGATTGACGAACTCCAGAAATTCCTGTTGCATCTGAAAGTAGAAACTCGCCCGATTACAACGGTATGTGTATTTTTCCCCTAGGCCATTGTACTTATCGGTTTCGAGTATCAGACTTGCGAAAATTTTGATGGTTTCTCAACCATTCCTTGACTTCAAACTCCCATATCTCGCGAACGGATTGACGAACTCGAGAATTTCCTATTGCATCTGAAAGCAGAAACTCGCCCGGTTACAACGGTATGTGCATTTTTGCCCTAGGCCATAATAGTTATTGGTTTCGAGTATCAGACTTGCGAAAATTTTGATGGTTTCTCAACCACTCCTTAACTTCAAACTCCCATATCTCGCGAACGGATTGACGAACTCCAGAAATTCCTGTTGCATCTGAAAGTAGAAACTCGCCCGATTACAACGGTATGTGTATTTTTCCCCTAGGCCATTGTACTTATCGGTTTCGAGTATCAGACTTGCGAAAATTTTGATGGTTTCTCAACCATTCCTTAACTTCAAACTCCCATTTCTCGCGAACCGATTGACGAACTCCAGAAATTCCTGTTGCATCTGAAAGTAGAAACTCGCCCGATTACAATGGTGTGTGTACTTTTCCCCTAGGCCACTCCAGTTATTGGTTTCGAGTATCAGACTTGCGAAAATTTTGATGGTTTCTCAACCGTTCCTTAATTTCAAACTCCCATATCTCGCGAACGGATTGACGAATTCGATTATTTCCTGTTGCATCTGAAAGTAGAAACTCGACCGATTAGAATGGTGTGTGCACTTCTCCCCTTGGTTATTCCAGTTATTCGTTTCTAGCATCAGAATTGCGAAAATTTTGATGGTTTCTCAACCATTCCTTAACTTCAAACTCCGATACCTCGCGAACAGATTGGCGAACTCGAGAAGTTCCTGTTGCCTCTGAAAGTTGAAACTTGCCCGATTAGAATGGTGTGTGTACTTTTCCCCTAGGTCATTCCAGTTATTCATTTCTAGCATCAGAATTGCGATAATTTTGATGGTTTCTCAAACATTCCTTAATTTCACACTTACATATCTCGCGAACGGATTGACGAACTCGAGAATTTCCTATTGCATCTGAAAGCAGAAACTCGCCCGGTTATAACGGTATGTGCGTTTTTGCCCTAGGCCATTCCAGTTATTGGTTTCGAGTATCAGACTTGCGATAATTTTGATGGTTTCTCAACCATTCCTTAACTTCAAACTCCCATATCTCGCGAACGGATTGACGAACTCCAGAAATTCCTGTTGCATCTGAAAGTAGAAACTCGCCCGATTACAACGGTATGTGTATTTTTCCCCTAGGCCATTGTACTTATCGGTTTCGAGTATCAGACTTGCGAAAATTTTGATGGTTTCTCAACCATTCCTTAACTTCAAACTCCCATTTCTCGCGAACCGATTGACGAACTCGAGAAATTCCTGTTGCTTCTGAAAGTAGAATGTCGCCCCATTACAATGGTGTGTGTACTTTTCCCCTAGGCCTCTCCAGTTATTGGTTTCGAGTATCAGACTTGCGAAAATTTTGATGGTGTCTCAACCGTTCCTTAATTTCAAACTCCCATATCACGCGAATGGATTGACGAACTCGAGAAATTCCTGTTGCATCTGAAAGCAGAAACTCGTCCGATTACAACGGTGTGTGTATTTTTGCCCTAGGCCATAGTAGTTATTGGTTTCGAGAATCAGACTTGCGAAAATTTTGATGGTTTCTCAAGCATTCCTTAACTTCAAACTCCCATATCTCGCGAACGGATTGACGAATTCGATTATTTCCTGTTGCATCTGAAAGTAGAAACTCGACCGATTAGAATGGTGTGTGAACTTCTCCCCTTGGTTATTCCAGTTATTCGTTTCTAGCATCAGAATTGCGAAAATTTTGATGGTTTCTCAAGCATTCCTTAACTTCAAACTTCCATATCTCGCGAACGGATTGACGAACTCGAGAATTTCCTATTGCATCTGAAAGCAGAAACTCGCCCGGTTACAACGGTATGTGCATTTTTGCCCTAGGCCATAGTAGTTATTGGTTTCGAGTATCAGACTTGCGAAAATTTTGATGGTTTCAAAACCACTCCTTAACTTCAAACTCCCAAATCTCGCGAACGGATTGACGAACTCCAGAAATTCCTGTTGCATCTGAAAGTAGAAACTCGCCCGATTACAACGGTATGTGTATTTTTCCCCTAGGCCATTGTACTTATCGGTTTCGAGTATCAGACTTGCGAAAATTTTGATGGTTTCTCAACCATTCCTTAACTTCAAACTCCCATATCTCGCGAACGGATTGACGAACTCGAGAATTTCCTATTGCATCTGAAAGCAGAAACTCGCCCGGTTACAACGGTATGTGCATTTTTGCCCTAGGCCATAATAGTTATTGGTTTCGAGTATCAGACTTGCGAAAATTTTGATGGTTTCTCAACCACTCCTTAACTTCAAACTCCCATATCTCGCGAACGGATTGACGAACTCCAGAAATTCCTGTTGCATCTGAAAGTAGAAACTCGCCCGATTACAAAGGTGTGTGTACTTTTCCCCTAGGCCACTCCAGTTATTGGTTTCGAGTATCAGACTTGCGAAAATTTTGATGGTTTCTCAACCGTTCCTTAATTTCAAACTCCCATATCTCGCGAACGGATTGACGAATTCGATTATTTCCTGTTGCATCTGAAAGTAGAAACTCGACCGATTAGAATGGTGTGTGCACTTCTCCCCTTGGTTATTCCAGTTATTCGTTTCTAGCATCAGAATTGCGAAAATTTTGATGGTTTCTCAACCATTCCTTAACTTCAAACTCCGATACCTCGCGAACAGATTGGCGAACTCGAGAAGTTCCTGTTGCCTCTGAAAGTTGAAACTTGCCCGATTAGAATGGTGTGTGTACTTTTCCCCTAGGTCATTCCAGTTATTCATTTCTAGCATCAGAATTGCGATAATTTTGATGGTTTCTCAAACATTCCTTAATTTCACACTTACATATCTCGCGAACGGATTGACGAACTCGAGAATTTCCTATTGCATCTGAAAGCAGAAACTCGCCCGGTTATAACGGTATGTGCGTTTTTGCCCTAGGCCATTCCAGTTATTGGTTTCGAGTATCAGACTTGCGATAATTTTGATGGTTTCTCAACCATTCCTTAACTTCAAACTCCCATATCTCGCGAACGGATTGACGAACTCCAGAAATTCCTGTTGCATCTGAAAGTAGAAACTCGCCCGATTACAACGGTATGTGTATTTTTCCCCTAGGCCATTGTACTTATCGGTTTCGAGTATCAGACTTGCGAAAATTTTGATGGTTTCTCAACCATTCCTTAACTTCAAACTCCCATTTCTCGCGAACCGATTGACGAACTCGAGAAATTCCTGTTGCTTCTGAAAGTAGAATGTCGCCCCATTACAATGGTGTGTGTACTTTTCCCCTAGGCCTCTCCAGTTATTGGTTTCGAGTATCAGACTTGCGAAAATTTTGATGGTGTCTCAACCGTTCCTTAATTTCAAACTCCCATATCACGCGAATGGATTGACGAACTCGAGAAATTCCTGTTGCATCTGAAAGCAGAAACTCGTCCGATTACAACGGTGTGTGTATTTTTGCCCTAGGCCATAGTAGTTATTGGTTTCGAGAATCAGACTTGCGAAAATTTTGATGGTTTCTCAAGCATTCCTTAACTTCAAACTCCCATATCTCGCGAACGGATTGACGAATTCGATTATTTCCTGTTGCATCTGAAAGTAGAAACTCGACCGATTAGAATGGTGTGTGAACTTCTCCCCTTGGTTATTCCAGTTATTCGTTTCTAGCATCAGAATTGCGAAAATTTTGATGGTTTCTCAAGCATTCCTTAACTTCAAACTTCCATATCTCGCGAACGGATTGACGAACTCGAGAATTTCCTATTGCATCTGAAAGCAGAAACTCGCCCGGTTACAACGGTATGTGCATTTTTGCCCTAGGCCATAGTAGTTATTGGTTTCGAGTATCAGACTTGCGAAAATTTTGATGGTTTCTCAACCACTCCTTAACTTCAAACTCCCAAATCTCGCGAACGGATTGACGAACTCCAGAAATTCCTGTTGCATCTGAAAGTAGAAACTCGCCCGATTACAACGGTATGTGTATTTTTCCCCTAGGCCATTGTACTTATCGGTTTCGAGTATCAGACTTGCGAAAATTTTGATGGTTTCTCAACCATTCCTTAACTTCAAACTCCCATATCTCGCGAACGGATTGACGAACTCGAGAATTTCCTATTGCATCTGAAAGCAGAAACTCGCCCGGTTACAACGGTATGTGCATTTTTGCCCTAGGCCATAATAGTTATTGGTTTCGAGTATAAGACTTGCGAAAATTTTGATGGTTTCTCAACCACTCCTTAACTTCAAACTCCCATATCTCGCGAACGGATTGACGAACTCCAGAAATTCCTGTTGCATCTGAAAGTAGAAACTCGCCCGATTACAATGGTGTGTGTACTTTTCCCCTAGGCCACTCCAGTTATTGGTTTCGAGTATCAGACTTGCGAAAATTTTGATGGTTTCTCAACCGTTCCTTAATTTCAAACTCCCATATCTCGCGAACGGATTGACGAATTCGATTATTTCCTGTTGCATCTGAAAGTAGAAACTCGCCCGATTACAACGGTATGTGTATTTTTCTCCTAGGCCATTGTACTTATCGGTTTCGAGTATCAGACTTGCGAAAATTTTGATGGTTTCTCAACCATTCCTTAACTTCAAACTCCCATTTCTCGCGAACGGATTGACGAACTCGAGAAATTCCTGTTGCATCTGAAAGTAGAAACTCGCCCGATTACAACGGTATGTGTATTTTTCCCCTAGGCCATTGTACTTATCGGTTTCGAGTATCAGACTTGCGAAAATTTTGATGGTTTCTCAACCATTCCTCAACTTCAAACTCCCATTTGTCGCGAACCGATTGACGAACTCGAGAAATTCCTGTTGCTTCTGAAAGTAGAATGTCGCCCCATTACAATGGTGTGTGTACTTTTCCCCTAGGCCACTCCAGTTATTGGTTTCGAGTATCAGACTTGCGAAAATTTTGATGGTTTCTCAACCGTTCCTTAATTTCAAACTCCCATATCTCGCGAATGGATTGAGGAACTCGAGAAATTCCTGTTGCATCTGAAAGCAGAAACTCGTCCGATTACAACGGTGTGTGTATTTTTGCCCTAGGCCATAGTAGTTATTGGTTTCGAGAATCAGACGTGCGAAAATTTTGATGGTTTCTCAAGCATTCCTTAACTTCAAACTCCCATATCTCGCGAACGGATTGACGAATTCGATTATTTCCTGTTGCATCTGAAAGTAGAAACTCGACCGATTAGAATGGTGTGTGCACTTCTCCCCTTGGTTATTCCAGTTATTCGTTTCTAGCATCAGAATTGCGAAAATTTTGATGGTTTCTCAACCATTCCTTAACTTCAAACTCCGATACCTCGCGAACAGATTGGCGAACTCGAGAAGTTCCTGTTGCCTCTGAAAGTTGAAACTTGCCCGATTAGAATGGTGTGTGTACTTTTCCCCTAGGTCATTCCAGTTATTCATTTCTAGCATCAGAATTGCGATAATTTTGATGGTTTCTCAAACATTCCTTAATTTCACACTTACATATCTCGCGAACGGATTGACGAACTCGAGAATTTCCTATTGCATCTGAAAGCAGAAACTCGCCCGGTTATAACGGTATGTGCGTTTTTGCCCTAGGCCATTCCAGTTATTGGTTTCGAGTATCAGACTTGCGATAATTTTGATGGTTTCTCAACCATTCCTTAACTTCAAACTCCCATATCTCGCGAACGGATTGACGAACTCCAGAAATTCCTGTTGCATCTGAAAGTAGAAACTCGCCCGATTACAACGGTATGTGTATTTTTCCCCTAGGCCATTGTACTTATCGGTTTCGAGTATCAGACTTGCGAAAATTTTGATGGTTTCTCAACCATTCCTTAACTTCAAACTCCCATTTCTCGCGAACGGATTGACGAACTCGAGAATTTCCTATTGCATCTGAAAGCAGAAACTCGCCCGGTTACAACGGTATGTGCATTTTTGCCCTAGGCCATAGTAGTTATTGGTTTCGAGAATCAGACTTGCGAAAATTTTGATGGTTTCTCAAGCATTCCTTAACTTCAAACTCCCATATCTCGCGAACGGATTGACGAATTCAATTATTTCCTGTTGCATCTGAAAGTAGAAACTCGACCGATTAGAATGGTGTGTGCACTTCTCCCCTTGGTTATTCCAGTTATTCGGTTCTAGCATCAGAATTGCGAAAATTTTGATGGTTTCTCAAGCATTCCTTAACTTCAAACTTCCATATCTCGCGAACGGATTGACGAACTCGAGAAATTCCTGTTGCTTCTGAAAGTAGAATGTCGCCCCATTGCAATGGTGTGTGTACTTTTCCCCTAGGCCACTCCAGTTATTGGTTTCGAGTATCAGACTTGCGAAAATTTTGATGGTTTCTCAACCGTTCCTTAATTTCAAACTCCCATATCTCGCGAATGGTTTGACGAACTCGAGAAATTCCTGTTGCATCTGAAAGCAGAAACTCGTCCGATTACAACGGTGTGTGTATTTTTGCCCTAGGCCATAGTAGTTATTGGTTTGGAGAATCAGACTTGCGAAAATTTTGATGGTTTCTCAAGCATTCCTTAACTTCAAACTTCCATATCTCGCGAACGGATTGACGAACTCGAGAATTTCCTATTGCATCTGAAAGCAGAAACTCGCCCGGTTACAACGGTATGTGCATTTTTGCCCTAGGCCACAATAGTTATTGGTTTCGAGTATCAGACTTGCGAAAATTTTGATGGTTTCTCAACCACTCCTTAACTTCAAACTCCCATATCTCGCGAACGGATTGACGAACTCCAGAAATTCCTGTTGCATCTGAAAGTAGAAACTCGCCCGATTACAATGGTGTGTGTACTTTTCCCCTAGGCCACTCCAGTTATTGGTTTCGAGTATCAGACTTGCGAAAATTTTGATGGTTTCTCAACCGTTCCTTAATTTCAAACTCCCATATCTCGCGAATGGATTGACGAACTCGAGAAATTCCTGTTGCATCTGAAAGCAGAAACTCGTCCGATTACAACGGTGTGTGTACTTTTCCCCTAGGCCACTCCAGTTATTGGTTTCGAGTATCAGACTTGCGAAAATTTTGATGGTTTCTCAACCGTTCCTTAATTTCAAACTCCCATATCTCGCGAACGGATTGACGAATTCGATTATTTCCTGTTGCATCTGAAAGTAGAAACTCGCCCGATTACAACGGTATGTGTATTTTTCCCCTAGGCCATTGTACTTATCGGTTTCGAGTATCAGACTTGCGAAAATTTTGATGGTTTCTCAACCATTCCTTAACTTCAAACTCCCATTTCTCGCGAACGGATTGACGAACTCGAGAATTTCCTATTGCATCTGAAAGCAGAAACTCGCCCGGTTACAACGGTATGTGTATTTTTGCCCTAGGCCATAGTAGTTATTGGTTTCGAGAATCAGACTTGCGAAAATTTTGATGGTTTCTCAAGCATTCCTTAACTTCAAACTCCCATATCTCGCGAACGGATTGACGAACTCGAGAAATTCCTGTTGCATCTGAAAGTAGAAACTCGCCCGATTACAACGGTATGCGTATTTTTCCCCTAGGCCATTGTACTTATCGGTTTCGAGTATCAGACTTGCGAAAATTTTGATGGTTTCTCAACCATTCCTCAACTTCAAACTCCCATTTGTCGCGAACCGATTGACGAACTCGAGAAATTCCTGTTGCTTCTGAAAGTAGAATGTCGCCCCATTACAATGGTGTGTGTACTTTTCCCCTAGGCCACTCCAGTTATTGGTTTCGAGTATCAGACTTGCGAAAATTTTGATGGTTTCTCAACCGTTCCTTAATTTCAAACTCCCATATCTCGCGAATGGATTGACGAACTCGAGAAATTCCTGTTGCATCTGAAAGCAGAAACTCGTCCGATTACAACGGTGTGTGTATTTTTGCCCTAGGCCATAGTAGTTATTGGTTTCGAGAATCAGACGTGCGAAAATTTTGATGGTTTCTCAAGCATTCCTTAACTTCAAACTCCCATATCTCGCGAACGGATTGACGAATTCGATTATTTCCTGTTGCATCTGAAAGTAGAAACTCGACCGATTAGAATGGTGTGTGCACTTCTCCCCTTGGTTATTCCAGTTATTCGTTTCTAGCATCAGAATTGCGAAAATTTTGATGGTTTCTCAACCATTCCTTAACTTCAAACTCCGATACCTCGCGAACAGATTGGCGAACTCGAGAAGTTCCTGTTGCCTCTGAAAGTTGAAACTTGCCCGATTAGAATGGTGTGTGTACTTTTCCCCTAGGTCATTCCAGTTATTCATTTCTAGCATCAGAATTGCGATAATTTTGATGGTTTCTCAAACATTCCTTAATTTCACACTTACATATCTCGCGAACGGATTGACGAACTCGAGAATTTCCTATTGCATCTGAAAGCAGAAACTCGCCCGGTTATAACGGTATGTGCGTTTTTGCCCTAGGCCATTCCAGTTATTGGTTTCGAGTATCAGACTTGCGATAATTTTGATGGTTTCTCAACCATTCCTTAACTTCAAACTCCCATATCTCGCGAACGGATTGACGAACTCCAGAAATTCCTGTTGCATCTGAAAGTAGAAACTCGCCCGATTACAACGGTATGTGTATTTTTCCCCTAGGCCATTGTACTTATCGGTTTCGAGTATCAGACTTGCGAAAATTTTGATGGTTTCTCAACCATTCCTTAACTTCAAACTCCCATTTCTCGCGAACGGATTGACGAACTCGAGAATTTCCTATTGCATCTGAAAGCAGAAACTCGCCCGGTTACAACGGTATGTGCATTTTTGCCCTAGGCCATAGTAGTTATTGGTTTCGAGAATCAGACTTGCGAAAATTTTGATGGTTTCTCAAGCATTCCTTAACTTCAAACTCCCATATCTCGCGAACGGATTGACGAATTCAATTATTTCCTGTTGCATCTGAAAGTAGAAACTCGACCGATTAGAATGGTGTGTGCACTTCTCCCCTTGGTTATTCCAGTTATTCGGTTCTAGCATCAGAATTGCGAAAATTTTGATGGTTTCTCAAGCATTCCTTAACTTCAAACTTCCATATCTCGCGAACGGATTGACGAACTCGAGAAATTCCTGTTGCTTCTGAAAGTAGAATGTCGCCCCATTGCAATGGTGTGTGTACTTTTCCCCTAGGCCACTCCAGTTATTGGTTTCGAGTATCAGACTTGCGAAAATTTTGATGGTTTCTCAACCGTTCCTTAATTTCAAACTCCCATATCTCGCGAATGGTTTGACGAACTCGAGAAATTCCTGTTGCATCTGAAAGCAGAAACTCGTCCGATTACAACGGTGTGTGTATTTTTGCCCTAGGCCATAGTAGTTATTGGTTTGGAGAATCAGACTTGCGAAAATTTTGATGGTTTCTCAAGCATTCCTTAACTTCAAACTTCCATATCTCGCGAACGGATTGACGAACTCGAGAATTTCCTATTGCATCTGAAAGCAGAAACTCGCCCGGTTACAACGGTATGTGCATTTTTGCCCTAGGCCATAATAGTTATTGGTTTCGAGTATCAGACTTGCGAAAATTTTGATGGTTTCTCAACCACTCCTTAACTTCAAACTCCCATATCTCGCGAACGGATTGACGAACTCCAGAAATTCCTGTTGCATCTGAAAGTAGAAACTCGCCCGATTACAATGGTGTGTGTACTTTTCCCCTAGGCCACTCCAGTTATTGGTTTCGAGTATCAGACTTGCGAAAATTTTGATGGTTTCTCAACCGTTCCTTAATTTCAAACTCCCATATCTCGCGAATGGATTGACGAACTCGAGAAATTCCTGTTGCATCTGAAAGCAGAAACTCGTCCGATTACAACGGTGTGTGTACTTTTCCCCTAGGCCACTCCAGTTATTGGTTTCGAGTATCAGACTTGCGAAAATTTTGATGGTTTCTCAACCGTTCCTTAATTTCAAACTCCCATATCTCGCGAACGGATTGACGAATTCGATTATTTCCTGTTGCATCTGAAAGTAGAAACTCGCCCGATTACAACGGTATGTGTATTTTTCCCCTAGGCCATTGTACTTATCGGTTTCGAGTATCAGACTTGCGAAAATTTTGATGGTTTCTCAACCATTCCTTAACTTCAAACTCCCATTTCTCGCGAACGGATTGACGAACTCGAGAAATTCCTGTTGCATCTGAAAGTAGAAACTCGCCCGATTACAACGGTATGTGTATTTTTCCCCTAGGCCATTGTACTTATCGGTTTCGAGTATCAGACTTGCGAAAATTTGGATGGTTTCTCAACCATTCCTTAACTTCAAACTCCCATTTCTCGCGAACCGATTGACGAACTCGAGAAATTCCTGTTGCTTCTGAAAGTAGAATGTCGCCCCATTACAATGGTGTGTGTACTTTTCCCCTAGGCCACTCCAGTTATTGGTTTCGAGTATCAGACTTGCGAAAATTTTGATGGTTTCTCAACCGTTCCTTAATTTCAAACTCCCATATCTCGCGAATGGATTGACGAACTCGAGAAATTCCTGTTGCATCTGAAAGCAGAAACTCGTCCGATTACAACGGTGTGTGTATGTTTCCCCTAGGCCATTGTACTTATCGGTTTCGAGTATCAGACTTGCGAAAATTTTGATGGTTTCTCAACCACTCCTTAACTTCAAACTCCCATTTCTCGCGAACGGATTGACGAACTCGAGAATTTCCTATTGCATCTGAAAGCAGAAATTCGCCCGGTTACAACGGTATGTGCATTTTGGCCCTAGGCCATAGTAGTTATTGGTTTCGAGAATCAGACTTGCGAAAATTTTGATGGTTTCTCAAGCATTCCTTAACTTCAAACTCCCATATCTCGCGAACGGATTGACGAATTCGATTATTTCCTGTTGCATCTGAAAGTAGAAACTCGACCGATTAGAATGGTGTGTGCACTTCTCCCCTTGGTTATTCCAGTTATTCGGTTCTAGCATCAGAATGGCGAAAATTTTGATGGTTTCTCAAGCATTCCTTAACTTCAAACTTTCATATCTCGCGAACGGATTGACGAACTCGAGAAATTCCTGTTGCTTCTGAAAGTAGAATGTCGCCCCATTGCAATGGTGTGTGTACTTTTCCCCTAGGCCACTCCAGTTATTGGTTTCGAGTATCAGACTTGCGAAAATTTTGATGGTTTCTCAACCGTTCCTTAATTTCAAACTCCCATATCTCGCGAATGGTTTGACGAACTCGAGAAATTCCTGTTGCATCTGAAAGCAGAAACTCGTCCGATTACAACGGTGTGTGTATTTTTGCCCTAGGCCATAGTAGTTATTGGTTTCGAGAATCAGACTTGCGAAAATTTTGATGGTTTCTCAAGCATTCCTTAACTTCAAACTTCCATATCTCGCGAACGGATTGACGAACTCGAGAATTTCCTATTGCATCTGAAAGCAGAAACTCGCCCGGTTACAACGGTATGTGCATTTTTGCCCTAGGCCATAATAGTTATTGGTTTCGAGTATCAGACTTGCGAAAATTTTGATGGTTTCTCAACCACTCCTTAACTTCAAACTCCCATATCTCGCGAACGGATTGACGGACTCCAGAAATTCCTGTTGCATCTGAAAGTAGAAACTCGCCCGATTACAACGGTATGTGTATTTTTCCCCTAGGCCATTGTACTTATCGGTTTCGAGCATCAGACTTGAGAAAATTTTGATGGTTTCTCAACCATTCCTTAACTTCAAACTCCCATTTCTCGCGAACGGATTGACGAACTCGAGAAATTCCTGTTGCTTCTGAAAGTAGAATGTCGCCCCATTACAATGGTGTGTGTACTTTTCCCCTAGGCCACTACAGTTATTGGTTTCGAGTGTCAGACTTGCGAAAATTTTGATGGTTTCTCAACCGTTCCTTAATTTCAAACTCCCATATCTCGCGAATGGATTGACGAACTCGAGAAATTCCTGTTGCATCTGAAAGCAGAAGCTCGTCCGATTACAACGGTGTGTGTATTTTTGCCCTAGGCCATAGTAGTTATTCGTTTCGAGAATCAGACTTGCGAACATTTTGATGGTTTCTCAAGCATTCCTTAACTTCAAACTCCCATATCTCGCGAACGGATTGACGAATTCAATTATTCCTGTTGCATCTGAAAGTAGAAACTCGACTGATTAGAATGGTGTGTGTACTTTTCCCCTAGGCCACTCCAGTTATTGGTTTCGAGTATCAGACTTGCGAAAATTTTGATGGTTTCTCAACCGTTCCTTAATTTCAAACTCCCATATCTCGCGAATGGATTGACGAACTCGAGAAATTCCTGTTGCATCTGAAAGTAGAAACTCGCCCGATTACAATGGTGTGTGTACTTTTCCCTAGGCCACTCCAGTTATTGGTTTCGAGTATTCGACCAGCGAAAATTTTGATGGTTTCTCAACCGTTCCTTAATTTCAAACTCCCATATCTCGCGAACGGATTGACGAACTCGAGAAATTCCTATTGCATCTGAAAGCAGAAACTCGCCCGGTTACAACGGTATGTGCATTTTTGCCCTAGGCCATAGTAGTTATTGGTTTGGAGTATCAGACTTGCGAAAATTTTGATGGTTTCTCAAGCATTCCTTAATTTCAAACTCCCATATCTCGCGAACGGATTGACGAACTCGAGAAATTCCTGTTTCATCTGAAAGTAGAAACTCGCCCGATTACAATGGTATGTGTACTTTTCCCCTAGGCCATTCCAGTTATTCGTTTCTAGCATCACAATTGCGAAAATTTTGATTGTTTCTCAACCATTCCTTAACTTCAAACTGCCATTTCTCGCGAACGGATTGACGAACTCGAGAAATTCCTGTTGCATCTGAAAGTAGAAACTCGCCCGATTACAACGGTATGTGTATTTTTCCCCTAGGCCATTGTACTTATCGGTTTCGAGTATCAGACTTGAGAAAATTTTGATGGTTTCTCAACCATTCCTTAACTTCAAACTCCCATATCTCGCGAACGCATCGACGAACTCGAGAAATTCCTGTTGTATCGGAAAGTAGAAACCCGCCCGATTACAATGGTGTTTGTACTTTTCCCCTAGGCCATTCCAGTTATTGGTTTCGAGTATTCGACCAGCGAAAATTTTGATGGTTTCTCAACCATACCTTAACTTCAAACTCCCATATCTCGCGAACGGATTGACGAACTCGAGAAATTCCTAATGCATCTGAAAGCAGAAACTCGCCCGGTTACAACGGTATATGCATTTTTGCCCTAGGCCATAGTAGTTATTGATTTCGAGTATCAGACTTGCGAAAATGTTGATGGTTTCTCAAGCATTCCTTAATTTCAAACTCCCATATCTCGCGAACGGATTGACGAACTCGAGAAATTCCTGTTGCATCTGAAAGTAGAAACTCGCCGGAATACAATGGTGTGTGTACTTTTCTCCTAGGCCATTCCAGTTATTGGTTTCGAGTATTCGACCAGCGAAAATTTTGATGGTTTCTCAACCATACCTTAAATTCAAACTCCCATATCTCGCGAACGGATTGACGAACTCGAGAAATTCCTATTGCATCTGAAAGCAGAAACTCGCCCGGTTACAACGGTATATGCATTTTTGCCCTAGGCCATAGTAGTTATTGATTTCGAGTATCAGACTTGCGAAAATTTTGATGGTTTCTCAAGCATTCCCTAACTTCACTCTTATATATCTCGCGAACGGATTGACGAACTCGAGAAATTCCTGTTGCATCTGAAAGCAGAAACTCGTCCGATTACAAAGGAATGTGTACTTTTCCCGTAGGCCATTCCAGTTGTAGGTTTCGAGTATCAGACTTGCGATAATTTTGATGGTTTCTCAACCATTCCCTAACTTCACACTTATATATCTCGCGAACGGATTGACGAACTCGAGAAATTCCTATTGCATCTGAAAGCAGAAACTCGCCCGGTTACAACGGTATATGCATTTTTGCCCTAGGCCATAGTAGTTATTGATTTCGAGTATCAGACTTGCGAAAATTTTGATGGTTTCTCAAGCATTCCCCAACTTCACTCTTATATATCTCGCGAACGGATTGACGAACTCGAGAAATTCCTGTTGCATCTGAAAGCAGAAACTCGTCCGATTACAACGGTGTGTGTATTTTTGCCCTAGGCCATAGTAGTTATTGGTTTCGAGAATCAGACTTGCGAAAATTTTGATGGTTTCACAACCATACCTTAATTTCAAACTCCCATTTCTCGCGAACGGATTGACGAACTCGAGAAATTCCTTTTGCATCTGAAAGTAGAAACTCGCCCGATTACAATGCTATGTGTACTTTTCCCGTAGGCCATTCCAGTTGTAGGTTTCGAGTATCAGACTTGCGATAATTTTGATGGTTTCTCAACCATTCCTTAACTTCACACTTATATATCTCGCGAACGGATTGACGAATTCGATTATTTCCTGTTGCATCTGAAAGTAGAAACTCGACCGATTAGAATGTTGCGTGCACTTTTGCCCTTGGTTATTCCAGTTATTCGTTTCTAGCATCAGAATTGCGAAAATTGTGATGGTTTCTCAACCATTCCTTAATTTCAAACTCCCATATCTCGCGAACTGATTGACGAACACGAGAAATTCCGGTTGCATCTGGATGAAGAAACTCCCCCGATTACAAAGGTATGTGTATTTTTGCCCTAGGCCATAGTAGTTATTGGTTTCGAGTATCACACTTGCGAAGATTTTGATGGTTTCTCAACCATTCCTTAACTTCAAACTCCCATATCTCGCGAACGGATTGACAAACTCGAGAAATGCCTGTTGCATCTGAAATCAGAAACTCGTCCGATTACAACGGTATGTTTATTTTTCCCCTAGGCCATTCCTGTTATTGGTTTCGAGTATCACACTTGCGAATATTTTGATGGTTTCTCAATCATTCTTTAACTTCAAACTCCCATATCCCGCGAACGGATTGACGAATTCGACAAATTCCTGTTGCATCTGAAAGCAGAAACTCGCCCGATTACAAAGGTATGTGTATTTTTGCCCTAGGCCATAGTAGTTATTCGTTTCGAGAATCAGACTTGCGAACATTTTGATGGTTTCTCAAGCATTCCTTAACTTCAAACTCCCATATCTCGCGAACGGATTGACGAATTCAATTATTTCCTGTTGCATCTGAAAGTAGAAACTCGACTGATTAGAATGGTGTGTGTACTTTTCCCCTAGGCCACTCCAGTTATTGGTTTCGAGTATCAGACTTGCGAAAATTTTGATGGTTTCTCAACCGTTCCTTAATTTCAAACTCCCATATCTCGCGAATGGATTGACGAACTCGAGAAATTCCTGTTGCATCTGAAAGTAGAAACTCGCCCGATTACAATGGTGTGTGTACTTTTCCCCTAGGCCACTCCAGTTATTGGTTTCGAGTATTCGACCAGCGAAAATTTTGATGGTTTCTCAACCGTTCCTTAATTTCAAACTCCCATATCTCGCGAACGGATTGACGAACTCGAGAAATTCCTATTGCATCTGAAAGCAGAAACTCGCCCGGTTACAACGGTATGTGCATTTTTGCCCTAGGCCATAGTAGTTATTGGTTTGGAGTATCAGACTTGCGAAAATTTTGATGGTTTCTCAAGCATTCCTTAATTTCAAACTCCCATATCTCGCGAACGGATTGACGAACTCGAGAAATTCCTGTTTCATCTGAAAGTAGAAACTCGCCCGATTACAATGGTATGTGTACTTTTCCCCTAGGCCATTCCAGTTATTCGTTTCTAGCATCACAATTGCGAAAATTTTGATTGTTTCTCAACCATTCCTTAACTTCAAACTGCCATTTCTCGCGAACGGATTGACGAACTCGAGAAATTCCTGTTGCATCTGAAAGTAGAAACTCGCCCGATTACAACGGTATGTGTATTTTTCCCCTAGGCCATTGTACTTATCGGTTTCGAGTATCAGACTTGAGAAAATTTTGATGGTTTCTCAACCATTCCTTAACTTCAAACTCCCATATCTCGCGAACGCATCGACGAACTCGAGAAATTCCTGTTGTATCGGAAAGTAGAAACCCGCCCGATTACAATGGTGTTTGTACTTTTCCCCTAGGCCATTCCAGTTATTGGTTTCGAGTATTCGACCAGCGAAAATTTTGATGGTTTCTCAACCATACCTTAACTTCAAACTCCCATATCTCGCGAACGGATTGACGAACTCGAGAAATTCCTAATGCATCTGAAAGCAGAAACTCGCCCGGTTACAACGGTATATGCATTTTTGCCCTAGGCCATAGTAGTTATTGATTTCGAGTATCAGACTTGCGAAAATGTTGATGGTTTCTCAAGCATTCCTTAATTTCAAACTCCCATATCTCGCGAACGGATTGACGAACTCGAGAAATTCCTGTTGCATCTGAAAGTAGAAACTCGCCGGAATACAATGGTGTGTGTACTTTTCTCCTAGGCCATTCCAGTTATTGGTTTCGAGTATTCGACCAGCGAAAATTTTGATGGTTTCTCAACCATACCTTAAATTCAAACTCCCATATCTCGCGAACGGATTGACGAACTCGAGAAATTCCTATTGCATCTGAAAGCAGAAACTCGCCCGGTTACAACGGTATATGCATTTTTGCCCTAGGCCATAGTAGTTATTGATTTCGAGTATCAGACTTGCGAAAATTTTGATGGTTTCTCAAGCATTCCCTAACTTCACTCTTATATATCTCGCGAACGGATTGACGAACTCGAGAAATTCCTGTTGCATCTGAAAGCAGAAACTCGTCCGATTACAAAGGAATGTGTACTTTTCCCGTAGGCCATTCCAGTTGTAGGTTTCGAGTATCAGACTTGCGATAATTTTGATGGTTTCTCAACCATTCCCTAACTTCACACTTATATATCTCGCGAACGGATTGACGAACTCGAGAAATTCCTATTGCATCTGAAAGCAGAAACTCGCCCGGTTACAACGGTATATGCATTTTTGCCCTAGGCCATAGTAGTTATTGATTTCGAGTATCAGACTTGCGAAAATTTTGATGGTTTCTCAAGCATTCCCCAACTTCACTCTTATATATCTCGCGAACGGATTGACGAACTCGAGAAATTCCTGTTGCATCTGAAAGCAGAAACTCGTCCGATTACAACGGTGTGTGTATTTTTGCCCTAGGCCATAGTAGTTATTGGTTTCGAGAATCAGACTTGCGAAAATTTTGATGGTTTCACAACCATACCTTAATTTCAAACTCCCATTTCTCGCGAACGGATTGACGAACTCGAGAAATTCCTTTTGCATCTGAAAGTAGAAACTCGCCCGATTACAATGCTATGTGTACTTTTCCCGTAGGCCATTCCAGTTGTAGGTTTCGAGTATCAGACTTGCGATAATTTTGATGGTTTCTCAACCATTCCTTAACTTCACACTTATATATCTCGCGAACGGATTGACGAATTCGATTATTTCCTGTTGCATCTGAAAGTAGAAACTCGACCGATTAGAATGTTGCGTGCACTTTTGCCCTTGGTTATTCCAGTTATTCGTTTCTAGCATCAGAATTGCGAAAATTGTGATGGTTTCTCAACCATTCCTTAATTTCAAACTCCCATATCTCGCGAACTGATTGACGAACACGAGAAATTCCGGTTGCATCTGGATGAAGAAACTCCCCCGATTACAAAGGTATGTGTATTTTTGCCCTAGGCCATAGTAGTTATTGGTTTCGAGTATCACACTTGCGAAGATTTTGATGGTTTCTCAACCATTCCTTAACTTCAAACTCCCATATCTCGCGAACGGATTGACAAACTCGAGAAATGCCTGTTGCATCTGAAATCAGAAACTCGTCCGATTACAACGGTATGTTTATTTTTCCCCTAGGCCATTCCTGTTATTGGTTTCGAGTATCACACTTGCGAATATTTTGATGGTTTCTCAATCATTCTTTAACTTCAAACTCCCATATCCCGCGAACGGATTGACGAATTCGACAAATTCCTGTTGCATCTGAAAGCAGAAACTCGCCCGATTACAAAGGTATGTGTATTTTTGCCCTAGGCCATAGTAGTTTTTGGTTTCGAGTATCAGACTTGCGAAAATTGTGGTGGTCTCTCAACCATTCTTTAACTTCAAACTCCCATATCTCGCGAACGGATTGACGAACTCGAGGAATTCCTGTTGCATCTGAAAGTAGAAACTCGCTCCATTACTATGGTGTGTGTACTTTTCCCCTAGGCCATTCCAGTTATTGGTTTCGAGTATCAGACTTGCGATAATTTTGATGGTTTCTCAACCATTCCTTAATTTCACACTTACATATCTCGCGAACGGATTGACGAACTCGAGAATTTCCTATTGCATCTGAAAGCAGAAACTCGCCCGGTTACAACGGTATGTGCATTTTTGCCCTAGGCCATAGTAGTTATTGGTTTCGAGAATCAGACTTGCGAAAATTTTGATGGTTTCTCAACCACTCCTTAACTTCAAACTCCCAAATCTCGCGAAAGGATTGACGAACTCCAGAAATTCCAGTTGCATCTGAAAGTAGAGACTCGCCCGATTACAACGGTATGTGTATTTTTCCCCTAGGCCATTGTACTTATCGGTTTCGAGTATCAGACTTGCGAAAATTTTGATGGTTTCTCAACCATTCCTTAACTTCAAACTCCCATTTCTCGCGAACGGATTGACGAACTCGAGGAATTCCTGTTGCATCTGAAAGTAGAAACTCGCCCGATTACAATGGTATGTGTATTTTTGCCCTAGGCCATAATAGTTATTGGATTCGAGTATTCGACCAGCGAAAATTTTGATGGTTTCTCAACCATTCCTTAACTTCAAACTCCCATTTCTCGCGAACGGATTGACGAACTCGAGAAATTCCTTTTGCATCTGAAAGTAGATACTCGCCCGATTACAATGGTATGTGTACTTTTCCCGTAGGCCATTCCAGTTGTAGGTTTCGAGTATCAGACTTGCGATAATTTTGATGGTTTCTCAACCATTCCTTAACTTCACACTTACATATCTCGCGAACGGGTTGACGACCTCGAGAATTTCCTATTGCATCTGAAAGCAGAAACTCGCCCGGTTACAACGGTATGTGCATTTTTGCCCTAGGCCATAGTAGTTATTGGTTTCTAGTATCAGACTTGCGAAAATTTTGATGGTTTCTCAACCATTCCTTAACTTCAAACTCCCATATCTCGCGAACGGATTGACGAGCTCGAGAAATTCCTGTTGTATCTGAAAGTAGAAACCCGCCCGAATACAATGGTGTTTGTATTTTTGCCCTAGGCCATTCCAGTTATTTGTTTCGAGTATTCGACCAGCGAAAATTTTGATGGTTTCTCAACCATTCCTTAACTTCAAACTCCCATTTCTCGCGAACGGATTGACGAACTCGAGAAATTCCTGTTGCATCTGAAAGTAGAAGCTCGCCCGATTACAATGGTATGTGTACTTTTCCCCTAGGCCATTCCAGTTATTGGTTTCGAGTATCAGACTTGCGATAATTTTGATGGTTTCTCAACCATTCCTTAACTTCACACTTACATATCTCGCGAGCGGATTGACGAACTCGAGAATTTCCTATTGCATCTGAAAGCAGAAACTCGCCCGGTTACAACGGTATATGCATTTTTGCCATAGGCCATAGTAGTTATTGGTTTCGAGTATCAGACTTGCGAAAATTTTGATGGTTTCTCAACCATTCCTTAACTTCAAACTCCCATATCTCGCGAACGGATTGACGAGCTCGAGAAATTCCTGTTGTATCTGAAAGTAGAAACCCGCCCGAATACAATGGTGTTTGTATTTTTGCCCTAGGCCATTCCAGTTATTGGTTTCGAGTATTCGACCAGCGAAAGTTTTGATGGTTTCTCAACCATTCCTTAACTTCAAACTCCCATTTCTCGCGAACGGATTGACGAGCTCGAGAAATTCCTGTTGTATCTGAAAGTAGAAACCCGCCCGAATACAATGTTGTTTGTATTTTTGCCCTAGGCCATTCCAGTTATTGGTTTCGAGTATTCGACCAGCGAAAATTTTGATGGTTTCTCAACCATTCCTTAACTTCAAACTCCCATATCTCGCGAACGGATTGACGAGCTCGAGAAATTCCTATTGCATCTGAAAGTAGAAACCCGCCAGATTACAATGGTGTGTGTACTTTTCCCCAAGGCCACTCCAGTTATTGGTTTCGAGTATCAGACTTGCGAAAATTTTGATGGTTTCTCAATCATTCCTTAACTTCAAACTTCCATATCTCGCGAACGGATTGACGAACTCGAGAATTTCCTGTTGCATGTGAAAGTAGAAACTCGCCCGATTACAACGGTATGTGTATTTTTCCGCTAGGCCATTCCAGTTGTAGGTTTCGAGTATCAGACTTGCGATAATTTTGATGGTTTCTCAACCATTCCTTAACTTCACACTTGTATATCTCGCGAACGGATTGACGACCTCGAGAATTTCCTATTGCATCTGAAAGCAGAAACTCGCCCGATTACAACGGTATGTGTATTTTTGCCCTAGGCCATAGTAGTTGTTGGATTCGAGTATCAGACTTGCGAAAATTTTGATGATTTCTCAGCCATTCCTTAACTTCAAACTCCCATACCTCGCGAACGCATTGACGAACTCGAGAAATTCCTGTTGTATCTGAAAGTAGAAACCCGCCCGATTACAATGGTATGTGTACTTTTCCCCTAGGCCATTCCAGTTATTGGTTTCGAGTATCAGACTTGCGATAATTTTGATGGTTTCTCAACCATTCCTTAACTTCACACTTACATATCTCGCGAACGGAATGACGAACCCGAGAAATTCCTATTGCATCTGAAAGTAGAAACCCGCCAGATTACAATGGTGTGTGCACTTTTCCCCTAGGCCATTCCAGTTATTGGTTTCGAGTATTCGACCAGCGAAAATTTTGATGGTTTCTCAACCATACCTTAAATTCAAACTCCCATATCTCGCGAACGGATTGACGAACTCGAGAAATTCCTATTGCATCTGAAAGCAGAAACTCGCCCGGTTACAACGGTATATGCATTTTTGCCCTAGGCCATAATAGTTATTGGTTTCGAGTATCAGACTTGCGAAAATTTTGATGGTTTCTCAAGCATTCCTTAATTTCAAGCTCCCATATCTCGCGAACGGATTGACGAACTCGAGAAATTCCTATTGCATCTGAAAGTAGAAACTCGCCCGATTACAATGGTATGTGTACTTTTCCCCTAGGCCATTCCAGTTATTGGTTTCGAGTATCAGACTTGCGATAATTTTGATGGTTTCTCAACCATTCCTTAACTTCACACTTACATATCTCGCGAACGGAATGACGAACCCGAGAAATTCCTATTGCATCTGAAAGTATAAACCCGCCAGATTACAATGGTATGTGTACTTTTCCCGTAGGCCGTTCCAGTTATTGGTTTCGAGTATTCGACCAGCGAAAATTTTGATGGTTTCTCAACCATTCCTTAACTTCAAACTCCCATATCTCGCGAACGGATTGACGAACTCGAGAAATTCCTGTTGCTTCTGAAAGTAGAAAGTCGCCCGTTTACATAGATATGTGTATTTTTCCCCTAGGCCATAGTAGTTATTGGTTTCGAGTATCAGACTTGCGAAAATTTTGATGGTTTCTCAAGCATTCCTTAACATCAAACTCCCATATCTCGCGAACGGATTGACGAACTCGAGAATTTCCTATTGCATCTGAAAGCAGGAACTAGCCCGATTACAACGGTATGTGTATTTTTGCCCTATGCCATAGTAGTTATTGGATTCGCGTATCAGACTTGCGAAAATTTGGATGATTTCTCAGCCACTCCTTAACTTCAAACTCCGATACCTCGCGAACGCATTGACGAACTCGAGAAATTCCTGTTGTATCTGAAAGTAGAAACCCGCCCGATTACAATGGTGTTTGTACTTTTCCCGTAGGCCATTCCAGTTATTGGTTTCGAGTATTCGACCAGCGAAAATTTTGATGGTTTCTCAACCATTCCTTAACTTCAAACTCCCATTTCTCGCGAACGTATTGACGAACTCGAGAAATTCCTTTTGCATCTGAAAGTAGAAACTCGCCCGATTACAATGGTATGTGTACTTTTCCCGTAGGCCGTTCCAGTTGTAGGTTTCGAGTATCAGACTTGCGAAAATTTTGATGGTTTCTCAACCATTCCTTAACTTCAAACTCCCATTTCTCGCGAACGGATTGACGAACTCGAGAAATTCCTGTTGCATCTGAAAGTAGAAACTCGCCCGATTACAATGGTATGTGTACTTTTCCCCTAGGCCATTCCAGTTATTCGTTTCTAGCATCACAATTGCGAAAATTTTGATGGTTTCTCAACCATTCCTTAATTTCAAACTGCCATTTCTCGCGAACGGATTGACGAACTCGAGAATTTCCTGTTGCATGTGAAAGTAGAAACCCGCCAGATTACAATGGTGTGTGTACCTTTCCCCTAGGCCATTCCAGTTATTGGTTTCGAGTATTCGACCAGCGAAAATTTTGATGGTTTCTCAACCATTCCTTAACTTCAAACTCCCATATCTCGCGAACGGATTGACGAACTCGAGAAATTCCTGTTGCTTCTGAAAGTAGAAAGTCGCCCGTTTACATAGATATGTGTATTTTTCCCCGAGGCCATAGTAGTTATTGGTTTCGAGTATCAGACTTGCGAAAATTTTGATGGTTTCTCAAGCATTCCTTAACATCAAACTCCCATATCTCGCGAACGGATTGACGAACTCGAGAATTTCCTATTGCATCTGAAAGCAGGAACTAGCCCGATTACAACGGTATGTGTATTTTTGCCCTATGCCATAGTAGTTATTGGATTCGCGTATCAGACTTGCGAAAATTTGGATGATTTCTCAGCCATTCCTTAACTTCAAACTCCGATACCTCGCGAACGCATTGACGAACTCGAGAAATTCCTGTTGTATCTGAAAGTAGAAACCCGCCCGATTACAATGGTGTTTGTACTTTTCCCGTAGGCCATTCCAGTTATTGGTTTCGAGTATTCGACCAGCGAAAATTTTGATGGTTTCTCAACCATTCCTTAACTTCAAACTCCCATTTCTCGCGAACGTATTGACGAACTCGAGAAATTCCTTTTGCATCTGAAAGTAGAAACTCGCCCGATTACAATGGTATGTGTACTTTTCCCGTAGGCCGTTCCAGTTGTAGGTTTCGAGTATCAGACTTGCGAAAATTTTGGTGGTTCTCAACCATTCCTTAACTTCAAACTCCCATTTCTCGCGAACGGATTGACGAACTCGAGAAATTCCTGTTGCATCTGAAAGTAGAAACTCGCCCGATTAGAATGGTATGTGTACTTTTCCCCTAGGCCATTCCAGTTATTCGTTTCTAGCATCACAATTGCGAAAATTTTGATGGTTTCTCAACCATTCCTTAATTTCAAACTGCCATTTCTGGCGAACGGATTGACGAACTCGAGAATTTCCTGTTGCATGTGAACGTAGAAACCCGCCAGATTACAATGGTGTGTGTACCTTTCCCCTAGGCCATTCCAGTTATTGGTTTCGAGTATTCGACCAGCGAAAATTTTGATGGTTTCTCAACCATTCCTTAACTTCACACTTATATATCTCGCGAACGGATTGACGAACTCGAGAAATTCCTGTTGCATCTGAAATCAGAAACTCGTCCGATTACAACGGTATGTTTATTTTTCCCCTAGGCCATTCCTGTTATTGGTTTCGAGTATCACACTTGCGAATATTTTGATGGTTTCTCAATCATTCTTTAACTTCAAACTCCCATATCCCGCGAACGGATTGACGAATTCGACAAATTCCTGTTGCATCTGAAAGCAGAAACTCGCCCGATTACAAAGGTATGTGTATTTTTGCCCTAGGCCATAGTAGTTTTTGGTTTCGAGTATCAGGCTTGCGAAAATTGTGGTGGTCTCTCAACCATTCTTTAACTTCAAACTCCCATATCTCGCGAACGGATTGACGAACTCGAGGAATTCCTGTTGCATCTGAAAGTAGAAACTCGCTCCATTACTATGGTGTGTGTACTTTTCCCCTAGGCCATTCCAGTTATTGGTTTCGAGTATCAGACTTGCGATAATTTTGATGGTTTCTCAACCATTCCTTAATTTCACACTTACATATCTCGCGAACGGATTGACGAACTCGAGAATTTCCTATTGCATCTGAAAGCAGAAACTCGCCCGGTTACAACGGTATGTGCATTTTTGCCCTAGGCCATAGTAGTTATTGGTTTCGAGAATCAGACTTGCGAAAATTTTGATGGTTTCTCAACCACTCCTTAACTTCAAACTCCCAAATCTCGCGAAAGGATTGACGAACTCCAGAAATTCCAGTTGCATCTGAAAGTAGAGACTCGCCCGATTACAACGGTATGTGTATTTTTCCCCTAGGCCATTGTACTTATCGGTTTCGAGTATCAGACTTGCGAAAATTTTGATGGTTTCTCAACCATTCCTTAACTTCAAACTCCCATTTCTCGCGAACGGATTGACGAACTCGAGGAATTCCTGTTGCATCTGAAAGTAGAAACTCGCCCGATTACAATGGTATGTGTATTTTTGCCCTAGGCCATAATAGTTATTGGATTCGAGTATTCGACCAGCGAAAATTTTGATGGTTTCTCAACCATTCCTTAACTTCAAACTCCCATTTCTCGCGAACGGATTGACGAACTCGAGAAATTCCTTTTGCATCTGAAAGTAGATACTCGCCCGATTACAATGGTATGTGTACTTTTCCCGTAGGCCATTCCAGTTGTAGGTTTCGAGTATCAGACTTGCGATAATTTTGATGGTTTCTCAACCATTCCTTAACTTCACACTTACATATCTCGCGAACGGGTTGACGACCTCGAGAATTTCCTATTGCATCTGAAAGCAGAAACTCGCCCGGTTACAACGGTATGTGCATTTTTGCCCTAGGCCATAGTAGTTATTGGTTTCTAGTATCAGACTTGCGAAAATTTTGATGGTTTCTCAACCATTCCTTAACTTCAAACTCCCATATCTCGCGAACGGATTGACGAGCTCGAGAAATTCCTGTTGTATCTGAAAGTAGAAACCCGCCCGAATACAATGGTGTTTGTATTTTTGCCCTAGGCCATTCCAGTTATTTGTTTCGAGTATTCGACCAGCGAAAATTTTGATGGTTTCTCAACCATTCCTTAACTTCAAACTCCCATTTCTCGCGAACGGATTGACGAACTCGAGAAATTCCTGTTGCATCTGAAAGTAGAAGCTCGCCCGATTACAATGGTATGTGTACTTTTCCCCTAGGCCATTCCAGTTATTGGTTTCGAGTATCAGACTTGCGATAATTTTGATGGTTTCTCAACCATTCCTTAACTTCACACTTACATATCTCGCGAACGGATTGACGAACTCGAGAATTTCCTATTGCATCTGAAAGCAGAAACTCGCCCGGTTACAACGGTATATGCATTTTTGCCATAGGTCATAGTAGTTATTGGTTTCGAGTATCAGACTTGCGAAAATTTTGATGGTTTCTCAACCATTCCTTAACTTCAAACTCCCATATCTCGCGAACGGATTGACGAGCTCGAGAAATTCCTGTTGTATCTGAAAGTAGAAACCCGCCCGAATACAATGGTGTTTGTATTTTTGCCCTAGGCCATTCCAGTTATTGGTTTCGAGTATTCGACCAGCGAAAGTTTTGATGGTTTCTCAACCATTCCTTAACTTCAAACTCCCATTTCTCGCGAACGGATTGACGAGCTCGAGAAATTCCTGTTGTATCTGAAAGTAGAAACCCGCCCGAATACAATGTTGTTTGTATTTTTGCCCTAGGCCATTCCAGTTATTGGTTTCGAGTATTCGACCAGCGAAAATTTTGATGGTTTCTCAACCATTCCTTAACTTCAAACTCCCATATCTCGCGAACGGATTGACGAGCTCGAGAAATTCCTATTGCATCTGAAAGTAGAAACCCGCCAGATTACAATGGTGTGTGTACTTTTCCCCAAGGCCACTCCAGTTATTGGTTTCGAGTATCAGACTTGCGAAAATTTTGATGGTTTCTCAATCATTCCTTAACTTCAAACTTCCATATCTCGCGAACGGATTGACGAACTCGAGAATTTCCTGTTGCATGTGAAAGTAGAAACTCGCCCGATTACAACGGTATGTGTATTTTTCCGCTAGGCCATTCCAGTTGTAGGTTTCGAGTATCAGACTTGCGATAATTTTGATGGTTTCTCAACCATTCCTTAACTTCACACTTGTATATCTCGCGAACGGATTGACGACCTCGAGAATTTCCTATTGCATCTGAAAGCAGAAACTCGCCCGATTACAACGGTATGTGTATTTTTGCCCTAGGCCATAGTAGTTGTTGGATTCGAGTATCAGACTTGCGAAAATTTTGATGATTTCTCAGCCATTCCTTAACTTCAAACTCCCATACCTCGCGAACGCATTGACGAACTCGAGAAATTCCTGTTGTATCTGAAAGTAGAAACCCGCCCGATTACAATGGTATGTGTACTTTTCCCCTAGGCCATTCCAGTTATTGGTTTCGAGTATCAGACTTGCGATAATTTTGATGGTTTCTCAACCATTCCTTAACTTCACACTTACATATCTCGCGAACGGAATGACGAACCCGAGAAATTCCTATTGCATCTGAAAGTAGAAACCCGCCAGATTACAATGGTGTGTGCACTTTTCCCCTAGGCCATTCCAGTTATTGGTTTCGAGTATTCGACCAGCGAAAATTTTGATGGTTTCTCAACCATACCTTAAATTCAAACTCCCATATCTCGCGAACGGATTGACGAACTCGAGAAATTCCTATTGCATCTGAAAGCAGAAACTCGCCCGGTTACAACGGTATATGCATTTTTGCCCTAGGCCATAATAGTTATTGGTTTCGAGTATCAGACTTGCGAAAATTTTGATGGTTTCTCAAGCATTCCTTAATTTCAAGCTCCCATATCTCGCGAACGGATTGACGAACTCGAGAAATTCCTATTGCATCTGAAAGTAGAAACTCGCCCGATTACAATGGTATGTGTACTTTTCCCCTAGGCCATTCCAGTTATTGGTTTCGAGTATCAGACTTGCGATAATTTTGATGGTTTCTCAACCATTCCTTAACTTCACACTTACATATCTCGCGAACGGAATGACGAACCCGAGAAATTCCTATTGCATCTGAAAGTAGAAACCCGCCAGATTACAATGGTATGTGTACTTTTCCCGTAGGCCGTTCCAGTTATTGGTTTCGAGTATTCGACCAGCGAAAATTTTGATGGTTTCTCAACCATTCCTTAACTTCAAACTCCCATATCTCGCGAACGGATTGACGAACTCGAGAAATTCCTGTTGCTTCTGAAAGTAGAAAGTCGCCCGTTTACATAGATATTTTGGCGGCGCTAAATTAAAGTATGTGAGGAAGGAGCGAACGGAAATATAAGGAAGTGGGGATAAGCGTTTCATCCCGGGCCTGCTAGTGGACTCGTCAGTAAGGCATCCTAGCAGGCCCTGCCTTATACGCCGGGACATTGGAAGATCGGTAAGAGGTCGTATATATAGCGATCGGAGCAGGTACGGGAACTTGCGGGAAACGGTTGGTGGTGAGTTTCCCTCTGGTGGCAAGCGTGGGTAGTGCCGCCACATAACCCCCTTGCCAGTGGTAAACGATACTTTGAAGTTCCGTCCTGATGTTCCAGTGGCGTAGGTATTTGTTCCGTAGTTCGGTTTGTCACAACAGGCACAGGAGGAGGTTGTCCAGAGCGGTGGAAGAGAAGAATGCTTCTTTTTCGTAGTAAGGCCCAGCTGCTGTCGATTGCGGAATACGCGTGGCGAGCATCGTTTGCTCAAGCCGCGTTTTCGCTTGTTGTCCGACGTTGATGCGTGCGCGTACCAGTATTTATGAAACGCATCGGTGTGGTCGGTGAATAATGTCGACAAGCTGCCTGCTGTCCTCCTGGGGTTGATCCTGATGGTTAGCCGGGAGTATAGCGTTCGTGTCGTCGCTGGCAGGTCGAGGAGTCAACCCTCGGAGAGGGGGATTTACGAAAAATCGGCCTTTACGTTGCGTTCCTTCCATCGTCTTGTGCTGCACCTGTACTGCTGCTGTGCTGCTGTCCAGAAGGTTGCGTTGGTTCTTAGACGGGGTCACCACTTTGGCGGCGGTTTGAGATATGTTTAAGATAGGAGAGAACGGAAATATAAGGAAGTGGGGATAAGCGTTTCATCCCGGGCCTGCTAGTGGACTCGTCAGTAAGGCATCCTAGCAGGCCCTGCCTTATACGCCGGGACATTGGAAGATCGGTAAGAGGTCGTATATATACCGATCGGAGCAGGTACGGGAACTTGCGGGAAACGGTTGGTGGTGAGTTTCCCTCTGGTGGCAAGCGTGGGTAGTGCCGCCACATAACCCCCTTGCCAGTGGTAAACGATACTTTGAAGTTCCGTCCTGATGTCCCAGTGGCGTAGGTATTTGTTTCGTTGGTCGGTGGCACAACAGGCACAGGAGGAGGTTGTCCAGAGCGGTGGAAGAGAAGAATGCTTCTTTTTCGTAGTAAGGCCCAGCTGCTGTCGATTGCGGAATACGCGTGGCGAGCATCGTTTGCTCAAGCCGCGTTTTCGCTTGTTGTCCGACGTTGATGCGTGCGCGTACCAGTATTTATGAAACGCATCGGTGTGGTCGGTGAATAATGTCGACAAGCTGCCTGCTGTCCTCCTGGGGTTGATCCTGATGGTTAGCCGGGAGTATAGCGTTCGTGTCGTCGCTGGCAGGTCGAGGAGTCAACCCTCGGAGAGGGGGATTTACGAAAAATCGGCCTTTACGTTGCGTTCCTTCCATCGTCTTGTGCTGCACCTGTACTGCTGCTGTGCTGTTGTCCAGAAGGTTGCGTGTTGCTAGACGGGGTCACCACTTTGGCGGCGGTTTGAAGATGTTTAAGGTAGGAGAGAACGGAAATAGGAAAAGGAAGTGGGGATAAGCGTTTCATCCCGGGCCTGCTAGTGGACTCGTCAGTAAGGCATCCTAGCAGGCCCTGCCTTATACGCCGGGACATTGGAAGATCGGTAAGAGGTCGTATATATACCGATCGGAGCAGGTACGGGAACTTGCGGGAAACGGTTGGTGGTGAGTTTCCCTCTGGTGGCAAGCGTGGGTAGTGCCGCCACAATATGTGTATTTTTCCCCTAGGCCATAGTAGTTATTGGTTTCGAGTATCAGACTTGCGAAAATTTTGATGGTTTCTCAAGCATTCCTTAACATCAAACTCCCATATCTCGCGAACGGATTGACGAACTCGAGAATTTCCTATTGCATCTGAAAGCAGGAACTAGCCCGATTACAACGGTATGTGTATTTTTGCCCTATGCCATAGTAGTTATTGGATTCGCGTATCAGACTTGCGAAAATTTGGATGATTTCTCAGCCATTCCTTAACTTCAAACTCCGATACCTCGCGAACGCATTGACGAACTCGAGAAATTCCTGTTGTATCTGAAAGTAGAAACCCGCCCGATTACAATGGTGTTTGTACTTTTCCCGTAGGCCATTCCAGTTATTGGTTTCGAGTATTCGACCAGCGAAAATTTTGATGGTTTCTCAACCATACCTTAAATTCAAACTCCCATATCTCGCGAACGGATTGACGAACTCGAGAAATTCCTATTGCATCTGAAAGCAGAAACTCGCCCGGTTACAACGGTATATGCATTTTTGCCCTAGGCCATAATAGTTATTGGTTTCGAGTATCAGACTTGCGAAAATTTTGATGGTTTCTCAAGCATTCCTTAATTTCAAGCTCCCATATCTCGCGAACGGATTGACGAACTCGAGAAATTCCTATTGCATCTGAAAGTAGAAACTCGCCCGATTACAATGGTATGTGTACTTTTCCCCTAGGCCATTCCAGTTATTGGTTTCGAGTATCAGACTTGCGATAATTTTGATGGTTTCTCAACGATTCCTTAACTTCACACTTACATATCTCGCGAACGGAATGACGAACCCGAGAAATTCCTATTGCATCTGAAAGTATAAACCCGCCAGATTACAATGGAATGTGTACTTTTCCCGTAGGCCGTTCCAGTTATTGGTTTCGAGTATTCGACCAGCGAAAATTTTGATGGTTTCTCAACCATTCCTTAACTTCAAACTCCCATATCTCGCGAACGGATTGACGAACTCGAGAAATTCCTGTTGCTTCTGAAAGTAGAAAGTCGCCCGTTTACATAGATATGTGTATTTTTCCCCTAGGCCATAGTAGTTATTGGTTTCGAGTATCAGACTTGCGAAAATTTTGATGGTTTCTCAAGCATTCCTTAACATCAAACTCCCATATCTCGCGAACGGATTGACGAACTCGAGAATTTCCTATTGCATCTGAAAGCAGGAACTAGCCCGATTACAACGGTATGTGTATTTTTGCCCTATGCCATAGTAGTTATTGGATTCGCGTATCAGACTTGCGAAAATTTGGATGATTTCTCAGCCATTCCTTAACTTCAAACTCCGATACCTCGCGAACGCATTGACGAACTCGAGAAATTCCTGTTGTATCTGAAAGTAGAAACCCGCCCGATTACAATGGTGTTTGTACTTTTCCCGTAGGCCATTCCAGTTATTGGTTTCGAGTATTCGACCAGCGAAAATTTTGATGGTTTCTCAACCATTCCTTAACTTCAAACTCCCATTTCTCGCGAACGTATTGACGAACTCGAGAAATTCCTTTTGCATCTGAAAGTAGAAACTCGCCCGATTACAATGGTATGTGTACTTTTCCCGTAGGCCGTTCCAGTTGTAGGTTTCGAGTATCAGACTTGCGAAAATTTTGATGGTTTCTCAACCATTCCTTAACTTCAAACTCCCATTTCTCGCGAACGGATTGACGAACTCGAGAAATTCCTGTTGCATCTGAAAGTAGAAACTCGCCCGATTACAATGGTATGTGTACTTTTCCCCTAGGCCATTCCAGTTATTCGTTTCTAGCATCACAATTGCGAAAATTTTGATGGTTTCTCAACCATTCCTTAATTTCAAACTGCCATTTCTCGCGAACGGATTGACGAACTCGAGAATTTCCTGTTGCATGTGAAAGTAGAAACCCGCCAGATTACAATGGTGTGTGTACCTTTCCCCTAGGCCATTCCAGTTATTGGTTTCGAGTATTCGACCAGCGAAAATTTTGATGGTTTCTCAAACATTCCTTAACTTCAAACTCCCATATCTCGCGAACGGATTGACGAACTCGAGAAATTCCTGTTGCTTCTGAAAGTAGAAAGTCGCCCGTTTACATAGATATGTGTATTTTTCCCCGAGGCCATAGTAGTTATTGGTTTCGAGTATCAGACTTGCGAAAATTTTGATGGTTCCTCAAGCATTCCTTAACATCAAACTCCCATATCTCGCGAACGGATTGACGAACTCGAGAATTTCCTATTGCATCTGAAAGCAGGAACTAGCCCGATTACAACGGTATGTGTATTTTTGCCCTATGCCATAGTAGTTATTGGATTCGCGTATCAGACTTGCGAAAATTTGGATGATTTCTCAGCCATTCCTTAACTTCAAACTCCGATACCTCGCGAACGCATTGACGAACTCGAGAAATTCCTGTTGTATCTGAAAGTAGAAACCCGCCCGATTACAATGGTGTTTGTACTTTTCCCGTAGGCCATTCCAGTTATTGGTTTCGAGTATTCGACCAGCGAAAATTTTGATGGTTTCTCAACCATTCCTTAACTTCAAACTCCCATTTCTCGCGAACGTATTGACGAACTCGAGAAATTCCTTTTGCATCTGAAAGTAGAAACTCGCCCGATTACAATGGTATGTGTACTTTTCCCGTAGGCCGTTCCAGTTGTAGGTTTCGAGTATCAGACTTGCGAAAATTTTGGTGGTTCTCAACCATTCCTTAACTTCAAACTCCCATTTCTCGCGAACGGATTGACGAACTCGAGAAATTCCTGTTGCATCTGAAAGTAGAAACTCGCCCGATTACAATGGTATGTGTACTTTTCCCCTAGGCCATTCCAGTTATTCGTTTCTAGCATCACAATTGCGAAAATTTTGATGGTTTCTCAACCATTCCTTAATTTCAAACTGCCATTTCTGGCGAACGGATTGACGAACTCGAGAATTTCCTGTTGCATGTGAACGTAGAAACCCGCCAGATTACAATGGTGTGTGTACCTTTCCCCTAGGCCATTCCAGTTATTGGTTTGGAGTATTCGACCAGCGAAAATTTTGATGGTTTCACAACCATTCCTTAACTTCAAACTCCCATTTCTCACGAACTGATTGACGAACTCGAGAAATTCCTTTTGCATCTGAAAGTAGAAACTCGCCCGATTACAACGGTATGTGTATTTTTCCGCTAGGCCATTCCAGTTGTAGGTTTCGAGTATCAGACTTGCGATAATTTTGATGGTTTCTCAACCATTCCTTAACTTCACACTTATATATCTCGCGAACGGATTGACGAACTCGAGAAATTCCTGTTGCATCTGAAAGCAGAAACTCGTCCGATTACAACGGTGTGTGTATTTTTGCCCTAGGCCATAGTAGTTATTGGTTTCGAGAATCAGACTTGCGAAAATTTTGATGGTTTCTCAAGCATTCCTTAACTTCAAGCTCCCATATCTCGCGAACGGATTGACGAATTCGATTATTTCCTGTTGCATCTGAAAGTAGAAACTCGACCGATTAGAATGTTGTGTGCACTTTTCCCCTTGGTTATTCCAGTTATTCGTTTCTAGCATCAGAATTGCGAAAATTGTGATGGTTTCTAAACCATTCCTTAATTTCAAACTCCCATATCTCGCGAACTGATTGACGAACACGAGAAATTCCGGTTGCATCTGAAAGTAGAAACCCGCCAGATTACAATGGTGTGTGTACTTTTCCCCTAGGCCATTCCAGTTATTGGTTTCGAGTATTCGACCAGCGAAAATTTTAATGGTTTCTCAACCATTCCTTAACTTCAAACTCCCATATCTCGCGAACGGATTGACGAACTCGAGAAATTCCTGTTGCTTCTGAAAGTAGAAAGTCGCCCGTTTACACAGATATGTGTATTTTTCCCCTAGGCCATAGTAGTTATTGGTTTCGAGTATCAGACTTGCGAAAATTTTGATGGTTTCTCAAGCATTCCTTAACATCAAACTCCCATATCTCGCGAACGGATTGACGAACTCGAGAATTTCCTATTGCATCTGAAAGCAGGAACTAGCCCGATTACAACGGTATGTGTATTTTTGCCCTATGCCATAGTAGTTATTGGATTCGCGTATCAGACTTGCGAAAATTTGGATGATTTCTCAGCCATTCCTTAACTTCAAACTCCGATACCTCGCGAACGCATTGACGAACTCGAGAAATTCCTGTTGTATCTGAAAGTAGAAACTCGCCCGATTACAATGGTATGTGTACTTTTCCCCTAGGCCATTCCAGTTATTGGTTTCGGGTATCAGACTTGCGATAATTTTGATGGTTTCTCAACCATTCCTTAACTTCAAATTCCCATTTCTCGCGAACGGATTGACGAACTCGAGAAATTCCTGTTGCATCTGAAAGTAGAAATTCGCCCGATTACAATGGTATGTGTACTTTTCCCCAGGGCCATTCCAGTTATTGGTTTCGAGTATCAGACATGCGATAATTTTGATGGTTTCTCAACCATTCTTTAATTTCACACTTACATATCTCGCGAACGGATTGACGAACTCGAGAATTTCCTATTGCATCTGAAAGCAGAAACTCGCCCGGTTACAACGGTATGTGCATTTTTGCCCTAGGCCATAGTAGTTATTGGTTTCGAGTATCAGACTTGCGAAAATTTTGATGGTTTCTCAACCACTCCTTAACTTCAAACTCCCAAATCTCGCGAAAGGATTGACGAACTCCAGAAATTCCAGTTGCATCTGAAAGTAGAGACTCGCCCGATTACAACGGTATGTGTATTTTTCCCCTAGGCCATTGTACTTATCGGTTTCGAGTATCAGACTTGCGAAAATTTTGATGGTTTCTCAACCATTCCTTAACTTCAAACTCCCATTTCTCGCAAACGGATTGACGAACTCGAGGAATTCCTGTTGCATCTGAAAGTAGAAACTCGCCCGATTACAATGGTATGTGTATTTTTGCCCTAGGCCATAGTAGTTATTGGTTTCGAGTATCAGACTTGCGAAAATTTTGATGGTTTCTCAAGCATTCCTTAACATCAAACACCCATATCTCGGGAACGGATTGACGAACTCGATTATTTCCTGTTGCATCTGAAAGTAGAAACTCGACCGATTACAATGGTGTGTGTACGTTTCCCCTAGGTCATTCCAGTTATTCGTTTCAAGCATCGGAATTGCCAAAATTTTGATGGTTTCTCAACCATTCCTTAAATTCAAACTCCCATATCTCGCGAACGGATTGACGAACTCGAGAAATTCCTGTTGCATGTGGAAGTAGATACTCGCCCGATTACAACGGTATGTGTATTTTTCCCCTAGGCCTTTGTAGTTATTGGTTTCGAGTATCAGACTTGCGAAAATTTTGATGGTTTCTCAACCATTCCTTAACTTCACACTTACATATCTCCCGAACGGATTGACGAACTCGAGAAATTCCTGTTGCATCTGAAAGTAGAAACTCGCCCGATTACAATGGTATGTGTACTTTTCCCCTAGGCCATTCAAGTTATTCGTTTCTAGCATCACAATTGCGAAAATTTTGATGGTTTCTCAACCATTCCTTAACTTCAAACTGCCATTTCTCGCGAACGGATTGACGAACTCGAGAAATTCCTGTTGCATCTGAAAGTAGAAACTCGCCCGATTACAATGGTTTGTGTACTTTTGCCCTAGGCCATTCCAGTTATTGGTTTCGAGTATCAGACTTGCGATAATTTTGATGGTTTCTCAACCATTCCTTAACTTCACACTTACATATCTCGCGAAAGGATTGACGAACTCGAGAATTTCCTATTGCATCTGAAAGCAGAAACTCGCCCGGTTACAACGGTATATGCAATTTTGCCCTAGGCCATAGTAGTTATTGGTTTCGAGTATCAGACTTGCGAAAATTTTGATGGTTTCTCAAGCATTCCTTAACTTCAAACTCCCATATCTCGCGAACGGATTGACGAACTCGAGAAATTCCTGTTGCATCTGAAAGTAGAAACACGCCCGAATACAATGGTGTGTGTACTTTTCTCCTAGGCCATTCCAGTTATTGGTTTCGAGTATCAGACACAAGGAAAATTTTGATGGTTTCTCAACCATTCCTTAACTTCAAACTCCCATATCTCGCGAACGGAATGACGAACTCGAGAAATTCCTATTGCATCTGAAAGTAGAAACCCGCCAGATTACAATGGTGTGTGTACTATTCCCCAAGGCCACTCCAGTTATTGGTTTCGAGTATCAGACTTGCGAAAATTTGGATGATTTCTCAGCCATTACTTAACTTCAAACTCCCATACCTCGCGAACGTATTGACGAACTCGAGAAATTCCTGTTGTATCTGAAAGTAGAAACCCGCCCGATTACAATGGTGTTTGTACTTTTCCCGTAGGCCATTCCAGTTATTGGTTTCGAGTATTCGACCAGCGAAAATTTTGATGGTTTCTCAACCATTCCTTAACTTCAAACTCCCATTTCTCGCGAACGTATAGACGAACTCGAGAAATTCCTGTTGCATCTAAAAGTAGAAACTCGCCCGATTACAATGGTATGTGTACTTTTCCCGTAGGCCGTTCCAGTTGTAGGTTTCGAGTATCAGACTTGCGAAAATTTTGATGGTTTCTCAACCATTCCTTAACTTCAAACTCCCATTTCTCGCGAACGGATTGACGAACTCGAGAAATTCCTGTTGCATCTGAAAGTAGAAACTCGCCCGATTACAATGGTATGTGTACTTTTCCCCTAGGCCATTCCAGTTATTCGTTTCTAGCATCACAATTGCGAAAATTTTGATGGTTTCTCAACCATTCCTTAATTTCAAACTGCCATTTCTCGCGAACAGATTGACGAACTCGAGAATTTCCTGTTGCATGTGAAAGTAGAAACTCGCCCGATTACAACGGTATGTGTATTTTTCCGCTAGGCCATTCCAGTTGTAGGTTTCGAGTATCAGACTTGCGCTAATTTTGATGGTTTCTCAACCATTCCTTAACTTCACACTTACATATCTCGCGAACGGATTGACGACCTCGAGAATTTCCTATTGCATCTGAAAGCAGAAACTCGCCCGATTACAACCGTATGTGTATTTTTGCCCTAGGCCATAGTAGTTGTTGGATTCGAGTATCAGACTTGCGAAAATTTTGATGATTTCTCAGCCATTCCTTAACTTCAAACTCCCATATCTCGCGAACGGATTGACGAACTCGAGAAATTCCTGTTGCATCTGAAAGTAGAAACTCGCCCGATTACAATGGTATGTGTACTTTTCCCCTAGGCCATTCCAGTTATTGGTTTCGAGTGTCAGACTTGCGATAATTTTGATGGTTTCTCAACCATTCCTTAACTTCACACTTACATATCTCGCGAACGGAATGACGAACCCGAGAAATTCCTATTGCATCTGAAAGTAGAAACCCGCCAGATTACAATGGTTTGTGTACTTTTCCCCTAGGCCATTCCAGTTATTGGTTTCGAGTATTCGACCAGCGAAAATTTTGATGGTTTCTCAACCATTCCTTAACTTCAAACTCCCATATCTCGCGAACGGATTGACGAACTCGAGAAATTCCTGTTGCTTCTGAAAGTAGAAAGTCGCCCGTTTACATAGGTATGTGTATTTTTCCCCTAGGCCATAGTAGTTATTGGTTTCGAGTATCAGACTTGCGAAAATTTTGATGGTTTCTCAAGCATTCCTTAACATCAAACTCCCATATCTCGGGAACGGATTGACGAACTCGATTATTTCCTGTTGCATCTGAAAGTAGAATCTCGACCGATTACAATGGTGTGTGTACTTTTCCCCTAGGCCATTCAAGTTATTCGTTTCTAGCATCACAATTGCGAAAATTTTGATGGTTTCTCAACCATTCCTTAACTTCAAACTGCCATTTCTCGCGAACGGATTGACGAACTCGAAAAATTCCTGTTGCATCTGAAAGTAGAAACTCGCCCGATTACAATGGTGTGTGTACTTTTGCCCTAGGCCATTCCAGTTATTGGTTTCGAGTATCAGACTTGCGATAATTTTGATGGTTTCTCAACCATTCCTTAACTTCACACTTACATATCTCGCGAACGGATTGACGAACTCGAGAATTTCCTATTGCATCTGAAAGCAGAAACTCGCCCGGTTACAACAGTATATGCAATTTTGCCCTAGGCCATAGTAGTTATTGGTTTCGAGTATCAGACTTGCGAAAATTTTGATGGTTTCTCAAGCATTCCTTAACTTCAAACTCCCATATCTCGTGAACGGATTGACGAACTCGAGAAATTCCTGTTGCATCTGAAAGTAGAAACACGCCCGAATACAATGGTGAGTGTACTTTTCTCCTAGGCCATTCCAGTTATTGGTTTCGAGTATCAGACACAAGGAAAATTTTGATGGTTTCTCAACCATTCCTTAACTTCAAACTCCCATATCTCGCGAACGGAATGACGAACTCGAGAAATTCCTATTGCATCTGAAAGTAGAAACCCGCCAGATTACAATGGTGTGTGTACTATTCCCCAAGGCCACTCCAGTTATTGGTTTCGAGTATCAGACTTGCGAAAATTTGGATGATTTCTCAGCCATTCCTTAACTTCAAACTCCCATACCTCGCGAACGTATTGACGAACTCGAGAAATTCCTGTTGTATCTGAAAGTAGAAACCCGCCCGATTACAATGGTGATTGTACTTTTCCCCCAGGCCATTCCAGTTATTGGTTTCGAGTAATCGACCAGCGAAAATTTTCATGGTTTCTCAACCATACCTTAACTTCAAACTCCCATATCTCGCGAACGGATTGACGAACTCGAGAAATTCCTATTGCATCTGAAAGCAGAAACTCGCCGGGTTACAATGGTATATGCATTTTTGCCCTAGGCCATAGTAGTTATTGGTTTCGAGTATCAGACTTGCGAAAATTTTGATGGTTTCTCAAGCATTCCTTAACTTCAGACTCCCATATCTCGCGAACGGAATGACGAACCCGAGAAATTCCTATTGCATCTGAAAGTAGAAACCCGCCAGATTAAAATGGTGTGTGTACTTTTCCCTTAGGCCATTCCAGTTATTGGTTTCGAGTATTCGACCAGCGAAAATTTTGATGGTTTCTCAACCATTCCTTAACTTCACGCTTACATATCTCGCGAACGGATTGATGAACTCGAGAATGTCCTATTGCATCTGAAAGCAGAAACTCGCCCGATTACAACGGTATGTGTATTTTTCCCTTAGGCCATTGTAGTTATTGGTTTCGAGTATCAGACTTGCGAAAATTTTGATGGTTTCTCAACCATTCCTTAACTTCAAACTCCCATTTCTCGCGAACGGATTGCCGAACTCGAGAAATTCCTGTTGCATGTGAAAGTAGAAACTCGCCCGATTACAACGGTATGTGTATTTTTCCCCTAGGCCTTTGTAGTTATTGGTTTCGAGTATCAGACTTTCGAAAATTTTGATGGTTTCTCAAGCATTCCTTAACTTCAAACTCCCATATCTCCCGAACGGATTGACGAATTCGAGAAATTCCTGTTGCATCTGAAAGTAGAAACACGCCCGATTACAATGGTGTGTGTACTTTTCCCCTAGACCATTCCAGCTATTGGTTTCGATTATCAGACTGGCGAAAATTTTGATGGTTTCTCAACCATTCCGTATCTTCAAACTCCCATATCTCGCGAACGGGTTGACGAACTCGAGAAATTCCTGTTGCACCTGAAAGTAGAATCTCGCCCGATTACAATGGTGTGGGTACTTTTCCCCTAGACCATTCCAGTTATTGGTTTCGAGTATCAGACTTGCGAAAATTTTGATGGTTCCTCAACCATTCCTTAACTTCAAACTCCCATATCTCGCGAACGGATTTACGAACTCGAGAAATTCCTGTTGCATCTGAAAGTAGAAACAAGCCCGAATACAGTGGTGTGTGTACTTTTCTCCTAGGTCATTCCAGTTATTGGTTTCGAGTATCAGACACAAGGAAAATTTTGATGGTTTCTCAACCATTCCTTAACTTCAAACTCCCATATCTCGCGAACGGAATGACGAACTCGACAAATTCCTATTGCATCTGAAAGTAGAAACCCGCCAGATTACAATGGTGTGTGTACTTTTCCCCAAGGCCACTCCAGTTATTGGTTTCTAGTATCAGACTTGCGAAAATTTTGATGGTTTCTCAAACATTCCTTAACTTCAAACTTCCATATCTCGCGAACGGATTGACGAACTCGAGAATTTCCTATTGCATTTAAAAGCAGAAACTCGCCCGATTACAACGGTATGCGTATTTTTGCCCTAGGCCATAGTAGTTATTGGATTCGAGTATCAGACTTGCGAAAATTTTGATGATTTCTCAGCCATTCCTTAACTTCAAACTCCCATATCTCGCGAACGGATTGACGAACTCGAGAAATACCTGTTGCATCTGAAACTGGATACCCGCCCGATTACAGTGGTGTGTGTACTTTTCTCCTAGGCCATTCCAGTTATTGGTTTCGAGTATCAGACCAGTGAAAATTTTGATGGTTTCTCAAACATTCCTTAATTTCAAACTCCTATATCTCGCGAACGGAATGACGAACTCGAGAAGTTCCTATTGCATCTGAAAGTAGAAACCCGCCAGATTACAATGGTGTGTGTACTTTTCACCCATGCCCTTCCAGTTATTGGTTTCGAGTATCAGACTTGCGAAAATTTTGATGGTTTCTCAATCATTCCTTAACTTCAAACTTCCATATCTCGCGAATGGATTGACGAACTCGAGAATTTCCTATTGCATCTGAAAGCAGAAACTCGCCCGATTACAACGGTATGTGTATTTTTGCCCTAGGCCATTCAAGTTATTCGTTTCTAGCATCACAATTGCGAAAATTTTGATGGTTTCTCAACCATTCCTTAACTTCAAACTGCCATTTCTCGCGAACGGATTGACGAACTCGAAAAATTCCTGTTGCATCTGAAAGTAGAAACTCGCCCGATTACAATGGTGTGTGTACTTTTGCCCTAGGCCATTCCAGTTATTGGTTTCGAGTATCAGACTTGCGATAATTTTGATGGTTTCTCAACCATTCCTTAACTTCACACTTACATATCTCGCGAACGGAATGACGAACTCGACAAATTCCTATTGCATCTGAAAGTAGAAACCCGCCAGATTACAATGGTGTGTGTACTTTTCCCCAAGGCCACTCCAGTTATTGGTTTCGAGTATCAGACTTGCGAAAATTTTGATGGTTTCTCAATCATTCCTTAACTTCAAACTTCCATATCTCGCGAACGGATTGACGAACTCGAGAATTTCCTATTGCATCTAAAAGAAGAAACTCGCCCGATCACAACGGTATGTGTATTTTTCCGCTAGGCCTTTGTAGTTATTGGTTTCGAGAATCAGACTTGCGAGAATTTCGATGGTTTCTCAATCATTCCTTAACTTCAAACTCCCATACCTCGCGAACGGGTTGACGAACTCGAGAAATTCCTGTTGCATGTGGAAGCAGAAACTCGCCCGATTACAACGGTATGTGTATTTTTCCGCTAGGCCATTGTAGTTATTGGTTTCGAGTATCAGACTTGCAAAAATTTTGATGGTTTCTCAATCATTCCTTAACTTCGAACTTCCATATCTCGCGAACGGATAGACGAACTCGAGAATTACCTATTGCATCTGAAAGCAGAAACTCGCCCGATTACAATGGTATGTGTATTTTTGCCCTAGGCCATTCCAGTTATTGGTTTCGAGTATCAGACTTGCGAAAATTTTGATGATTTCTCAGCCATTCCTTAACTTCAAACTCCCATACATCGCGAACGCATTGACGAACTCGAGAAATTCCTGTTGTATCTGAAAGTAGAAACCCGCCCGATTACAATGGTGCTTGTACTTTTCCCCTAGGCCATTCCAGTTATTGGTTTCGAGTATTCGACCAGCGAAAATTTTGATGGTTTCTCAACCATACCTTAACTTCAAACTCCCATATCTCGCGAACGGATTGACGAACTCGAGAAATTCCTGTTGCATCTGAAAGTAGAAACACGCCCGATTACAACGGTATGTGTACTTTTCCCCTAGGCCATTCCAGTTATTGGTTTCGAGTATTAGACCAGCGAAAATTTTGATGGTTTCTCAACCATTCCTTAACTTCGAACTCCCATATCTCGCGAACGGGTTGACGAACTCGAGAAATTCCTGTTGCATGTGGAAGTAGAAACTCGCCCGATTACAACGGTATGAGTATTTTTCCCCTAGGCCATTGCAGTTATTGGTTTCGAGTATCAGACTTGCGATAATTTTGATGGTTTCTCAACCATTCCTTAACTTCACACTTACATATCTCGCGAACGGATTGACGAACTCGAGAATTTCCTATTGCATCTAAAAGCAGAAACTCGCTCGATTAGAAGGGTATGTGTATTTTTGCCCTAGGCCATAATAGTTATTGAATTCGAGAATCAGACTTGTGAAAATTTTGATGATTTCTCAGCCATTCCTTAACTTCAAACTCCCATATCTCGCGAACGCATTGACGAACTCGAGAAATTCCTGTTGTATCTGAAAGTAGAAACCCGCCCGATTACAATTGTGTGTGTACTTTTCCCCTAGGCCATTCCAGTTATTGGTTTCGAGTATCAGACTTGCGAAAATTTTGATGGTTTCTCAATCATTCCTTAACTTCAAACTTCCATATCTCGCGAACGGATTGACGAACTCGAGAATTTCCTATTGCATCTAAAAGCAGAATCTCGCCCGATTACAACGGTATGTGTATTTTTGCCCTAGGCCATAGTAGTTATTGGATTCGAGTATCAGACTTGCGAAAATTTTGATGATTTCTCAGCCATTCCTTAACTTCAAACTCCCATACATCGCGAACGCATTGACGAACTCGAGAAATTCCTGTTGTATCTGAAAGTAGAAACCCGCCCGATTACAATGGTGCTTGTACTTTTCCCCTAGGCCATTCCAGTTATTGGTTTCGAGTATTCGACCAGCGAAAATTTTGATGGTTTATCAACCATACCTTAACTTCAAACTCCCATATCTCGCGAACGGATTGACGAACTCGAGAAATTCCTGTTGCATCTGAAAGTAGAAACTCGCCCGATTACAACGGTATGTGTACTTTTCCCCTAGGCCATTCCAGTTATTGGTTTCGAGTATTAGACCAGCGAAAATTTTGATGGTTTCTCAACCATTCCTTAACTTCGAACTCCCATATCTCGCGAACGGGTTGACGAACTCGAGAAATTCCTGTTGCATGTGGAAGTAGAAACTCGCCCGATTACAACGGTATGAGTATTTTTCCCCTAGGCCATTGCAGTTATTGGTTTCGAGTATCAGACTTGCGATAATTTTGATGGTTTCTCAACCATTCCTTAACTTCACACTTACATATCTCGCGAACGGATTGACGAACTCGAGAATTTCCTATTGCATCTAAAAGCAGAAACTCGCCCGATTACAAGGGTATGTGTATTTTTGCCCTAGGCCATAATAGTTATTGAATTCGAGAATCAGACTTGTGAAAATTTTAATGATTTCTCAGCCATTCCTTAACTTCAAACTCCCATATCTCGCGAACGCATTGACGAACTCGAGAAATTCCTGTTGTATCTGAAAGTAGAAACCCGCCCGATTACAATTGTGTGTGTACTTTTCCCCTAGGCCATTCCAGTTATTGGTTTCGAGTATCAGACTTGCGAAAATTTTGATGGTTTCTCAATCATTCCTTATCTTCAAACTTCCATATCTCGCGAACGGATTGACGAACTCTAGAATTTCCTATTGCATCTAAAAGCAGAATCTCGCCCGATTACAACGGTATGTGTATATTTGCCCTAGGCCATAATAGTTATTGGATTCGAGTATCAGACTTGCGAAAATTTTGATGATTTCTCAGCCATTCCTTAACTTCACACTTACATATCTCGCGAACGGATTGACGAACTCGAGAAATTCCTATTGCATCTGAAAGCAGAAACTCGCCCGGTTACAACGGTATATGCATTTTTGCCCTAGGTCATAGTAGTTATTGGTTTCGAGTATCAGACTTGCGATAATTTTGATGGTTTCTCAACCATTCCTTAACTTCACACTTACATATCTCGCGAACGGATTGACGAACTCGAGAAATTCCTATTGCATCTGAAAGCAGAAACTCGCCCGGTTACAACGGTATATGCATTTTTGCCCTAGGCCATAGTAGTTATTGGTTTCGAGTATCAGACTTGCGAAAATTTTGATGGTTTCTCAAGCATCCCTTAATTTCAAACTCCCATATCTCGCGAACGGATTGACGAACTCGAGAAATTCCTGTTGCATCTGAAAGTAGAAACTCGCCCGATTACAATGGTATGTGTACTTTTCCCCTAGGCCATTCCAGTTATTGGTTTCGAGTATCAGACTTGCGATAATTTTGATGGTTTCTCAACCACTCCTTAACTTCACACTTACATATCTCGCGAACGGATTGACGAACTCGAGAATTTCAAATTGCATCTGAAAGCAGAAACTCGCCCGATTACAACGGTATGTGTATTTTTGCCCTAGGCCATAATAGTTATTGGATTCGAGTATCAGACTTGCGAAAATTTTGATGATTTCTCAGCCATTCCTTAACTTCAAACTCCCATACCTCGCGAACGCATTGACGAATTCGAGAAATTCCTGTTGCATCTGATAGTAGAAACTCGCCCGATTACAATGGTATGTGTACTTTTCCCCTAGGCCATTCCAGTTATTGGTTTCTAGTATTAGACCAGCGAAAATTTTGATGGTTCCTCAACCATTCCTAACTTCAAACTCCCATTTCTCGCGAACGGATTGACGAACTCGAGAAATTCCTGTTGCATGTGGAAGTAGAAACTCGCCCGATTACAACGGTATGAGTATTTTTCCCCTAGGCCATTGCAGTTATTGGTTTCGAGTCTCAGACTTGCGATAATTTTGATGGTTTCTCAACCATTCCTTAACTTCACACTTACATATGTCGCGAACGGATTGACGAACTCGAGAATTTCCTATTGCATCCGAAAGCAGAAACTCGCCCGGTTACAACGGTATATGCATTTTTGCCCTAGGCCATAGTAGTTATTGGTTTCGAGTATCAGACTTGCGAAAATTTTGATGGTTTCTCAAGCATTCCTTAACTTCAAACTCCCATATCTCGCGAACGGTTTGACGAAGTCGAGTAATTCCTGTTGCATCTGAAAGTAGAAACACGCCCGAATACAATGGTGTGTGTACTTTTCCCCTAGGCCATTCCAGTTATTGGTTTCGAGTATCAGACCAGCGAAAATTTTGATGGTTTCTCAACCATTCCTTATTTTCACACTTCCATATCTCGCGAACGGATTGACGAACTCGAGAATTTCCTATTGCATCTGAAAGCAGAAACTCGCACGATTACAACGGTGTGTGTACTTTTCCCCTAGGCCATTCCAGTTATTGGTTTCGAGTATTCGACCAGCGAAAACTTTGATGGCTTCTCAACCATTCCATAACTTCAAATTCCCATATCCCGCGAACGGATTGACGAACTCGAGAAATTCCTATTGCATCTGAAAGTAGAAACCCGCCCGATTACAATGGTGTTTGTACTTTTCCCCTAGGCCTTTCCAGTTATTGGTTTCGAGTATTCGACCAGAGAAAACTTTGATGGTTTCTCAACCATTCCTTAACTTCAAATTCCCATATCCCGCGAACGGATTGACGAACTCGAGAAATTCCTGTTGCATGTGAAAGTCGAAAGTCGCCCGATTACAACGGTATGTGTATTTTTCCCCTAGGCCTTTGAAGTTATTGGTTTCGAGTATCAGACTTGCGAAAATTTTGATGGTTTCTCAACCATTCCTTATTTTCACACTTCCATATCTCGCGAACGGATAGACGAACTCGAGAATTACCTATTGCATCTGAAAGCAGAAACTCGCCCGATTACAACGGTATGTGTATTTTTGCCCTAGGCCATAGTAGTTATTGGATTCGAGTATCAGACTTGCGAAAATTTTGATGATTTCTCAGCCATTCCTTAACTTCAAACTCCCATACATCGCGAACGCATTGACGAACTCGAGAAATTCCTGTTGTATCTGAAAGTAGAAACCCGCCCGATTACAATGGTGCTTGTACTTTTCCCCTAGGCCATTCCAGTTATTGGTTTCGAGTATCAGACTTGCGAAAATTTTGATGGTTTCTCAATCATTCCTTAACTTCAAACTTCCATATCTCGCGAACGGATTGACGAACTCGAGAATTTCCTATTGCATCTAAAAGCAGAATCTCGCCCGATTACAACGGTATGTGTATTTTTGCCCTAGGCCATAATAGTTATTGGATTCGAGTATCAGACTTGCGAAAATTTTGATGATTTCTCAGCCATTCCTTAGCTTCAAACTCCCATATCTCGCGAACGCATTGTCGAACTCGAGAAATTCCTGTTGTACCTGAAAGTGGAAACCCGCCCGATTACAGTGGTATGTGTACATTTCCCCTAGTGCATTCCAGTTATTCGTTTCTAGCATCACAATTGCGAAAATGTTGATGGTTTCTCAACCATTCCGTACTTCAAACTGCCATTTCTCGCGAACGGATTGACGAACTCGAGAAATTCCTGTTCCATCTGAAAGTAGAAACTCGCCCGATTACAATGGTATGTGTACTTTTCCCCTAGGCCATTCCAGTTATTGGTTTCGAGTATCAGACTTGCGATAATTTTGATGGTTTCTCAACCATTCCTTAACTTCACACTTACATATCTCGCGAACGGATTGACGAACTCGAGAAATTCCTATTGCATCTGAAAGCAGAAACTCGCCCGGTTACAACGGTATATGCATTTTTGCCCTAGGCCATAGTAGTTATTGGTTTCGAGTATCAGACTTGCGAAAATTTTGATGGTTTCTCAAGCATCCCTTAATTTCAAACTCCCATATCTCGCGAACGGATTGACGAACTCGAGAAATTCCTGTTGCATCTGAAAGTAGAAACTCGCCCGATTACAATGGTATGTGTACTTTTCCCCTAGGCCATTCCAGTTATTGGTTTCGAGTATCAGACTTGCGATAATTTTGATGGTTTCTCAACCATTCCTTAACTTCACACTTACATATCTCGTGAACGGATTGACGAACTCGAGAATTTCCTATTGCATCTGAAAGCAGAAACTCGCCCGATTACAACGGTATGTGTATTTTTGCCCTAGGCCATAATAGTTATTGGATTCGAGTATCAGACTTGCGAAAATTTTGATGATTTCTCAGCCATTCCTTAACTTCAAACTCCCATACCTCGCGAACGCATTGACGAACTCGAGAAATTCCTGTTGTATCTGCAAGTAGAAACCCGCCCGATTACAATGGTGTTTGTACTTTTCCAATAGGCCATTCCTGTTATTGGTTTCGAGTATTCGACCATCGAAAATTTTGATGGTTTCTCAACCATACCTTAACTTCAAACTCCCATATCTCCCGAACGGATTGACGAACTCGAGAAATTCCTGTTGCATCTGATAGTAGAAACTCGCCCGATTACAATGGTATGTGTACTTTTCCCCTAGGCCATTCCAGTTATTGGTTTCTATTATTAGACCAGCGAAAATTTTGATGGTTCCTCAACCATTCCTAACTTCAAACTCCCATTTCTCGCGAACGGATTGACGAACTCGAGAAATTCCTGTTGCATGTGGAAGTAGAAACTCGCCCGATTACAACGGTATGAGTATTTTTCCCCTAGGCCATTGCAGTTATTGGTTTCGAGTATCAGACTTGCGATAATTTTGATGGTTTCTCAACCATTCCTTAACTTCACACTTACATATCTCGCGAACGGATTGACGAACTCGAGAATTTCCTATTGCATCTGAAAGCAGAAACTCGCCCGGTTACAACGGTATATGCATTTTTGCCCTAGGCCATAGTAGTTATTGTTTTCGAGTATCAGACTTGCGAAAATTTTGATGGTTTCTCAAGCATTCCTTAACTTCAAACTCCCATATCTCGCGAACGGTTTGACGAAGTCGAGTAATTCCTGTTGCATCTGAAAGTAGAAACACGCCCGAATACAATGGTGTGTGTACTTTTCTCCTAGGCCATTCCAGTTATTGGTTTCGAGTATCAGACTTGCGAAAATTTTGATGGTTTCTCAATCATTCCTTAACTTCAAACTTCCATATCTCGCGAACGGATTGACGAACTCGAGAATTTCCTATTGCATCTAAAAGCAGAAACTCGCCCGATTACAACGGTATGTGTATTTTTGCCCTAGGCCATAATAGTTATTGGATTCGAGTATCAGACTTGCGAAAATTTTGATGATTTCTCAGCCATTCCTTAACTTCAAATTCCCATATCTCGCGAACGCATTGACGAACTCGAGAAATTCCTGTTGTATCTGAAAGTAGAGACCCGCCCGATTACAATGGTGTGTGTACTTTTCCCCTAGGCCATTCCAGTTATTGGTTTCGAGTATTAGACCAGCGAAAATTTTGATGGTTTCTCAACCATTCCTTAACTTCGAACTCCCATATCTCGCGAACGGATTGACGAACTCGCGAAATTCCTGTTGCATGTGGAAGTAGAAACTCGCCCGATTACAACGGTATGTGTATTTTCCCCCTAGGCCTTTGTAGTTATTGGTTTCGAGTATCAGACTTGCGAAAATTTTGATGGTTTCTCAACCTTTCCTTAAATTCAAACTCCCATATCTCGCGAACGGATTGACGAACTCGAGAAATTCCTGTTGCATCTGAAAGTAGAAACTCGGCCGATTACAACGGTATGTGTATTTTTCCCCTAGGCCATTGTAGTTATTGGTTTCGAGTATCAGACTTGCGGAAATTTTGATTGTTTCTCAACCATTCCTTAACTTCAAACTCCCATTTCTCGCGAACGGATTGACGAACTCGAGAAATTCCTTTTGCATCTGAAAGTAGACACCCGCCAGATTACAATGGTGTGTGTACTTTTCCCCTAGGCCATTCCAGTTATTGGTTTCGAGTATCAGACTTGCGAAAATTTTGATGGTTTCTCAACCATTCCTTAACTTCAAACTCCCATATCTCGCGAACTGATTGACGAACTCGAGAAATTCCTGTTGCATCTGATAGTAGAAACTCGCCCGATTACAATGGTATGTGTACTTTTCCCCTAGGCCATTCCAGTTATTGGTTTCGAGTATTAGACCAGCGAAAGTTTTGATGGTTTCTCAACCATTCCTTAACTTCGAACTCCCATATCTCGCGAACGGGTTGACGAACTCGAGAAATTCCTGTTGCATGTGGAAGTAGAAACTCGCCCGATTACAACGGTATGTGTATTTTTCCGCTAGGCCATTGTAGTTATTGGTTTCGAGTATTAGACTTGCAAAAATTTTGATGGTTTCTCAATCATTCCTTAACTTCGAACTTCCATATCTCGCGAACGGATAGACGAACTCGAGAATTACCTATTGCATCTGAAAGCAGAAACTCGCCCGATTACAACGGTATATGCATTTTTGCCCTAGGCCATAGTAGTTATTGGTTTCGAGTATCAGACTTGCGAAAATTTTGATGGTTTCTCAAGCATTCCTTAACTTCAAACTCCCATATCTCGCGAACGGTTTGACGAAGTCGAGTAATTCCTGTTGCATCTGAAAGTAGAAACACGCCCGAATACAATGGTGTGTGTACTTTTCTCCTAGGCCATTCCAGTTATTGGTTTCGAGTATCAGACTTGCGAAAATTTTGATGGTTTCTCAATCATTCCTTAACTTCAAACTTCCATATCTCGCGAACGGATTGACGAACTCGAGAATTTCCTATTGCATCTAAAAGCAGAAACTCGCCCGATTACAACGGTATGTGTATTTTTGCCCTAGGCCATAATAGTTATTGGATTCGAGTATCAGACTTGCGAAAATTTTGATGATTTCTCAGCCATTCCTTAACTTCAAATTCCCATATCTCGCGAACGCATTGACGAACTCGAGAAATTCCTGTTGTATCTGAAAGTAGAGACCCGCCCGATTACAATGGTGTGTGTACTTTTCCCCTAGGCCATTCCAGTTATTGGTTTCGAGTATTAGACCAGCGAAAATTTTGATGGTTTCTCAACCATTCCTTAACTTCGAACTCCCATATCTCGCGAACGGATTGACGAACTCGCGAAATTCCTGTTGCATGTGGAAGTAGAAACTCGCCCGATTACAACGGTATGTGTATTTTCCCCCTAGGCATTTGTAGTTATTGGTTTCGAGTATCAGACTTGCGAAAATTTTGATGGTTTCTCAACCTTTCCTTAAATTCAAACTCCCATATCTCGCGAACGGATTGACGAACTCGAGAAATTCCTGTTGCATCTGAAAGTAGAAACTCGGCCGATTACAACGGTATGTGTATTTTTCCCCTAGGCCATTGTAGTTATTGGTTTCGAGTATCAGACTTGCGGAAATTTTGATTGTTTCTCAACCATTCCTTAACTTCAAACTCCCATTTCTCGCGAACGGATTGACGAACTCGAGAAATTCCTTTTGCATCTGAAAGTAGACACCCGCCAGATTACAATGGTGTGTGTACTTTTCCCCTAGGCCATTCCAGTTATTGGTTTCGAGTATCAGACTTGCGAAAATTTTGATGGTTTCTCAACCATTCCTTAACTTCAAACTCCCATATCTCGCGAACTGATTGACGAACTCGAGAAATTCCTGTTGCATCTGATAGTAGAAACTCGCCCGATTACAATGGTATGTGTACCTTTCCCCTAGGCCATTCCAGTTATTGGTTTCGAGTATTAGACCAGCGAAAGTTTTGATGGTTTCTCAACCATTCCTTAACTTCGAACTCCCATATCTCGCGAACGGGTTGACGAACTCGAGAAATTCCTGTTGCATGTGGAAGTAGAAACTCGCCCGATTACAACGGTATGTGTATTTTTCCGCTAGGCCATTGTAGTTATTGGTTTCGAGTATCAGACTTGCAAAAATTTTGATGGTTTCTCAATCATTCCTTAACTTCGAACTTCCATATCTCGCGAACGGATAGACGAACTCGAGAATTACCTATTGCATCTGAAAGCAGAAACTCGCCCGATTACAACGGTATATGCATTTTTGCCCTAGGCCATAGTAGTTATTGGTTTCGAGTATCAGACTTGCGAAAATTTTGATGGTTTCTCAAGCATTCCTTAACTTCAAACTCCCATATCTCGCGAACGGTTTGACGAAGTCGAGTAATTCCTGTTGCATCTGAAAGTAGAAACACGCCCGAATACAATGGTGTGTGTACTTTTCTCCTAGGCCATTCCAGTTATTGGTTTCGAGTATCAGACTTGCGAAAATTTTGATGGTTTCTCAATCATTCCTTAACTTCAAACTTCCATATCTCGCGAACGGATTGACGAACTCGAGAATTTCCTATTGCATCTAAAAGCAGAAACTCGCCCGATTACAACGGTATGTGTATTTTTGCCCTAGGCCATAATAGTTATTGGATTCGAGTATCAGACTTGCGAAAATTTTGATGATTTCTCAACCATTCCTTAACTTCAAACTCCCATTTCTCGCGAACGGATTGACGAACTCGAGAAATTCCTTTTGCATCTGAAAGTAGACACCCGCCAGATTACAATGGTGTGTGTACTTTTCCCCTAGGCCATTCCAGTTATTGGTTTCGAGTATCAGACTTGCGAAAATTTTGATGGTTTCTCAACCATTCCTTAACTTCAAACTCCCATATCTCGCGAACTGATTGACGAACTCGAGAAATTCCTGTTGCATCTGATAGTAGAAACTCGCCCGATTACAATGGTATGTGTACTTTTCCCCTAGGCCATTCCAGTTATTGGTTTCGAGTATTAGACCAGCGAAAGTTTTGATGGTTTCTCAACCATTCCTTAACTTCGAACTCCCATATCTCGCGAACGGGTTGACGAACTCGAGAAATTCCTGTTGCATGTGGAAGTAGAAACTCGCCCGATTACAACGGTATGTGTATTTTTCCGCTAGGCCATTGTAGTTATTGGTTTCGAGTATCAGACTTGCAAAAATTTTGATGGTTTCTCAATCATTCCTTAACTTCGAACTTCCATATCTCGCGAACGGATAGACGAACTCGAGAATTACCTATTGCATCTGAAAGCAGAAACTCGCCCGATTACAACGGTATGTGTATTTTTGCCCTAGGCCATAGTAGTTATTGGATTCGAGTATCAGACTTGCGAAGATTTTGATGATTTCTCAGCCATTCCTTAACTTCAAACCCCCATACATCGCGAACGCATTGACGAACTCGAGAAATTCCTGTTGTATCTGAAAGTAGAAACCCGCCCGATTACAATGGTGCTTGTACTTTTCCCCTAGGCCATTCCAGTTATTGGTTTCGAGTATCAGACTTGCGAAAATTTTGATGGTTTCTCAATCATTCCTTAACTTCAAACTTCCATATCTCGCGAACGGATTGACGAACTCGAGAATTTCCTATTGCATCTAAAAGCAGAATCTCGCCCGATTACAACGGTATGTGTATTTTTGCCCTAGGCCATAATAGTTATTGGATTCGAGTATCAGACTTGCGAAAATTTTGATGATTTCTCAGCCATTCCTTAACTTCAAACTCCCATATCTCGCGAACGCATTGTCGAACTCGAGAAATTCCTGTTGTACCTGAAAGTGGAAACCCGCCCGATTACAGTGGTATGTGTACATTTCCCCTAGGCCATTCCAGTTATTCGTTTCTAGCATCACAATTGCGAAAATGTTGATGGTTTCTCAACCATTCCGTAAATTCAAACTGCCATTTCTCGCGAACGGATTGACGAACTCGAGAAATTCCTGTTCCATCTGAAAGTAGAAACTCGCCCGATTACAATGGTATGTGTACTTTTCCCCTAGGGCATTCCAGTTATTGGTTTCGAGTATCAGACTTGCGATAATTTTGATGGTTTCTCAACCATTCCTTAACTTCACACTTACATATCTCGCGAACGGATTGACGAACTCGAGAAATTCCTATTGCATCTGAAAGCAGAAACTCGCCCGGTTACAACGGTATATGCATTTTTGCCATAGGCCATAGTAGTTATTGGTTTCGAGTATCAGACTTGCGAAAATTTTGATGGTTTCTCAAGCATCCCTTAATTTCAAACTCCCATATCTCGCGAACGGATTGACGAACTCGAGAAATTCCTGTTGCATCTGAAAGTAGAAACTCGCCCAATTACAATGGTATGTGTACTTTTCCCCTAGGCCATTCCAGTTATTGGTTTCGAGTATCAGACTTGCGATAATTTTGATGGTTTCTCAACCATTCCTTAACTTCACACTTACATATCTCGTGAACGGATTGACGAACTCGAGAATTTCCTATTGCATCTGAAAGCAGAAACTCGCCGGATTACAACGGTATGTGTATTTTTGCCCTAGGCCATAATAGTTATTGGATTCGAGTATCAGACTTGCGAAAATTTTGATGATTTCTCAGCCATTCCTTAACTTCAAACTCCCATACCTCGCGAACGCATTGACGAACTCGAGAAATTCCTGTTGTATCTGCAAGTAGAAACCCGCCCGATTACAATGGTGTTTGTACTTTTCCAATAGGCCATTCCTGTTATTGGTTTCGAGTATTCGACCATCGAAAATTTTGATGGTTTCTCAACCATACCTTAACTTCAAACTCCCATATCTCCCGAACGGATTGACGAACTCGAGAAATTCCTGTTGCATCTGATAGTAGAAACTCGCCCGATTACAATGGTATGTGTACTTTTCCCCTAGGCCATTCCAGTTATTGGTTTCTAGTATTAGACCAGCGAAAATTTTGATGGTTCCTCAACCATTCCTAACTTCAAACTCCCATTTCTCGCGAACGGATTGACGAACTCAAGAAATTCCTGTTGCATGTGGAAGTAGAAACTCGCCCGATTACAACGGTATGAGTATTTTTCCCCTAGGCCATTGCAGTTATTGGTTTCGAGTATCAGACTTGCGATAATTTTGATGGTTTCTCAACCATTCCTTAACTTCACACTTACATATCTCGCGAACGGATTGACGAACTCGAGAATTTCCTATTGCATCTGAAAGCAGAAACTCGCCCGGTTACAACGGTATATGCATTTTTGCCCTAGGCCATAGTAGTTATTGGTTTCGAGTATCAGACTTGAGAAAATTTTGATGGTTTCTCAAGCATTCCTTAACTTCAAACTCCCATATCTCGCGAACGGTTTGACGAAGTCGAGTAATTCCTGTTGCATCTGAAAGTAGAAACACGCCCGAATACAATGGTGTGTGTACTTTTCTCCTAGCCCATTCCAGTTATTGGTTTCGAGTATCAGACTTGCGAAAATTTTGATGGTTTCTCAATCATTCCTTAACTTCAAACTTCCATATCTCGCGAACGGATTGACGAACTCGAGAATTTCCTATTGCATCTAAAAGCAGAAACTCGCCCGATTACAACGGTATGTGTATTTTTGCCCTAGGCCATAATAGTTATTGGATTCGAGTATCAGACTTGCGAAAATTTTGATGATTTCTCAGCCATTCCTTAACTTCAAATTCCCATATCTCGCGAACGCATTGACGAACTCGAGAAATTCCTGTTGTATCTGAAAGTAGAGACCCGCCCGATTACAATGGTGTGTGTACTTTTCCCCTAGGCCATTCCAGTTATTGGTTTCGAGTATTAGACCAGCGAAAATTTTGATGGTTTCTCAACCATTCCTTAACTTCGAACTCCCATATCTCGCGAACGGATTGACGAACTCGCGAAATTCCTGTTGCATGTGGAAGTAGAAACTCGCCCGATTACAACGGTATGTGTATTTTCCCCCTAGGCCTTTGTAGTTATTGGTTTCGAGTATCAGACTTGCGAAAATTTTGATGGTTTCTCAACCTTTCCTTAAATTCAAACTCCCATATCTCGCGAACGGATTGACGAACTCGAGAAATTCCTTTTGCATCTGAAAGTAGACACCCGCCAGATTACAATGGTGTGTGTACTTTTCCCCTAGGCCATTCCAGTTATTGGTTTCGAGTATCAGACTTGCGAAAATTTTGATGGTTTCTCAACCATTCCTTAACTTCAAACTCCCATATCTCGCGAACTGATTGACGAACTCGAGAAATTCCTGTTGCATCTGATAGTAGAAACTCGCCCGATTACAATGGTATGTGTACTTTTCCCCTAGGCCATTCCAGTTATTGGTTTCGAGTATTAGACCAGCGAAAGTTTTGATGGTTTCTCAACCATTCCTTAACTTCGAACTCCCATATCTCGCGAACGGGTTGACGAACTCGAGAAATTCCTGTTGCATGTGGAAGTACAAACTCGCCCGATTACAACGGTATGTGTATTTTTCCGCTAGGCCATTGTAGTTATTGGTTTCGAGTATCAGACTTGCAAAAATTTTGATGGTTTCTCAATCATTCCTTAACTTCGAACTTCCATATCTCGCGAACGGATAGACGAACTCGAGAATTACCTATTGCATCTGAAAGCAGAAACTCGCCCGATTACAACGGTATGTGTATTTTTGCCCTAGGCCATAGTAGTTATTGGATTCGAGTATCAGACTTGCCAAAATTTTGATGATTTCTCAGCCATTCCTTAACTTCAAACCCCCATACATCGCGAACGCATTGACGAACTCGAGAAATTCCTGTTGTATCTGAAAGTAGAAACCCGCCCGATTACAATGGTGCTTGTACTTTTCCCCTAGGCCATTCCAGTTATTGGTTTCGAGTATCAGACTTGCGAAAATTTTGATGGTTTCTCAATCATTCCTTAACTTCAAACTTCCATATCTCGCGAACGGATTGACGAACTCGAGAATTTCCTATTGCATCTAAAAGCAGAATCTCGCCCGATTACAACGGTATGTGTATTTTTGCCCTAGGCCATAATAGTTATTGGATTCGAGTATCAGACTTGCGAAAATTTTGATGATTTCTCAGCCATTCCTTAACTTCAAACTCCCATATCTCGCGAACGCATTGTCGAACTCGAGAAATTCCTGTTGTACCTGAAAGTGGAAACCCGCCCGATTACAGTGGTATGTGTACATTTCCCCTAGGCCATTCCAGTTATTCGTTTCTAGCATCACAATTGCGAAAATGTTGATGGTTTCTCAACCATTCCGTAAATTCAAACTGCCATTTCTCGCGAACGGATTGACGAACTCGAGAAATTCCTGTTCCATCTGAAAGTAGAAACTCGCCCGATTACAATGGTATGTGTACTTTTCCCCTAGGCCATTCCAGTTATTGGTTTCGAGTATCAGACTTGCGATAATTTTGATGGTTTCTCAACCATTCCTTAACTTCGAACTCCCATATCTCGCGAACGGATTGACGAACTCGCGAAATTCCTGTTGCATGTGGAAGTAGAAACTCGCCCGATTACAACGGTATGTGTATTTTCCCCCTAGGCCTTTGTAGTTATTGGTTTCGAGTATCAGACTTGCGAAAATTTTGATGGTTTTTCAACCATTCCTTAACTTCAAACTCCCATATCTCGCGAACGGATTGACGAACTCGAGAAAATCCTATTGCATCTGAAAGTAGAAACCCGCCCGATTACAATGGTGTTTGTACTTTTCCCCTAGGTCATTCCAGTTATTGGTTTCGAGTATCAGACTTGCGAAAATTTTGATGGTTTCTCAACCATTCCTTAACTTCAAACTCCCATATCTCGCGAACGGATTGACGAACTCGAGAAATTCCTATCGCATCTGAAAGTAGAAACCCGCCCGATTACAACGGTGTGTGTACTTTTCCCCTAGGTCATTCCAGTTATTGGTTTCGAGTATTCGACCAGCGAAAACTTTGATGGTTTCTCAACCATTCCTTAACTTCAAATTCCCATATCCCGCGAACGGATTGACGAACTCGAGAAATTCCTGTTGCATGTGAAAGTCGAATGTCGCCCGATTACAACGGTATGTGTATTTTTCCCCTAGGCCTTTGAAGTTATTGGTTTCGAGTATCACACTTGCGAAAATTTTGATGGTTTCTCAACCATTCTTTATTTTCACACTTCCGTATCTCGCGAACGGATTGACGAACTCGAGAATTTCCTATTGCATCTGAAAGCAGAAACTCGCCCGATTACAACGGTGTGTGTACTTTTCCCCTAGGCCATTCCAGTTGTTGGTTTCGAGTATCAGACCAGCGAAAATTTTGATGGTTTCTCAACCATTCCTTATTTTCACACTTCCATATCTCGCGAACGGATTGACGAACTCGAGAATTTCCTATTGCATCTGAAAGCAGAAACTCGCACGATTACAACGGTGTGTGTACTTTTCCCCTAGGCCATTCCAGTTATTGGTTTCGAGTATTCGACCAGCGAAAACTTTGATGGCTTCTCAACCATTCCATAACTTCAAATTCCCATATCCCGCGAACGGATTGACGAACTCGAGAAATTCCTATTGCATCTGAAAGTAGAAACCCGCCCGATTACAATGGTGTTTGTACTTTTCCCCTAGGCCTTTCCAGTTATTGGTTTCGAGTATTCGACCAGAGAAAACTTTGATGGTTTCTCAACCATTCCTTAACTTCAAATTCCCATATCCCGCGAACGGATTGACGAACTCGAGAAATTCCTGTTGCATGTGAAAGTCGAAAGTCGCCCGATTACAACGGTATGTGTATTTTTCCCCTAGGCCTTTGAAGTTATTGGTTTCGAGTATCAGACTTGCGAAAATTTTGATGGTTTCTCAACCATTCCTTATTTTCACACTTCCATACCTCGCGAACGAACTGACGAACTCGAGAATTTCCTATTGCATCTGAAAGCAGAAACTCGCCCGATTGCGACGGTGTGTGTACTTTTTCCCTAGGCTATTCCAGTTGTTGGTTTCGAGTATCAGACCAGCGAAAATTTTGATGGTTTCTAAAGCATTCCTTAACTTCAAACTTCCATATCTCGCGAACGGATTGACGAACTCGAGAATTTCCTATTGCATCTGAATGCAGAAACTCGCCCGATTACAACGGTATGTGTATTTTTGCCCTAGCCCATAGTAGTTGTTGGTTTCGAGTATCAGACCAGCGAAAATTTTGATGGTTTCTCATGCATTCCTTAACTTCAAACTTCCATATCTCGCGAACGGATTGACGAAGTCGAGAATTTCCTATTGCATCTGACAGCAGAAACTCGCCCGATTACAACGGTGTGTGTATTTTTGCCCTAGGCCATAGTAGTTATTCGATGCGAGTATCAGACTTGCGAAAATTTTGATGATTTCTCAACCATTCCTTAACTTCAAACTGCCATATCTCGCGAACGGATTGACGAACTCGAGAATTTCCTATTGCATCTGAACGCAGAAACTCGCCCGATTACAACGGTGTGTGTATTTTTGCCCTAGGCCACAGTAGTTATTCGATGCGAGTATCAGACTTGCGAAAATTTTGATGATTTCTCAACCATTCCTTAACTTCAAACTGCCATATCTCGCGAACGCATTGACGAACTCCAGAAATTCCTGTTGCATCTGAAAGTAGAAACTCGCCCGATTACAAAGATATGTGTGTTTTCCCCCTAGGCCTTTGTAGTTGTTGGTTTCGAGTATCAGACTTGCGAAAATTTTGATGGTTTCTCATGCAATCCTTAACTTCAAACTTCCATATCCCGCGAACGGATTGACGAACTCGAGAAATTCCGGTTGCATGTGAAAGTAGAAAGTCTCCCGATTACAACGGTATGTGTATTTTTCCCCTAGGCCTTTGAAGTTATTGGTTTCGAGTATAAGACTTGCGAAAATTTTGATGGTTTCTCAACCATTCCTTAACTTCAAACTCCCGTATCTCGCGAACGGATTGACGAACTCGAGAATTTCCTATTGCATCTGAAAGAAGAAACTCGCCCGACTACAAAGATATGTGTGTTTTCCCCCTAGGCCTTTGTAGTTGTTGGTTTCGAGTATCAGACTTGCGAAAATTTTGATGGTTTCTCAACCATTCCATAACTTCAAACTCCCATATCTCGCGAACGGATTGACGAACTCGAGAAATTCCTGTTGCATCTGAAAGTAGAAACTCGCCCGATTACAACGGTATGTGTATTTTTGCCCTAGGCCATTGCAGTTATTGGATTCACGTATCGGACTTGCGAAAATTTTGATGATTTCTCAACCATTCCTTAACTTCAAATTCCCATATCCCGCGAACGGATTGACGAACGCGAGATATTCCTGTTGCATGTGAAAGTAGAAAGTCGCCCGATTACAACGGTATGTGTATTTTTCCCCTAGGCCTTTGAAGTTATTGGTTTCGAGTATCAGACTTGCGAAAATTTTGATGGTTTCTCAACCATTCCATAACTTCAAACTTCCATATCTCGCGAACGGATTGACGAACTCGAGAATTTCCTATTGCATCTGAATGCAGAAACTCGCCCGATTACAACGGTATGTGTATTTTTGCCCTAGGCCATAGTAGTTGTTGGTTTCGAGTATCAGACCAGCGAAAATTTTGATGGTTTCTCATGCATTCCTTAACTTCAAACTTCCATATCTCGCGAACGGATTGACGAACTCGAGAATTTCCTATTGCATCTGACAGCAGAAACTCGCCCGATTACAATGGTATGTGTATTTTTCCCCTAGGAATTTGTAGTTATTGGTTTCGAGTATCAGACTTGCGAAAATTTTGATGGTTTCTCAACCATTTATTAACTTCAAACTCCCATATCTCGCGAACGGATTGACGAACTCGAGAAATTCCTGTTGCATGTGAAAGTAGAAAGTCGCCCGAATTCAACGGTATGTGTATCTTTCCCCTAGGCCTTTGTAGTTATTGGTTTCGAGTATCAGACTTGCGAAAATTTTGATGGTTTCTCATGCATTCCTTAACTTCAAACTTCCATATCCCGCGAACGGATTGACGAACTCGAGAAATTCCGGTTGCATGTGAAAGTAGAATGTCTCCCGATTACAACGGTATGTGTATTTTTCCCCTAGGCCTTTGAAGTTATTGGTTTCGAGTATAAAACTTGCGAAAATTTTGATGGTTTCTCAACCATTCCTTATTTTCACACTTCCATATCTCGCGAACGGATTGACGAACTCGAGAATTTCCTATTGCATCTGAAAGCAGAAACTCGCCCGATTACAACAGTGTGTGTACTTTTCCCCTAGGCCATTCCAGTTGTTGGTTTCGAGTATCAGACCAGCGAAAATTTTGATGGTTTCTCAAGCATTCCTTAAGTTCAAACTTCCATATCTCGCGAACGGATTGACGAACTTGAGAATTTCCTATTGCAACTGAATGCAGAAACTAGCCCGATTACAACGGTGTGTGTACTTTTCCCCTAGGCCATTCCAGTTGTTGGTTTCGAGTATCAGACCAGCGAAAATTTTGATGGTTTCTCAAGCATTCCTTAACTTCAAACTTCCATATCTCGCGAACGGATTGACGAACTCGAGAATTTCCTATTGCATCTGACAGCAGAAACCCGCCCGATTACAATGGTACGTGTATTTTTCCCCTAGGCATTTGTAGTTATTGGTTTCGATTATCAGACTTGCGAATGTTTTGATGGTTCCTCAACCATTCCTTAACTTCAAACTCCCATATCTCGCGAACGGATTGACGAACTCGAGAAATTCCTGTTGAATCTGAAAGTAGAAACTCGCCCGGTTACAACGGTATGTGTATTTTTCCACTTGGCCATTGTTGTTATTGGTTTCGAGTATCAGACCAGCGAAAATTTTGATGGTTTCTCAAGCATGCCTTAACTTCAAACTTCCATATCTCGCGAACGGATTGACGAACTCGAGAAATTCCTGTTGCATCTGAAAGTAGAAACTCGCCCGATTACAACGGTATGTGTATTTTTCCCCTAGGCCATTGTAGTTATTGGTTTCGAGTATCAGACTTGCGAAAATTTTGATGGTTTCTCAACCATTCCATAACTTCAAACTCCCATAACCCGCGAACGGATTGACGAACACGAGAAATTCCTGTTGCATGTGAAAGTAGAAAGTCGCCCGATTACAACGGTATGTGTATTTTTCCCCTAGGCCTTTGAAGTTATTGGTTTCGTGTATCAGACTTGCGAAAATTTTGATGGTTTCTCAACCATTCCTTAACTTCAAACTCCCATATCTCGCGAACGGATTGACGAACTCGAGAATTTCCTGTTGCATGTGAATGTAGAAAGTCGCCCGATTACAACGGTATGTGTATTTTTGCCCTAGGCCATAGTAGTTGTTGGTTTCGAGTATCAGACCAGCGAAAATTTTGATGGTTTCTCATGCATTCCTTAACTTCAAACTTCCATATCTCGCGAACGGATTGACGAACTCGAGAATTTCCTATTGCATCTGACAGCAGAAACTCGCCCGATTACAATGGTATGTGTATTTTTCCCCTAGGAATTTGTAGTTATTGGTTTCGAGTATCAGACTTGCGAAAATTTTGATGGTTTCTCAACCATTTATTAACTTCAAACTCCCATATCTCGCGAACGGATTGACGAACTCGAGAAATTCCTGTTGCATGTGAAAGTAGAAAGTCGCCCGAATTCAACGGTATGTGTATCTTTCCCCTAGGCCTTTGTAGTTATTGGTTTCGAGTATCAGACTTGCGAAAATTTTGATGGTTTCTCATGCATTCCTTAACTTCAAACTTCCATATCCCGCGAACGGATTGACGAACTCGAGAAATTCCGGTTGCATGTGAAAGTAGAATGTCTCCCGATTACAACGGTATGTGTATTTTTCCCCTAGGCCTTTGAAGTTATTGGTTTCGAGTATAAAACTTGCGAAAATTTTGATGGTTTCTCAACCATTCCTTATTTTCACACTTCCATATCTCGCGAACGGATTGACGAACTCGAGAATTTCCTATTGCATCTGAAAGCAGAAACTCGCCCGATTACAACAGTGTGTGTACTTTTCCCCTAGGCCATTCCAGTTGTTGGTTTCGAGTATCAGACCAGCGAAAATTTTGATGGTTTCTCAAGCATTCCTTAAGTTCAAACTTCCATATCTCGCGAACGGATTGACGAACTTGAGAATTTCCTATTGCAACTGAATGCAGAAACTAGCCCGATTACAACGGTGTGTGTACTTTTCCCCTAGGCCATTCCAGTTGTTGGTTTCGAGTATCAGACCAGCGAAAATTTTGATGGTTTCTCAAGCATTCCTTAACTTCAAACTTCCATATCTCGCGAACGGATTGACGAACTCGAGAATTTCCTATTGCATCTGACAGCAGAAACCCGCCCGATTACAATGGTACGTGTATTTTTCCCCTAGGCATTTGTAGTTATTGGTTTCGATTATCAGACTTGCGAATGTTTTGATGGTTCCTCAACCATTCCTTAACTTCAAACTCCCATATCTCGCGAACGGATTGACGAACTCGAGAAATTCCTGTTGAATCTGAAAGTAGAAACTCGCCCGGTTACAACGGTATGTGTATTTTTCCACTTGGCCATTGTTGTTATTGGTTTCGAGTATCAGACCAGCGAAAATTTTGATGGTTTCTCAAGCATGCCTTAACTTCAAACTTCCATATCTCGCGAACGGATTGACGAACTCGAGAAATTCCTGTTGCATCTGAAAGTAGAAACTCGCCCGATTACAACGGTATGTGTATTTTTCCCCTAGGCCATTGTAGTTATTGGTTTCGAGTATCAGACTTGCGAAAATTTTGATGGTTTCTCAACCATTCCATAACTTCAAACTCCCATAACCCGCGAACGGATTGACGAACACGAGAAATTCCTGTTGCATGTGAAAGTAGAAAGTCGCCCGATTACAACGGTATGTGTATTTTTCCCCTAGGCCTTTGAAGTTATTGGTTTCGTGTATCAGACTTGCGAAAATTTTGATGGTTTCTCAACCATTCCTTAACTTCAAACTCCCATATCTCGCGAACGGATTGACGAACTCGAGAATTTCCTGTTGCATGTGAATGTAGAAAGTCGCCCGATTACAACGGTATGTGTACTTTTCCCCTAGGCCATTCCAGTTATTGGTTTCGAGTATCAGACTTGCGAAAATTTTGATGGTTTCCAACCATTCCTTAACTTCAAACTCCCATATCCCGCGAATGGATTGACGAACTCGAGAAATTACTGTTGCATCTGAAAGTAGAATTTCGCCCGATTACAACGGTATGTGTATTTTTCCCCTAGGCATTTGTAGTTATTGGTTGCGAGTATCAGACCAGCGAAAATTTTGATGGATTCTCAACCATTCCTTAACTTCAAACTCCCATATCTCGCGAACGGATTGACAAACTCGAGAATTTCCTATTGCATCTGAAAGCAGAAACTCGCCCGATTACAAAGATATGTGTGTTTTCCCCCGAGGCCTTTGTAGTTGTTGGTTTCGAGTATCAGACTTGCGAAAATTTTGATGGTTTCTCAACCATTCCATAACTTCAAACTCCCATATCCCGCGAACGGATTGACGAACACGAGAAATTCCTGTTGCATGTGAAAGTAGAAAGTCGCCCGATTACAACGGTATGTGTATTTTTCCCCTAGGCCATTGTAGTTATTGGTTTCGAGTATCAGACTTGCGAAAATTTTGATGGTTTCTCAACCATTCCATAACTTCAAACTCCCATAACCCGCGAACGGATTGACGAACACGAGAAATTCCTGTTGCATGTGAAAGTAGAAAGTCGCCCGATTACAACGGTATGTGTATTTTTCCCCTAGGCCTTTGAAGTTATTGGTTTCGTGTATCAGACTTGCGAAAATTTTGATGGTTTCTCAACCATTCCTTAACTTCAAACTCCCATATCTCGCGAACGGATTGACGAACTCGAGAATTTCCTGTTGCATGTGAATGTAGAAAGTCGCCCGATTACAACGGTATGTGTACTTTTCCCCTAGGCCATTCCAGTTATTGGTTTCGAGTATCAGACTTGCGAAAATTTTGATGGTTTCCAACCATTCCTTAACTTCAAACTCCCATATCCCGCGAATGGATTGACGAACTCGAGAAATTACTGTTGCATCTGAAAGTAGAATTTCGCCCGATTACAACGGTATGTGTATTTTTCCCCTAGGCATTTGTAGTTATTGGTTGCGAGTATCAGACCAGCGAAAATTTTGATGGATTCTCAACCATTCCTTAACTTCAAACTCCCATATCTCGCGAACGGATTGACAAACTCGAGAATTTCCTATTGCATCTGAAAGCAGAAACTCGCCCGATTACAAAGATATGTGTGTTTTCCCCCGAGGCCTTTGTAGTTGTTGGTTTCGAGTATCAGACTTGCGAAAATTTTGATGGTTTCTCAACCATTCCATAACTTCAAACTCCCATATCCCGCGAACGGATTGACGAACACGAGAAATTCCTGTTGCATGTGAAAGTAGAAAGTCGCCCGATTACAACGGTATGTGTATTTTTCCCCTAGGCCTTTGAAGTTATTGGTTTCGTGTATCAGACTTGCGAAAATTTTGATGGTTTCTCAACCATTCCTTAACTTCAAACTCCCATATCTCGCGAACGGATTGACGAACTCGAGAATTTCATTTTGCATCTGATAGCAGAAACTCGCCCGATTACAACGGTGTGTGTACTTTTCCCCTAGGCCATTCCAGTTGTTGGTTTCGTGTACCAGACCAGCGAAAATTTTGATGGTTTCTCAAGCATTCCTTAATTTCAAACTTCCATATCTCGCGAACGGATTGACGAACTCGAGAATTTCCTACTGCATCTGAATGCAGAAACTCGCCCGATTACAACGGTATGTGTATTTTTGCCCTAGGCCATAGTAGTTGTTGGTTTCGAGTATCAGACCAGCGAAAATTTTGATGGATTCTCAACCATTCCTTAACTTCAAACTCCCATATCTCGCGAACGGATTGACAAACTCGAGAATTTCCTATTGCATCTGAAAGCAGAAACTCGCCCGATTACAAAGATATGTGTGTTTTCCCCCGAGGCCTTTGTAGTTGTTGGTTTCGAGTATCAGACTTGCGAAAATTTTGATGGTTTCTCAACCATTCCATAACTTCAAACTCCCATATCCCGCGAACGGATTGACGAACACGAGAAATTCCTGTTGCATGTGAAAGTAGAAAGTCGCCCGATTACAACGGTATGTGTATTTTTCCCCTAGGCCTTTGAAGTTATTGGTTTCGTGTATCAGACTTGCGAAAATTTTGATGGTTTCTCAACCATTCCTTAACTTCAAACTCCCATATCTCGCGAACGGATTGACGAACTCGAGAATTTCCTTTTGCATCTGATAGCAGAAACTCGCCCGATTACAACGGTGTGTGTACTTTTCCCCTAGGCCATTCCAGTTGTTGGTTTCGTGTACCAGACCAGCGAAAATTTTGATGGTTTCTCAAGCATTCCTTAATTTCAAACTTCCATATCTCGCGAACGGATTGACGAACTCGAGAATTTCCTACTGCATCTGAATGCAGAAACTCGCCCGATTACAACGGTATGTGTATTTTTGCCCTAGGCCATAGTAGTTGTTGGTTTCGAGTATCAGACCAGCGAAAATTTTGATGGTTTCTCAAGCATTCCTTAACTTCAAACTTCCATATCTCGCGAACGGATTGACGAACTCGAGAATTTCCTATTGCATGTGAAAGTAGAAAGTCGCCCGATTATAACGGTATGTGTATTTTTCCCCTAGGCCTTTGAAGTTATTTGTTTCGAGTATCAGACTTGCGAAAATTTTGATGGTTTGTCAACCGTTCCTTATTTTCACACTTCCATATCTCGCGAACGGATTGACGAACTCGAGAATTTCCTATTGCATCTGAAAGCAGAAACTCGCCCGATTACAACGGTGTGTGTACTTTTCCCCTAGGCCATTGTAGTTATTGGTTTCGAGTATCAGACTTGCGAAAATTTTGATGGTTTCTCAACCATTCCTTAACTTCAAACTCCCATATCCCGCGAATGGATTGACGAACTCGAGAAATTCCTGTTGCATGTGAAAGTAGAAAGTCGCCCGATTACAACGGTATGTGTACTTTTCCCCTAGGCCACTCCAGTTGTTGGTTTCGAGTATCAGACCAGCGAAAATTTTGATGGTTTCTCAAGCATTCCTTAACTTCAAACTTCCATATCTCGCGAACGGAATGACGAACGCGAGAAATTCCTGTTGCATCTGAAAGTAGAAACTCGCCCGATTACAACGGTATGTGTATTTTTCCCCTAGGCGTTTGTAGCTATTGTTTTCGAGTATCAGACTTGCGAAAATTTTGATGGTTTCTCAACCATTCCTTAACTTCAAACTCCCATATCTCGCGAACGGTTTGACGAACTCGAGAAATTCCTGTTACATCTGAAAGTAGAAACTCGCTCGATTACAACGGTATGTGTATTTTTGCCTTAGGCCATAGTAGTTATTGATTTCAAGTATCAGACTTGCGAAAATTGTGATGGTTTCTCAACAATTCCTTGACTTCAAACTCCCATATCTCGCCAACGGATAGACGAAGTCGAGAAATTCCTGTTGCATCTGAAAGTAGAAACTCGCCCGGTTACAACGGCATGTGTATTTTTCCCCTGGGCCATTGTAGTTATTGGTTTCGAGTATCAGACTTGCGAAAATTTTGATGGTTTCTCAACCATTCCTTAACTTAAAACTCCCATATCTCGCGAACGGATTGACGAACTCGAGAAATTCCTGTTGCATCTGAAAGCAGAAACTCGCCCGATTTCAACGGTATGTGCATTTTTGCCCTAGGCCATAGTAGTTATTGGTTTCGAGTATCAGACTTGCGAAAATTTTGATGGTTTCTCAAGCATTCAATAACTTCTAACTCCCATATCTCGCGAACGGATTGACGAACCCGAGAAATTCCTGTTGCATCTGAAAGCAGAAACACGCCCGATTACAACGGTATGTGTATCTTCCCCTAGGCCTTTGTAGTTATTGGTTTCGAGTATCAGACTTGCGAAAATTTTGATGGTTTCTCATGCATTCCTTAACTTCAAACTTCCATATCTTGCGAACGGATTGACGAACTCGAGAATTTCCTATTGCATCTGAAAGCAGAAACTCGCCCGATTACAACGGTATGTGTATTTTTGCCTTAGGCCATAGTAGTTATTGGATTCGAGTATCAGACTTGCGAAAATTTTGATGATTTCTCAACCATTCCTTAACTTCAAACTGCCATATCTCGCGAACGCATTGACGAACTCGAGAAATTCCTGTTGCATGTGAAAGTAGAATCTCGCCCGATTACAATGGTATGTGTATTTTTCCCGTAGGCATTTGTAGTTATTGGTTTCCAGTATCAGACTTGCGAAAATTTTGATGGTTTCTCAACCATTCCTTAACTTCAAACTCCCATATCCCGCGAACGGATTGACGAACTCGAGAAATTCCTGTTGCATGTGAAAGTAGAAAGTCGCCCGATTACAACGGTATGTGTATTTTTCCCCTAGGCCTTTGAAGTTATTGGTTTCGAGTATCAGATTTGCGAAAATTTTGATGGTTTCTCAACCATTCCTTATATTCACACTTCCATAATTCGCGAACGGATTGACGAACTCGAGAATTTCCTATTGCATCTGAAAGCAGAAACTCGCCCGATTACAACGATGTGTGTACTTTTCCCCTAGGCCATTCCAGTTTTTGGTTTCGAGTATCAGACCAGCGAAAATTTTGATGGTTTCTCAAGCATTCCTTAACTTCAAACTTCCATATCTCGCGAACGGATTGACGAACTCGAGAATTTCCTATTGCATCTGAATGCAGAAACTCGCCCGATTACAACGGAATGTGTATTTTTACCCTAGGCCATAGTAGTTGTTGGTTTCGAGTATCAGACCAGCGAAAGTTTTGATGGTTTCTCATGCATTCCTTAACTTCAAACTTCCATATCTCGCGAACGGATTGACGCACTCGAGAATTTCGTATTGCATCTGACAGCAGAAACTCGCCCGATTACAACGGTATGTGTATTTCTTCCCTAGGCCATAGTAGTTATTGGATGCGAGTATCAGACTTGCGAAAATTTTGATGATTTCTCAACCATTGCTTAACTTCAAACTGCCATATCTCGCGAACGCATTGACGAACTCGAGAAATTCCTGTTGCATCTGAAAGTAGAAACTCGCCCGGTTACAACGGCTGTGTATTTTTCCCCTAGGCCATTGTAGTTATCGGTTTCGAGTATCAGACTTGCGAAAATTTTGATGGTTTCTCAACCATTCCTTAACTTCAAACTCCCATTTCTCGCGTACGGATTGACGAACTCGAGAAATTCCTGTTGCATGTGAAAGTAGAAAGTCGCCCGATTACAACGGTATGTGTATTTTTCCCCTAGGCCTTTGAAGTTATTGGTTTCGTGTATCAGACTTGCGAAAATTTTGATGGTTTCTCAACCATTCCACAACTTCAAACTCCCATATCCCGCGAACGGATTGACGAACACGAGAAATTCCTGTTGCATGTGAAAGTAGAAAGTCGCCCGATTACAACGGTATGTGTATTTTTCCCCTAGGCCTTTGAAGTTATTGGTTTCGTGTATCAGACTTGCGAAAATTTTGATGGTTACTCAACCATTCCTTAACTTCAAACTCCCATATCTCGCGAACGGATTGACGAACTCGAGAATTTCCTTTTGCATCTGATAGCAGAAACTCGCCCGATTACAACGGTGTGTGTACTTTTCCCCTAGGCCATTCCAGTTGTTGGTTTCGTGTACCAGACCAGCGAAAATTTTGATGGTTTCTCAAGCATTCCTTAATTTCAAACTTCCATACCTCGCGAACGGATTGACGAACTCGAGAATTTCCTACTGCATCTGAATGCAGAAACTCGCCCGATTACAACGGTATGTGTATTTTTGCCCTAGGCCATAGTAGTTGTTGGTTTCGAGTATCAGACCAGCGAAAATTTTGATGGTTTCTCAAGCATTCCTTAACTTCAAACTTCCATATCTCGCGAACGGATTGACGAACTCGAGAATTTCCTATTGCATGTGAAAGTAGAAAGTCGCCCGATTATAACGGTATGTGTATTTTTCCCCTAGGCCTTTGAAGTTATTTGTTTCGAGTATCAGACTTGCGAAAATTTTGATGGTTTGTCAACCGTTCCTTATTTTCACACTTCCATATCTCGCGAACGGATTGACGAACTCGAGAATTTCCTATTGGATCTGAAAGCAGAAACTCGCCCGATTACAACGGTGTGTGTACTTTTCCCCTAGGCCATTGTAGTTATTGGTTTCGAGTATCAGACTTGCGAAAATTTTGATGGTTTCTCAACCATTCCTTAACTTCAAACTCCCATATCCCGCGAATGGATTGACGAACTCGAGAAATTCCTGTTGCATGTGAAAGTAGAAAGTCGCCCGATTACAACGGTATGTATACTTTTCCCCTAGGCCACTCCAGTTGTTGGTTACGAGTATCAGACCAGCGAAAATTTTGATGGTTTCTCAAGCATTCCTTAACTTCAAACTTCCATATCTCGCGAACGGAATGACGAACGCGAGAAATTCCTGTTGCATCTGAAAGTAGAAACTCGCCCGATTACAACGGTATGTGTATTTTTCCCCTAGGCGTTTGTAGCTATTGTTTTCGAGTATCAGACTTGCGAAAATTTTGATGGTTTCTCAACCATTCCTTAACTTCAAACTCCCATATCTCGCGAACGGTTTGACGAACTCGAGAAATTCCTGTTACATCTGAAAGTAGAAACTCGCTCGATTACAACGGTATGTGTATTTTTGCCTTAGGCCATAGTAGTTATTGATTTCAAGTATCAGACTTGCGAAAATTGTGATGGTTTCTCAACAATTCCTTGACTTCAAACTCCCATATCTCGCCAACGGATAGACGAAGTCGAGAAATTCCTGTTGCATCTGAAAGTAGAAACTCGCCCGGTTACAACGGCATGTGTATTTTTCCCCTGGGCCATTGTAGTTATTGGTTTCGAGTATCAGACTTGCGAAAATTTTGATGGTTTCTCAACCATTCCTTAACTTAAAACTCCCATATGTCGCGAACGGATTGACGAACTCGAGAAATTCCTGTTGCATCTGAAAGCAGAAACTCGCCCGATTTCAACGGTATGTGCATTTTTGCCCTAGGCCATAGTAGTTATTGGTTTCGAGTATCAGACTTGCGAAAATTTTGATGGTTTCTCAAGCATTCAATAACTTCTAACTCCCATATCTCGCGAACGGATTGACGAACCCGAGAAATTTCTGTTGCATCTGAAAGCAGAAACACGCCCGATTACAACGGTATGTGTATCTTCCCCTAGGCCTTTGTAGTTATTGGTTTCGAGTATCAGACTTGCGAAAATTTTGATGGTTTCTCATGCATTCCTTAACTTCAAACTTCCATATCTTGCGAACGGATTGACGAACTCGAGAATTTCCTATTGCATCTGAAAGCAGAAACTCGCCCGATTACAACGGTATGTGTATTTTTGCCTTAGGCCATAGTAGTTATTGGATTCGAGTATCAGACTTGCGAAAATTTTGATGGTTTCTCAACCATTCCTTAACTTCAAACTCCCATATCCCGCGAACGGATTGACGAACTCGAGAAATTCCTGTTGCATGTGAAAGTAGAAAGTCGCCCGATTACAACGGTATGTGTATTTTTCCCCTAGGCCTTTGAAGTTATTGGTTTCGAGTATCAGATTTGCGAAAATTTTGATGGTTTCTCAACCATTCCTTATATTCACACTTCCATAATTCGCGAACGGATTGACGAACTCGAGAATTTCCTATTGCATCTGAAAGCAGAAACTCGCCCGATTACAACGATGTGTGTACTTTTCCCCTAGGCCATTCCAGTTTTTGGTTTCGAGTATCAGACCAGCGAAAATTTTGATGGTTTCTCAAGCATTCCTTAACTTCAAACTTCCATATCTCGCGAACGGATTGACGAACTCGAGAATTTCCTATTGCATCTGAATGCAGAAACTCGCCCGATTACAACGGTATGTGTATTTCTTCCCTAGGCCATAGTAGTTATTGGATGCGAGTATCAGACTTGCGAAAATTTTGATGATTTCTCAACCATTGCTTAACTTCAAACTGCCATATCTCGCGAACGCATTGACGAACTCGAGAAATTCCTGTTGCATCTGAAAGTAGAAACTCGCCCGGTTACAACGGCATGTGTATTTTTCCCCTAGGCCATTGTAGTTATCGGTTTCGAGTATCAGACTTGCGAAAATTTTGATGGTTTCTCAACCATTCCTTAACTTCAAACTCCCATTTCTCGCGTACGGATTGACGAACTCGAGAAATTCCTGTTGCATGTGAAAGTAGAAAGTCGCCCGATTACAACGGTATGTGTATTTTTGCCCTAGGCCATAATAGTTATTGGATTCGAGTATCAGACTTGCGAAAATTTTGATGATTTCTCAGCCATTCCTTAACTTCAAACTCCCATATCTCGCGAACGCATTGTCCAACTCGAGAAATTCCTGTTGTACCTGAAAGTGGAAACCCGCCCGATTACAGTGGTATGTGAACATTTCCCCTAGGCCATTCCAGTTATTCGTTTCTAGCATCACAATTGCGAAAATGTTGATGGTTTCTCAACCATTCCGTAACTTCAAACTGCCATTTCTCGCGAACGGATTGACGAACTCGAGAAATTCCTGTTGCATGTGAAAGTAGAATCTCGCCCGATTACAATGGTATGTGTATTTTTCCCCTAGGCATTTGTAGTTATTGGTTTCGAGTATCAGACTTGCGAAAATTTTGATGGTTTCTCAATCATTCCTTAACTTCAAACTTCCATATCTCGCGAACGGATTGACGAACTCGAGAATTTCCTATTGCATCTAAAAGCAGAATCTCGCCCGATTACAACGGTATGTGTATTTTTGCCCTAGGCCATAATAGTTATTGGATTCGAGTATCAGACTTGCGAAAATTTTGATGATTTCTCAGCCATTCCTTAACTTCAAACTCCCATATCTCGCGAACGCATTGTCGAACTCGAGAAATTCCTGTTGTACCTGAAAGTGGAAACCCGCCCGATTACAGTGGTATGTGAACATTTCCCCTAGGCCATTCCAGTTATTCGTTTCTAGCATCACAATTGCGAAAATGTTGATGGTTTCTCAACCATTCCGTAACTTCAAACTGCCATTTCTCGCGAACGGATTGACGAACTCGAGAAATTCCTGTTGCATGTGAAAGTAGAAAGTCGCCCGATTACAACGGTATGTGTATTTTTCCCCTAGGCCTTTGAAGTTATTGGTTTCGAGTATCAGACCAGCGAAAATTTTGATGGTTTCTCAAGCATTCCTTAACTTCAAACTTCCATATCTCGCGAACGGATTGACGAACTCGAGAATTTCCTATTGCATCTGAATGCAGAAACTCGCCCGATTACAACGGTATGTGTATTTTTACCCTAGGCCATAATAGTTATTGGATTCGAGTATCAGACTTGCGAAAATTTTGATGATTTCTCAACCATTCCTTAACTTCAAACTGCCATATCTCGCGAACGCATTGACGAACTCGAGAAATTCCTGTTGCATGTGAAAGTAGAATCTCGCCCGATTACAATGGTATGTGTATTTTTCCCCTAGGCATTTGTAGTTATTGGTTTCGAGTATCAGACTTGCGAAAATTTTGATGGTTTCTCAACCATTCCTTAACTTCAAACTCCCATATCCCGCGAACGGATTGACGAACTCGAGAAATTCCTGTTGCATGTGAAAGTAGAAAGTCGCCCGATTACAACGGTATGTGTATTTTTCCCCTAGGCCTTTGAAGTTATTGGTTTCGAGTATCAGATTTGCGAAAATTTTGATGGTTTCTCAACCATTCCTTATATTCACACTTCCATAATTCGCGAACGGATTGACGAACTCGAGAATTTCCTATTGCATCTGAAAGCAGAAACTCGCCCGATTACAACGATGCGTGTACTTTTCCCCTAGGCCATTCCAGTTTTTGGTTTCGAGTATCAGACCAGCGAAAATTTTGATGGTTTCTCAAGCATTCCTTAACTTCAAACTTCCATATCTCGCGAACGGATTGACGAACTCGAGAATTTCCTATTGCATCTGAATGCAGAAACTCGCCCGATTACAACGGTATGTGTATTTCTACCCTAGGCCATAGTAGTTGTTGGTTTCGAGTATCAGACCAGCGAAAGTTTTGATGGTTTCTCATGCATTCCTTAACTTCAAACTTCCATATCTCGCGAACGGATTGACGCACTCGAGAATTTCGTATTGCATCTGACAGCAGAAACTCGCCCGATTACAACGGTATGTGTATTTCTTCCCTAGGCCATAGTAGTTATTGGATGCGAGTATCAGACTTGCGAAAATTTTGATGATTTCTCAACCATTGCTTAACTTCAAACTGCCATATCTCGCGAACGCATTGACGAACTCGAGAAATTCCTGTTGCATCTGAAAGTAGAAACTCGCCCGGTTACAACGGCATGTGTATTTTTCCCCTAGGCCATTGAAGTTATTGGTTCCGAGTATCAGACTTGCGAAAATTTTGATGGTTTCTCAACCATTCCTTTACTTCAAACTCCCATTTCTCGCGTACGGATTGACGAACTCGAGAAATTCCTGTTGCATCTGAAAGTAGAAACTCGCCCGATTATAATGGTACGTGTACTTTTCCCCTAGGCCATTCCAGTTATTGGTTTCGAGTATCAGACCAGCGAAAATTTTGATGGTCTCTCAAGCATTCCTTAACTTCAAACTCCCATATCTCGCGAACGGATTGACGAACTCGAGAATTTCCTATTGCATCTGAAAGCAGAAACTAGCCCGATTACAACGTTGTGTGTACTTTTCCCCTAGGCCATTCCAGTTATTGGTTTCGAGTATCAGACTTGCGAAAATTTTGATGGTTTCTCAACCATTCCTTAACTTCACACTTCCATATCTCGCGAACGGATTGACGAACTCGAGAATTTCCTATTGCATCTGAAAGCAGAATCTCGCCCGATCACAACGGCGTGTGTATTTTTCCCCTAGGCCATTGTAGTTATTGGTTTCGAGTATCAGACTTGCGAAAATTTTGATGGTTTTTCAACCACTCCTTAACTTCCAACTCCCATATCTCGCGACCGGATTGACGAACTCGAGAATTTCCTATTGCATCTGAAAGCAGAAACTCGCCCGATTACAACGGTATGTATATTTTTGCCCTAGGCCATAGTAGTTATTGGTTTCGAATATCAGACTTGCGAAAATTGTGATGGTTTCTCAACCATTCCTTAACTTCAAACTCCCATATCTCGCGAACGGATTCACGAACTCGAGAAATACCTGTTGCATCTGAAAGTAGAAACTCGCCCGATTAAAAAGATATGTGCGTTTTCCCCGTAGGCCTTTGTAGTTATTGGTTTCGAGTATCAGACTTGCGAAAATTTTGATGGTTTCTCAACCATTCCTTAACTTCACACTTCCATATCTCGCGAACGGATTGACGAACTCGAGAATTTCCTATTGCATCTGAAAGGAGAAACTCGCCCCATTACAACGGTGTGTGTACTTTTCCCCTAGGCCATTCCAGTAGTTTGTTTCGAGTATCAGACCAGCGAAAATTTTGATGGTTTCTCAAGCATTCCTTAACTTCAAACTTCCATATCTCGCGAACGGATTGACGAACTCGAGAATTTCCTATTGCATCTGAAAGCAGAATCTCGCCCGATCACAACGGTATGTGTATTTTTCCCCTAGGCCATTGTGGTTATTGGTTTCGAGTATCAGACTTGCGAAAATTGTGATGGTTTCTCAACCATTCCTTAACTTCAAACTCCCATACCTCGCGAACGGATTGACGAACTCGAGAATTTCCTATTGCATCTGATAGGAGAAACTCGCCCGATTGCAACGGTACGTGTATTTTTCCCCTAGGCCTTTGTAGTTACTGGTTTCGAGTATCAGACTTGCGATAATTTTGATGGTTTCTCAAGCATTCCTTAACTTCAAACTTCCATATCTCGCGATCGGATTGACGAATTCGAGAATTTCCTATTGCACCTGAAAGCAGAAACTCGCCCGATTACAACGGTGTGTGTACTTTTCCCCTAGGCCATTCCAGTTGTTGGTTTCGAGTATCAGACCAGAGAAAATTTTGATGGTTTCTCAAGCATTCCTTAACTTCAAACTTCCATATCTCGCGAACGGATTGACGAACTCGAGAATTTCCTATTGCATCTGAAAGCAGAATCTCGCCCGATCACAACGGTATGTGTATTTTTCCCCTAGGCCATTGTGGTTATTGGTTTCGAGTATCAGACTTGCGAAAATTGTGATGGTTTCTCAACCATTCCTTAACTTCAAACTCCCATACCTCGCGAACGGATTGACGAACTCGAGAATTTCCTATTGCATCTGAAAGGAGAAACTCGCCCCATTACAACGGTGTGTGTACTTTTCCCCTAGGCCATTCCAGTAGTTTGTTTCGAGTATCAGACCAGCGAAAATTTTGATGGTTTCTCAAGCATTCCTTAACTTCAAACTTCCATATCTCGCGAACGGATTGACGAACTCGAGAATTTCCTATTGCATCTGAAAGCAGAATATCGCCCGATCACAACGGTATGTGTATTTTTCCCCTAGGCCATTGTGGTTATTGGTTTCGAGTATCAGACTTGCGAAAATTGTGATGGTTTCTCAACCATTCCTTAACTTCAAACTCCCATACCTCGCGAACGGATTGACGAACTCGAGAATTTCCTATTGCATCTGAAAGGAGAAACTCGCCCGATTGCAACGGTACGTGTATTTTTCCCCTAGGCCTTTGTAGTTACTGGTTTCGAGTATCAGACTTGCGATAATTTTGATGGTTTCTCAAGCATTCCTTAACTTCAATCTCCCATATCTCGCGAACGGATTGACGAACTCGAGAAATTCCTGTTGCATCTGAAAGCAGAAACTTGCCCGATTTCAACGGTATGTGCATTTTTGCTCTAGGCCATAGTAGTTATTGGTTTCGAGTATCAGACTTGCGAAAATTTTGATGGTTTCTCAAGCATTCTATAACTTCAAACTCCCATATCTCGCGAACGGATTGACGAACTCGAGAAATTCCTGTTGCATCTGAAAGCAGAAACTCACCCGATTACAACGGCATGTGTATTTCTCCCCTAGGCCATTGTATTTATTGGTTTCTAGCATCAGAATTGCGAAAATTTTGATGGTTTCTCAGGCATTCCTTAACTTCAAACTCCCATATCTCGCGAACGGAATGACGAACTCGAAAAATTCCTGTTGCATCTGAAAGTGGAAACTCGCCCGATTACAAAGGTATGTGCATTTTTCCCCTATGCCTTTGTAGTTATTGGTTTCGAGTATCAGACTTGCGAAAATTTTGATGGTTTCTCAACCATTCCTTAACTTCAAACTCCCATATCTCGCGAACGGAATGACGATCTCGAGAAATTCCTGTTGCATCTGAAAGCAGAAACTCGACCGATTACAACGGTGTGTGTACTTTTCCCCTAGGCCATTCCAGTTATTGGTTTCGAGTATCAGACCAGCGAAAATTTTGATGGTTTCTCAACCATTCCTTAACTCCAAACTCCCATATCCCGCGAACGGATTGACGAACTCGAGAATTTCCTATTGCATCTGAAAGCAGAATCTCGCCCGATCACAACGGTTTGTGTATTTTTCCCCTAGGCCATTGTGGTTATTGGTTTCGAGTATCAGACTTGCGAAAAATGTGATGGTTTCTCAACCATTCCTTAACTTCAAACTCCCATACCTCGCGAACGGATTGACGAACTCGAGAATTTCCTATTGCATCTGAAAGGAGAAACTCGCCCGATTACAACGGTGTGTGTACTTTTCCCCTAGGCCATTCCAGTTGTTGGTTTCGAGTATCAGACCAGAGAAAATTTTGATGGTTTCTCAAGCATTCCTTAACTTCAAACTTCCATATCACGCGATCGGATTGACGAACTCGGAAAATTCCTGTTGTCTCTGAAAGTAGAAACTCGCCCGATTACAATGGTGTGTGTACTTTTCCCCTAGGCCATACCACTTATTGGTTTCGAGTATCAGACTTCCGAAAATTTTGATGGTTTCTCAACCATTCCTTAACTTCAAACTCCCATATCTCGCGAACGGAATGACGAACTCGAGAAATTCCTGTTGCATCTGAAAGTAGAAACTCGCACGATTACAATGCTGTGTGTACTTTTCCCCTAGGCCACTCCAGTTATTGTTTTCTAGCATCAGAATTGCGAAAATTTTGATGGTTTCTCAACCATTCCTTAACTTCAAACTTCCATATCTCGCGAACGGATTGACGAACTCGAGAATTTCCTATTGCATCTGAAAGCAGATACTCGCCCGATTACAACGGTATGTGTATTTTTGCCCTAGGCCATACTTGTTATTGGATTCGAGTATCAGACTTGCGAAAATTTTGATGGTTTCTCAAGCATTCTTTAACTTCAAACTCCCATATCTCGCGAACGGATTGACGAACTCGAGAATTTCCTATTGCATCTGAAAGCAGAAACTCGCCCGATTTCAACGGTATGTGCATTTTTCCCCTAGGCCTTTGTAGTTATTGGTTTCGAGTATCAGGCCTGCGAAAATTTTGATGGTTTCTCAACCATTCCTTAACATCAAACTCCCATATCTCGCGAACGGAATGACGATCTCGAGAAATTTCTGTTGCATCTGAAAGTGGAAACTCGCCCGATTACAAAGGTATGTGCATTTTTCCCCTAGGCCTTTGTAGTTATTGGTTTCGAGTATCAGACTGGCGAAAATTCTGAGGGTTTCTCAACCATTCCTTAACTTCAAACTCCCATATCTCGCGAACGGATTGAAGAACTCGAGAAATTCCTGTTGCATCTGAAAGTAGAGACTCGCCCGAATAGAGTGGTGTGTGTACTTTTCCCCTAGGCCATTCCAGTTATTCGTTTCTAGCATCAGAATTGCGAAAATTTCGATGGTTTCTCAACCATTCCTTAACTTCAGACTCCCATATCTCACGAACGGAATGACGATCTCGAGAAATTCCTGTTGCATCTGAAAGTGGAAACTCGCCCGATTAAAAAGGTATGTGCATTTTTCCCCTGGGCCTTTGTAGTTATTGGTTTCGAGTATCAGACTGGTGAAAATTTTGATGGTTTCTCAACCATTCCTTAACTTCAAACTCCCATTTCTCGCGAACGGAAGGACGATCTCGAGAAATTCCTGTTGCATCTGAAAGTGGAAACTCGCCCGATTACAAAGGTATGTGTATTTTTCCCCTAGGGCTTTGTAGTTATTGGTTTCGAGTATCAGACCAGCGAAAATTTTGATGGTATCTCAGCCATTCCTTAACTTCAAACTCCCATATCTCGCGAACGGATTAACGAACTCGAGAATTTACTATTGCATCTGAAAGCAGAAACTCGCCCGATTACAACGGTATGTGTATTTTTGCCCTAGGCCATACTTTTTATTGGATTCGAGTATCAGACTTGCGAAAATTTTGATGGTTTCTCAAGCATTCCTTAACTTCAAACTCCCATATCTCGCGAACGGATTGACGAACTCGAGAATTTCCTATTGCATCTGAAAGCAGAAACTCGCCCGATTTCAACGGTATGTGCATTTTTCCCCTAGGTCTTTGTAGTTATTGGTTTCGAGTATCAGACTGGTGAAAATTTTGATGGTTTCTCAAGCATTCCTTAACTTCAAACTCCCATATCTCGCGAACGGATTGACGAACTCGAGAATTTCCTATTGCATCTGAAAGTGGAAACTCGCCCGATTACAAAGGTATGTGTATTTTTCCCCTAGGCCTTTGTAGTTATTGGTTTCGAGTATCAGACCAGCGAAAATTTTGATGGTATCTCAACCATTCCTTAAATTCAAACTCCCATATCTCGCGAACGGAATGACGAACTCGAAAAATTCCTGTTGTATCTGAAAGTAGAAACTCGCACGATTACAATGGTGTGTGTACTTCTCCCTTAGGCCATTGTAGTTATTGGTTTCTAGCGTCGGAATTGCGAAAATTTTGATGGTTTCTCAACCATTCCTTAACTTCAGACTCCCATATCTCGCGAACGGAATGACGATCTCGAGAAATTCCTGTTGCATCTGAAAGTGGAAACTCGCCCGATTACAAAGGTATGTGCATTTTTCTCCTAGGCCTTTGTAGTTATGGGTTTCGAGTATCAGACTTGCGAAAATTTTGAGGGTTTCTCAAGCATTCCTTAACTTCAATCTCCCATATCTCGCGAACGGAATGAAGAACTCGAGAAATTCCTGTTGCATCTGAAAGTAGAGACTCGTCCGAATAGAATGGTGTGTGTACTTTTCCCCTAGGCCATTCCAGTTATTCGTTTCTAGCATCAGAATTGCGAAAATTTCGATGGTTTCTCAACCATTCCTTAACTTCAGACTCCCATATCTCGCGAACGGAATGACGATCTCGAGAAATTCCTGTTGCATCTGAAAGTGGAAACTCGCCCGATTACAAACGTATGTGTATTTTTCCCCCAGGCCTTTGTAGTTATTGGTTTCGAGTATCAGACCAGCGAAAATTTTGATGGTTTCTCAACCATTCCTTAACTTCAAACTCCCATATCTAGCGAACGGAATGACGAACTCGAGAAATTCCTGTTGCATGTGAAAGTAGAAAGTCGCCCGATTACAACGGTATGTGTATTTTTGCCCTAGGCCATAATAGTTATTGGATTCGAGTATCAGACTTGCGAAAATTTTGATGATTTCTCAGCCATTCCTTAACTTCAAACTCCCATATCTCGCGAACGCATTGTCCAACTCGAGAAATTCCTGTTGTACCTGAAAGTGGAAACCCGCCCGATTACAGTGGTATGTGAACATTTCCCCTAGGCCATTCCAGTTATTCGTTTCTAGCATCACAATTGCGAAAATGTTGATGGTTTCTCAACCATTCCGTAACTTCAAACTGCCATTTCTCGCGAACGGATTGACGAACTCGAGAAATTCCTGTTGCATGTGAAAGTAGAATCTCGCCCGATTACAATGGTATGTGTATTTTTCCCCTAGGCATTTGTAGTTATTGGTTTCGAGTATCAGACTTGCGAAAATTTTGATGGTTTCTCAATCATTCCTTAACTTCAAACTTCCATATCTCGCGAACGGATTGACGAACTCGAGAATTTCCTATTGCATCTAAAAGCAGAATCTCGCCCGATTACAACGGTATGTGTATTTTTGCCCTAGGCCATAATAGTTATTGGATTCGAGTATCAGACTTGCGAAAATTTTGATGATTTCTCAGCCATTCCTTAACTTCAAACTCCCATATCTCGCGAACGCATTGTCGAACTCGAGAAATTCCTGTTGTACCTGAAAGTGGAAACCCGCCCGATTACAGTGGTATGTGAACATTTCCCCTAGGCCATTCCAGTTATTCGTTTCTAGCATCACAATTGCGAAAATGTTGATGGTTTCTCAACCATTCCGTAACTTCAAACTGCCATTTCTCGCGAACGGATTGACGAACTCGAGAAATTCCTGTTGCATGTGAAAGTAGAAAGTCGCCCGATTACAACGGTATGTGTATTTTTCCCCTAGGCCTTTGAAGTTATTGGTTTCGAGTATCAGACCAGCGAAAATTTTGATGGTTTCTCAAGCATTCCTTAACTTCAAACTGCCATATCTCGCGAACGCATTGACGAACTCGAGAAATTCCTGTTGCATGTGAAAGTAGAATCTCGCCCGATTACAATGGTATGTGTATTTTTCCCCTAGGCATTTGTAGTTATTGGTTTCGAGTATCAGACTTGCGAAAATTTTGATGGTTTCTCAACCATTCCTTAACTTCAAACTCCCATATCCCGCGAACGGATTGACGAACTCGAGAAATTCCTGTTGCATGTGAAAGTAGAAAGTCGCCCGATTACAACGGTATGTGTATTTTTCCCCTAGGCCTTTGAAGTTATTGGTTTCGAGTATCAGATTTGCGAAAATTTTGATGGTTTCTCAACCATTCCTTATATTCACACTTCCATAATTCGCGAACGGATTGACGAACTCGAGAATTTCCTATTGCATCTGAAAGCAGAAACTCGCCCGATTACAACGATGCGTGTACTTTTCCCCTAGGCCATTCCAGTTTTTGGTTTCGAGTATCAGACCAGCGAAAATTTTGATGGTTTCTCAAGCATTCCTTAACTTCAAACTTCCATATCTCGCGAACGGATTGACGAACTCGAGAATTTCCTATTGCATCTGAATGCAGAAACTCGCCCGATTACAACGGTATGTGTATTTCTACCCTAGGCCATAGTAGTTGTTGGTTTCGAGTATCAGACCAGCGAAAGTTTTGATGGTTTCTCATGCATTCCTTAACTTCAAACTTCCATATCTCGCGAACGGATTGACGCACTCGAGAATTTCGTATTGCATCTGACAGCAGAAACTCGCCCGATTACAACGGTATGTGTATTTCTTCCCTAGGCCATAGTAGTTATTGGATGCGAGTATCAGACTTGCGAAAATTTTGATGATTTCTCAACCATTGCTTAACTTCAAACTGCCATATCTCGCGAACGCATTGACGAACTCGAGAAATTCCTGTTGCATCTGAAAGTAGAAACTCGCCCGGTTACAACGGCATGTGTATTTTTCCCCTAGGCCATTGAAGTTATTGGTTCCGAGTATCAGACTTGCGAAAATTTTGATGGTTTCTCAACCATTCCTTTACTTCAAACTCCCATTTCTCGCGTACGGATTGACGAACTCGAGAAATTCCTGTTGCATCTGAAAGTAGAAACTCGCCCGATTATAATGGTACGTGTACTTTTCCCCTAGGCCATTCCAGTTATTGGTTTCGAGTATCAGACCAGCGAAAATTTTGATGGTCTCTCAAGCATTCCTTAACTTCAAACTCCCATATCTCGCGAACGGATTGACGAACTCGAGAATTTCCTATTGCATCTGAAAGCAGAAACTAGCCCGATTACAACGTTGTGTGTACTTTTCCCCTAGGCCATTCCAGTTATTGGTTTCGAGTATCAGACTTGCGAAAATTTTGATGGTTTCTCAACCATTCCTTAACTTCACACTTCCATATCTCGCGAACGGATTGACGAACTCGAGAATTTCCTATTGCATCTGAAAGCAGAATCTCGCCCGATCACAACGGCGTGTGTATTTTTCCCCTAGGCCATTGTAGTTATTGGTTTCGAGTATCAGACTTGCGAAAATTTTGATGGTTTTTCAACCACTCCTTAACTTCCAACTCCCATATCTCGCGACCGGATTGACGAACTCGAGAATTTCCTATTGCATCTGAAAGCAGAAACTCGCCCGATTACAACGGTATGTATATTTTTGCCCTAGGCCATAGTAGTTATTGGTTTCGAATATCAGACTTGCGAAAATTGTGATGGTTTCTCAACCATTCCTTAACTTCAAACTCCCATATCTCGCGAACGGATTCACGAACTCGAGAAATACCTGTTGCATCTGAAAGTAGAAACTCGCCCGATTAAAAAGATATGTGCGTTTTCCCCGTAGGCCTTTGTAGTTATTGGTTTCGAGTATCAGACTTGCGAAAATTTTGATGGTTTCTCAACCATTCCTTAACTTCACACTTCCATATCTCGCGAACGGATTGACGAACTCGAGAATTTCCTATTGCATCTGAAAGGAGAAACTCGCCCCATTACAACGGTGTGTGTACTTTTCCCCTAGGCCATTCCAGTAGTTTGTTTCGAGTATCAGACCAGCGAAAATTTTGATGGTTTCTCAAGCATTCCTTAACTTCAAACTTCCATATCTCGCGAACGGATTGACGAACTCGAGAATTTCCTATTGCATCTGAAAGCAGAATCTCGCCCGATCACAACGGTATGTGTATTTTTCCCCTAGGCCATTGTGGTTATTGGTTTCGAGTATCAGACTTGCGAAAATTGTGATGGTTTCTCAACCATTCCTTAACTTCAAACTCCCATACCTCGCGAACGGATTGACGAACTCGAGAATTTCCTATTGCATCTGATAGGAGAAACTCGCCCGATTGCAACGGTACGTGTATTTTTCCCCTAGGCCTTTGTAGTTACTGGTTTCGAGTATCAGACTTGCGATAATTTTGATGGTTTCTCAAGCATTCCTTAACTTCAAACTTCCATATCTCGCGATCGGATTGACGAATTCGAGAATTTCCTATTGCACCTGAAAGCAGAAACTCGCCCGATTACAACGGTGTGTGTACTTTTCCCCTAGGCCATTCCAGTTGTTGGTTTCGAGTATCAGACCAGAGAAAATTTTGATGGTTTCTCAAGCATTCCTTAACTTCAAACTTCCATATCTCGCGAACGGATTGACGAACTCGAGAATTTCCTATTGCATCTGAAAGCAGAATCTCGCCCGATCACAACGGTATGTGTATTTTTCCCCTAGGCCATTGTGGTTATTGGTTTCGAGTATCAGACTTGCGAAAATTGTGATGGTTTCTCAACCATTCCTTAACTTCAAACTCCCATACCTCGCGAACGGATTGACGAACTCGAGAATTTCCTATTGCATCTGAAAGGAGAAACTCGCCCCATTACAACGGTGTGTGTACTTTTCCCCTAGGCCATTCCAGTAGTTTGTTTCGAGTATCAGACCAGCGAAAATTTTGATGGTTTCTCAAGCATTCCTTAACTTCAAACTTCCATATCTCGCGAACGGATTGACGAACTCGAGAATTTCCTATTGCATCTGAAAGCAGAATATCGCCCGATCACAACGGTATGTGTATTTTTCCCCTAGGCCATTGTGGTTATTGGTTTCGAGTATCAGACTTGCGAAAATTGTGATGGTTTCTCAACCATTCCTTAACTTCAAACTCCCATACCTCGCGAACGGATTGACGAACTCGAGAATTTCCTATTGCATCTGAAAGGAGAAACTCGCCCGATTGCAACGGTACGTGTATTTTTCCCCTAGGCCTTTGTAGTTACTGGTTTCGAGTATCAGACTTGCGATAATTTTGATGGTTTCTCAAGCATTCCTTAACTTCAATCTCCCATATCTCGCGAACGGATTGACGAACTCGAGAAATTCCTGTTGCATCTGAAAGCAGAAACTTGCCCGATTTCAACGGTATGTGCATTTTTGCTCTAGGCCATAGTAGTTATTGGTTTCGAGTATCAGACTTGCGAAAATTTTGATGGTTTCTCAAGCATTCTATAACTTCAAACTCCCATATCTCGCGAACGGATTGACGAACTCGAGAAATTCCTGTTGCATCTGAAAGCAGAAACTCACCCGATTACAACGGCATGTGTATTTCTCCCCTAGGCCATTGTATTTATTGGTTTCTAGCATCAGAATTGCGAAAATTTTGATGGTTTCTCAGGCATTCCTTAACTTCAAAACTCCCATATCTCGCGAACGGAATGACGAACTCGAAAAATTCCTGTTGCATCTGAAAGTGGAAACTCGCCCGATTACAAAGGTATGTGCATTTTTCCCCTATGCCTTTGTAGTTATTGGTTTCGAGTATCAGACTTGCGAAAATTTTGATGGTTTCTCAACCATTCCTTAACTTCAAACTCCCATATCTCGCGAACGGAATGACGATCTCGAGAAATTCCTGTTGCATCTGAAAGCAGAAACTCGACCGATTACAACGGTGTGTGTACTTTTCCCCTAGGCCATTCCAGTTATTGGTTTCGAGTATCAGACCAGCGAAAATTTTGATGGTTTCTCAACCATTCCTTAACTCCAAACTCCCATATCCCGCGAACGGATTGACGAACTCGAGAATTTCCTATTGCATCTGAAAGCAGAATCTCGCCCGATCACAACGGTTTGTGTATTTTTCCCCTAGGCCATTGTGGTTATTGGTTTCGAGTATCAGACTTGCGAAAAATGTGATGGTTTCTCAACCATTCCTTAACTTCAAACTCCCATACCTCGCGAACGGATTGACGAACTCGAGAATTTCCTATTGCATCTGAAAGGAGAAACTCGCCCGATTACAACGGTGTGTGTACTTTTCCCCTAGGCCATTCCAGTTGTTGGTTTCGAGTATCAGACCAGAGAAAATTTTGATGGTTTCTCAAGCATTCCTTAACTTCAAACTTCCATATCACGCGATCGGATTGACGAACTCGGAAAATTCCTGTTGTCTCTGAAAGTAGAAACTCGCCCGATTACAATGGTGTGTGTACTTTTCCCCTAGGCCATACCACTTATTGGTTTCGAGTATCAGACTTCCGAAAATTTTGATGGTTTCTCAACCATTCCTTAACTTCAAACTCCCATATCTCGCGAACGGAATGACGAACTCGAGAAATTCCTGTTGCATCTGAAAGTAGAAACTCGCACGATTACAATGCTGTGTGTACTTTTCCCCTAGGCCACTCCAGTTATTGTTTTCTAGCATCAGAATTGCGAAAATTTTGATGGTTTCTCAAGCATTCTTTAACTTCAAACTCCCATATCTCGCGAACGGATTGACGAACTCGAGAATTTCCTATTGCATCTGAAAGCAGAAACTCGCCCGATTTCAACGGTATGTGCATTTTTCCCCTAGGCCTTTGTAGTTATTGGTTTCGAGTATCAGGCCTGCGAAAATTTTGATGGTTTCTCAACCATTCCTTAACATCAAACTCCCATATCTCGCGAACGGAATGACGATCTCGAGAAATTTCTGTTGCATCTGAAAGTGGAAACTCGCCCGATTACAAAGGTATGTGCATTTTTCCCCTAGGCCTTTGTAGTTATTGGTTTCGAGTATCAGACTGGCGAAAATTCTGAGGGTTTCTCAACCATTCCTTAACTTCAAACTCCCATATCTCGCGAACGGATTGAAGAACTCGAGAAATTCCTGTTGCATCTGAAAGTAGAGACTCGCCCGAATAGAGTGGTGTGTGTACTTTTCCCCTAGGCCATTCCAGTTATTCGTTTCTAGCATCAGAATTGCGAAAATTTCGATGGTTTCTCAACCATTCCTTAACTTCAGACTCCCATATCTCACGAACGGAATGACGATCTCGAGAAATTCCTGTTGCATCTGAAAGTGGAAACTCGCCCGATTAAAAAGGTATGTGCATTTTTCCCCTGGGCCTTTGTAGTTATTGGTTTCGAGTATCAGACTGGTGAAAATTTTGATGGTTTCTCAACCATTCCTTAACTTCAAACTCCCATTTCTCGCGAACGGAAGGACGATCTCGAGAAATTCCTGTTGCATCTGAAAGTGGAAACTCGCCCGATTACAAAGGTATGTGTATTTTTCCCCTAGGGCTTTGTAGTTATTGGTTTCGAGTATCAGACCAGCGAAAATTTTGATGGTATCTCAGCCATTCCTTAACTTCAAACTCCCATATCTCGCGAACGGATTAACGAACTCGAGAATTTACTATTGCATCTGAAAGCAGAAACTCGCCCGATTACAACGGTATGTGTATTTTTGCCCTAGGCCATACTTTTTATTGGATTCGAGTATCAGACTTGCGAAAATTTTGATGGTTTCTCAAGCATTCCTTAACTTCAAACTCCCATATCTCGCGAACGGATTGACGAACTCGAGAATTTCCTATTGCATCTGAAAGCAGAAACTCGCCCGATTTCAACGGTATGTGCATTTTTCCCCTAGGTCTTTGTAGTTATTGGTTTCGAGTATCAGACTGGTGAAAATTTTGATGGTTTCTCAAGCATTCCTTAACTTCAAACTCCCATATCTCGCGAACGGATTGACGAACTCGAGAATTTCCTATTGCATCTGAAAGTGGAAACTCGCCCGATTACAAAGGTATGTGTATTTTTCCCCTAGGCCTTTGTAGTTATTGGTTTCGAGTATCAGACCAGCGAAAATTTTGATGGTATCTCAACCATTCCTTAAATTCAAACTCCCATATCTCGCGAACGGAATGACGAACTCGAAAAATTCCTGTTGTATCTGAAAGTAGAAACTCGCACGATTACAATGGTGTGTGTACTTCTCCCTTAGGCCATTGTAGTTATTGGTTTCTAGCGTCGGAATTGCGAAAATTTTGATGGTTTCTCAACCATTCCTTAACTTCAGACTCCCATATCTCGCGAACGGAATGACGATCTCGAGAAATTCCTGTTGCATCTGAAAGTGGAAACTCGCCCGATTACAAAGGTATGTGCATTTTTCTCCTAGGCCTTTGTAGTTATGGGTTTCGAGTATCAGACTTGCGAAAATTTTGAGGGTTTCTCAAGCATTCCTTAACTTCAATCTCCCATATCTCGCGAACGGAATGAAGAACTCGAGAAATTCCTGTTGCATCTGAAAGTAGAGACTCGTCCGAATAGAATGGTGTGTGTACTTTTCCCCTAGGCCATTCCAGTTATTCGTTTCTAGCATCAGAATTGCGAAAATTTCGATGGTTTCTCAACCATTCCTTAACTTCAGACTCCCATATCTCGCGAACGGAATGACGATCTCGAGAAATTCCTGTTGCATCTGAAAGTGGAAACTCGCCCGATTACAAACGTATGTGTATTTTTCCCCCAGGCCTTTGTAGTTATTGGTTTCGAGTATCAGACCAGCGAAAATTTTGATGGTTTCTCAACCATTCCTTAACTTCAAACTCCCATATCTAGCGAACGGAATGACGAACTCGAGAAATTCCTGTTGCATCTGAAAGTAGAATCTCGCACGATTACAATGGTGTGTGTACTTTTCCCCTAGGCCATTGTAGTTATTGGTTTCTAGCGTCAGAATTGCGAAAATTTTGATGGTTTCTCAACCATTCCTTAACTTTAGACTCCCATATCTCGCGAACGGAATGACGATCTCGAGAAATTCCTGTTGCATCTGAAAGTGGAAACTCGCCCGATTACAAAGATATGTGTGTTTTTCCCCTAGGCCTTTGTAGTTATGGGTTTCGAGTATCAGACTTGCGAAAATTTTGAGGGTTTCTCAACCATTCCTTAAATTCAAACTCCCATATCTCGCGAACGGATTGAAGAACTCGAGAAATTCCTGTTGCATCTGAAAGTAGAGACTCGCCCGAATAGAATGGTGTGTGTACTTTTCCCCTAGGCCATTCCAGTTATTCGTTTCTAGCATCAGAATTGCGAAATTTTTGATGGTTTCTCAACCATTCCTTAACTTCAAACTCCCATATCTCGCGAACGGAATGACGATCTCGAGAAATTCCTGTTGCATCTGAAAGAGGAAACTCGCCCGATTACAGAGGTATGTGCATTTCTCCCCTAGGCCTTTGTAGTTATTGGTTTCGAGTATCAGACTGGCGAAAATTTTGATGGTTTCTCAAGCATTCCTTAACTTCAAACTCCCATATCTCGCGAACGGATTGACGAACTCGAGAAACTCCTGTTGCATCTGAAAGCAGAAACTCGCCCGATTACAACGGTATGTGTATTTTCCCCCTAGGCCATTGTAGTTATTGGTTTCGAGTATCAGACTTGCGAAAATTTTGATGGTTTCTCAATCATTCCTTAACTTCAAAGTCCCGTATCCCGCGAACGGATTGACGAACTCGAGAAATTCCTGTTGTATCTGAAAGTAGAAACTCGCACGATTACAATGGTGTGTGTACTTTTCCCCTAGGCCATTCCAGTTATTCGTTTCTAGCATCAGAATTGCGAAAATTTCGATGGTTTCTCAACCATTCCTTAACTTCAGACTCCCATATCTCGCGAACGGATTGACGAACTCGAGAAACTCCTGTTGCATCTGAAAGCTGAAACTCGCCCGATTACAACGGTATGTGTATTTCCCCCTAGGCCATTGTAGTTATTGGTTTCGAGTATCAGACTTGCGAAAATTTTGATTGTTTCTCAATCATTCCTTAACTTCAAACTTCCATATCTCGCGAACGGATTGACGAACTCGAGAAATTCCTTTTCCATCTGAAAGCAGAATCTCGCCCGATTACACAGGTACGTGTATTTTTCCCAAAGGCCTTTGTAGTTATTGGTTTCGAGTATCAGACCAGCGAAAATTTTGATGGTATCTCAACCATTCCTTAACCTCAAACTCCCATATCTCGCGAACGGAATTACGAACTCGAGAAATTCCTGTTGGATCTGAAAGTAGAAACTCGCACGATTACAATGGTGTGTGTACTTTTCCCCTAGGCCATTGTAGTTATTGGTTTCTAGCGTCAGAATTGCGAAAATTTTGATGGTTTCTCAACCATTCCTTAACGTCAGACTCCCATATCTCGCGAACGGAATGACGATATCGAGAAATTCCTGTTGCATCTGAAAGTGGAAACTCGCCCGATTACAAAGATATGTGTGTTTTTCCCCTAGGCCTTTGTAGTTATGGGTTTCGAGTATCAGACTTGCGAAAATTTTGAGGGTTTCTCAACGATTCCTTAAATTCAAACTCCCATATCTCGCGAACGGATTGAAGAACTCGAGAAATTCCTGTTGCATCTGAAAGTAGAGACTCGCCCGAATAGAATGGTGTGTGTACTTTTCCCCTAGGCCATTCGAGTTATTCGTTTCTAGCATCAGAATTGCGAAAATTTTGATGGTTTCTCAACCATTCCTTAACTTCAAACTCCCATATCTCGCGAACGGAATGACGATCTCGAGAAATTCCTGTTGCATCTGAAACAGGAAACTCGCCCGATTACAAAGGTATGTGCATTGCGCCCCTAGGCCTTTGTAGTTATTGGTTTCGAGTATCAGACTGGCGAAAATTTTGATGGTTTCTCAAGCATTCCTTAACTTCAAACTTCCATATCTCGCGAACGGATTGACGAACTCGAGAAACTCCTGTTGCATCTGAAAGCAGAAACTCGCCCGATTACAACGGTATGTGTATTTTCCCCCTAGGCCATTGTAGTTATTGGTTTCGAGTATCAGACTTGCGAAAATTTTGATGGTTTCTCAATCATTCCTTAACTTCAAACTTCCATATCTCGCGAACGGATTGACGAACTCGAGAAATTCCTTTTGCATCTGAAAGCAGAAACTCGCCCGATTACAAAGGTATGTGTATTTTTGCCCTAGGCCATACTTGTTATTGGATTCGAGTATCAGACTTGCGAAAATTTTGATGGTTTCTCAATCATTCCTTAACTTCAAACTTCCATATCTCGCGAACGGAATGACGAACTCGAGAAATTACTTTTGCATCTGAAAGCAGAAACTCGCCCGATTACAAAGGTACGTGTATTTTTCCCAAAGGCCTTTGTAGTTATTGGTTTCGAGTATCAGACTTGCGATAATTTTGATGGTTTCTCAAGCATTCCTTAACTTCAAACTCCCATATCTCGCGAACGGATTGACGAACTCGAGAAACTCCTGTTGCATCTGAAAGCAGAAACTCGCCCGATTACAACGGTATGTGTATTTCCCCCTAGGCCATTGTAGTTATTGGTTTCGAGTATCAGACTTGCGAAAATTTTGATGGTTTCTCAATCATTCCTTAACTTCAAACTTCCATATCTCGCGAACGGATTGACGAACTCGAGAAATTCCTTTTGCATCTGAAAGCAGAAACTCGCCCGATTACACAGGTACGTGTATTTTTCCCAAAGGCCTTTGTAGTTATTGGTTTCGAGTATCAAACTTGCGATAATTTTGATGGTTTCTCAATCATTCCTTAACTTCAAACTTCCATATCTCGCGAACGGATTGACGAACTTGAGAATTTCCTATTGCATCTGAAAGCAGAAACTCGCCCGATTTCAACGGTATGTGCATTTTTCCCCTAGGTCTTTGTAGTTATTGGTTCCGAGTATCTGGCCTGCGAAAATTTTGATGGTTTCTCAACCATTCCTTAACTTCAAACTCCCATATCTCGCGAACGGAATGACGAACTCGAAAAATTCCTGTTGCATCTGAAACTGGAAACTCGCCCGATTACAAAGGTATGTGTGTTTTTCCCCTAGGCCTTTGTAGTTATGGGTTTCGAGTATCAGACTTGCGAAAATTTTGAGGGTTTCTCAACCATTCCTTAAATTCAAACTCCCATATCTCGCGAACGGATTGAAGAACTCGAGAAATTCCTGTTGCATCTGAAAGTAGAGACTCGCCCGAATAGAGTGGTGTGTGTACTTTTCCCCTAGGCCATTCCAGTTATTCGTTTCTAGCATCAGAATTGCGAAAATTTTGATGGTTTCTCAACCATTCCTTAACTTCAAACTCCCATATCTCGCGAACGGAATGACGATCTCGAGAAATTCCTATTGCATCTGAAACTGGAAACTCGCCCGATTACAAAGGTATGTGCATTTCTCCCCTAGGCCTTTGTAGTTATTGGTTTCGAGTATCAGACTGGCGAAAATTTTGATAGTTTCTCAAGCATTCCTTAACTTCAAACTCCCATATCTCGCGAACGGATTGACGAACTCGAGAAACTCCTGTTGCATCTGAAAGCAGAAACTCGCCCGATTACAACGGTATGTGTATTTTCCCCCTAGGCCATTGTAGTTATTGGTTTCAAGTATCAGACTTGCGATAATTTTGATGGTTTCTCAATCATTCCTTAACTTCAAACTTCCATATCTCGCGAACGGATTGACGAACTTGAGAATTTCCTATTGCATCTGAAAGCAGAAACTCGCCCGATTACAACGGTATGTGTATTTTTGCCCTAGGCCATACTTGTTATTGGATTCGAGTATCAGACTTGCGAAAATTTTGATGGTTTCTCAAGCATTCCTTAACTTCAAACTCCCATATCTCGCGAACGGATTGACGAACTCGAGAATTTCCTATTGCATCTGAAAGCAGAAACTCGCCCTATTTCAACGGTATGTGCATTTCTCCCCTAGGCCTTTGTAGTTATTGGTTTCGAGTATCAGACTGGCGAAAATTTTGATAGTTTCTCAAGCATTCCTTAACTTCAAACTCCCATATCTCGCGAACGGATTGACGAACTCGAGAAACTCCTGTTGCATCTGAAAGCAGAAACTCGCCCGATTACAACGGTATGTGTATTTTCCCCCTAGGCCATTGTAGTTATTGGTTTCGAGTATCAGACTTGCGATAATTTTGATGGTTTCTCAATCATTCCTTAACTTCAAACTTCCATATCTCGCGAACGGATTGACGAACTTGAGAATTTCCTATTGCATCTGAAAGCAGAAACTCGCCCGATTTCAACGGTATGTGCATTTTTGCCCTAGGCCATAGTAGTTATTGCTTTCGAGTATCAGACTTGCGAAAATTTTGATTGTTTCTCAAGCATTGAATAACTTCTAACTCCCATATCTCGCGAACGTATTGATGAACTCGAGAAATTCCTGTTGCATCTGAAAGTAGAAACTCTCCCAATTACAAAGGTATGTGCATTTTTCCCCTATGCCTTTGTAGTTATTGGTTTCGAGTATCAGACTTGCGAAAATTTTGATGGTTTCTCAACCATTCCTTAACGTCAAACTCCCATATCTCGCGAACGGATTGACGAACTCGAGAAATTCCTGTTGCATCTGACAGCAGAAACTCGCCCGATTTCAACGGTATTTGCATTTTTGCCCTAGGCCATAGTAGTTATTGGATTCGAGTATCAGACTTGCGAAAATTTTGATGGTTTCTCAAGCATTCCTTAACTTCAAACTCCCATATCTCGCGAACGGATTGACGAACTCGAGAAATTCCTGTTGCATCTGACAGCAGAAACTCGCCCGATTTCAACGGTATTTGCATTTTTGCCCTAGGCCATAGTAGTTATTGGTTTCGAGTATCAGACTTGCGAAAATTTTTATGGTTTCTCAAGCATTCAATAACTTCTAACTCCCATATCTCGCGAACGGATTGACGAACTCGAGAAACTCCTGTTGCATCTGAAAGTAGAAACTCTCCCAATTACAAAGGTATGTGCATTTTTCCCCTATGCCTTTGTAGTTATTGGTTTCGAGTATCAGACTTGCGAAAATTTTGATTGTTTCTCAAGCATTGAATAACTTCTAACTCCCATATCTCGCGAACGGATTGACGAACTCGAGAAACTCCTGTTGCATCTGAAAGCAGAAACTCGCGCGAATACAACGGTATGTGTATTTTTGCCCTAGGCCATAGTTGTTATTGGAATTCGAGTATCAGACTTGCGAAAATTTTGATGGTTTCTCAAGCATTCCTTAACTTCAAACTCCCATATCTCGCGAACGGATTGACGAACTCGAGAAATTCCTGTTGCATCTGACAGCAGAAACTCGCCCGATTTCAACGGTATTTGCATTTTTGCCCTAGGCCATAGTAGTTATTGGTTTCGAGTATCAGACTTGCGAAAATTTTGATGGTTTCTCAAGCATTCAATAACTTCTAACTCCCATATCTCGCGAACGGATTGACGAACTCGAGAAACTCCTGTTGCATCTGAAAGCAGAAACTCGCCCGATTACAACGGCATGTGTATTTTTACCCTAGGCCATGGTAGTTATTGGTTTCGAGTATCAGACTTGCGAAAATTTTGATGGTTTCTCAAGCATTCCTTAACTTCAAACTCCCATATCTCGCGAACGGATTGACGAACTCGAGAAATTCCTGTTGCATCTGAAAGCAGAAACTCGCCCGATTACAAAGATATGTGTGTTTTTCCCCTAGGCCTTTGTAGTTATTGGTTTCGAGTATCAGACTTGCGAAAATTTTGAGGGTTTCTCAATCATTCCTTAACTTCAAACTTCCATATCTCGCGAACGGATAGACGAACTCGAGAAATTCCTTTTGCATCTGAAAGCAGAAACTCGCCCGATTACAAAGGTACGTGTATTTTTCCCAAAGGCCTTTGTAGTTATTGGTTTCGAGTATCAGACTTGCGATAATTTTGATTGTTCCTCAAGCATTCCTTAACTTCAAACTCCCGTATCTCGCGAACGGATTGACGAACCCGAGAAATTCCTGTTGTATCTGAAAGTAGAAACTCGCACGATTACAATGGTGTGTGTACTTTTCCCCTAGGCCATTCCAGTTATTCGTTTCTAGCATCAGAATTGCGAAAATTTCGATGGTTTCTCAACCGTTCCTTAACTGCAGACTCCCATATCTCGCGAACGGATTGACGAACTCGAGAAATTCCTTTTGCATCTGAAAGCAGAAACTCGCCCGATTACAAAGGTACGTGTATTTTTCCCAAAGGCCTTTGTAGTTATTGGTTTCGAGTATCAGACTTGCGATAATTTTGATGGTTTCTCAAGCATTCCTTAACTTCAAACTCCCGTATCTCGCGAACGGATTGACGAACTCGAGAAATTCCTGTTGTATCTGAAAGTAGAAACTCGCACGATTGCAATGGTGTGTGTACTTTTCCCCTAGGCCATTCCAGTTATTCGTTTCTAGCATCAGAATTGCGAAAATTTCGATGGTTTCTCAACCATTCCTTAACTTCAGACTCCCATATCTCGCGAACGGATTGACGAACTCGAGAAATTCCTTTTGCATCTGAAAGCAGAAACTCGCCCGATTACAAAGGTACGTGTATTTTTCCCCAAGGCCTTTGTAGTTATTGGTTTCGAGTATCAGACTTGCGAAAATTTTGATTGTTTCTCAAGCATTCAATAACTTCTAACTCCCATATCTCGCGAACGGATTGACGAACTCGAGAAATTCCTGTTGCTTCTGAAAGCAGAAGCTCGCCCGATTACAACAGTATGTGTATTTTTCCCCTAGGCCATTGTAGTTATTGGTTTCTAGCATCAGAAATGCGAAAATTTTGATGGTTTCTCAATCATTCCTTAACTTCAAACCCCCATATCTCGCGAACGGAATGACGAACTCGAGAAATTCCTGTTGCATGTGAAAGTAGAAACTCGCCCGATTACAACGGTGCGTGTACTTTTCCCCTAGACCGTTCCAGCTATTGGTTTCGATTATCAGACTTGCGAAAATTTTGATGGTTTCTCAATCATTCCTTAACTTCAAACTTTCATATCTCGCGAACGGATTGACGAACTTGAGAATTTCCTATTGCATCTGAAAGCAGAAACTCGCCCGATTTCAACGGTATGTGCATTTTTCCCCTAGGTCTTTGTAGTTATTGGTTCCGAGTATCAGGCCTGCGAAAATTTTGATGGTTTCTCAACCATTCCTTAACTTCAAACCCCCATATCTCGCGAACGGAATGACGAACTCGAGAAATTCCTGTTGGATGTGAAAGTAGAAACTCGCCCGATTACAACGGTGCGTGTACTTTTCCCCTAGGCCGTTCCAGCTATTGGTTTCCATTATCAGACTTGCGAAAATTTTGATGGTTTCTCAACCATTCCTTAACTTCACACTTCCATATCTCGCGAACGGATTGACGAACTCGAGAAATTCCTGTTGCATCTGAAAGCAGAAACTCGCCCGATTTCAACGGTATGTGCATTTTTGCCCTAGGCCATAGTAGTTATTGCTTTCGAGTATCAGACTTGCGAAAATTTTGATGGTTTCTCAAGCATTGAATAACTTCTAACTCCCATATCTCGCGAACGGATTGACGAACTCTAGAAATTCCTGTTGCATCTGAAAGCAGATACTCGCCCGATTACAACGGTATGAGTATTTTTCCCCTAGGCCTTTGTAGTTATTGGTTTCGAGTATTAGACTTTCGAAAATTTTGATGGTTTCTCATGCATTCTTTAACTTCAAACTCCCATATCTCGCGAACGGATTGACGAACTCGAGAAATTCCTTTTGCATCTGAAAGCAGAAACTCGCCCGATTTCAACGGTATGTGCATTTTTGCCCTAGGCCATAGTAGTTATTGCTTTCGAGTATCAGACTTGCGAAAATTTTGATTGTTTCTCAAGCATTGAATAACTTCTAACTCCCATATCTCGCGAACGTATTGATGAACTCGAGAAATTCCTGTTGCATCTGAAAGTAGAAACTCTCCCAATTACAAAGGTATGTGCATTTTTCCCCTATGCCTTTGTAGTTATTGGTTTCGAGTATCAGACATGCGAAAATTTTGATGGTTTCTCAACCATTCCTTAACGTCAAACTCCCATATCTCGCGAACGGAATGACGAACTCGAGAAATTCCTGTTGCATCTGAAAGTAGAAACTCGCGCGAATACAACGGTATGTGTATTTTTGCCCTAGGCCATAGTTGTTATTGGATTCGAGTATCAGACTTGCGAAAATTTTGATGGTTTCTCAAGCATTCCTTAACTTCAAACTCCCATATCTCGCGAACGGATTGACGAACTCGAGAAATTTCTGTTGCATCTGACAGCAGAAACTCGCCCGATTACAGCGGTATGTGTATTTTTCCCCTAAGCCATTCCAGTTATTGGTTTCGAGTATCAGACCAGCGAAAATTTTGAAGGTTTCTCAACCATTCCTTAACTTAAAACTCCCATATCTCGCGAACGGATTGACGAACTCGAGAAATTCCTGTTGCATCTGAAAGCTGAAACTCGCCCGATTTCAACGGTATGTGCATTTTTGCCCTAGGCCATAGTAGTTATTGGTTTCGAGTATCAGACTTGCGAAAATTTTGATGGTTTCTCAAGCATTCCTTAACTTCAAACTCCCATATCTCGCGAACGGATTGAAGAACTCGAGAAATTCCTGTTGCATCTGAAAGTAGAGACACGCCCGAATAGAATGGTGTGTGTACTTTTCCCCTAGGCCATTCCAGTTATTCGTTTCTAGCATCAGAATTGCGAAAATTTCGATGGTTTCTCAACCATTCCTTAACTTCGGACTCCCATATCTCGCGAACGGATTGACGAACTCGAGAAATTCCTTTTGCATCTGAAAGCAGAAACTCGCCCGATTACAAAGGTACGTGTATTTTTCCCCAAGGCCTTTGTAGTTATTGGTTTCGAGTATCAGACTTGCGAAAATTTTGATTGTTTCTCAAGCATTCAATAACTTCTAACTCCCATATCTCGCGAACGGATTGACGAACTCGAGAAATTCCTGTTGCTTCTGAAAGCAGAAGCTCGCCCGATTACAACGGTATGTGTATTTTTCCCCTAGGCCATTGTAGTTATTGGTTTCTAGCATCAGAAATGCGAAAATTTTGATGGTTTCTCAATCATTCCTTAACTTCAAACCCCCATATCTCGCGAACGGAATGACGAACTCGAGAAATTCCTGTTGCATGTGAAAGTAGAAACTCGCCCGATTACAACGGTGCGTGTACTTTTCCCCTAGACCGTTCCAGCTATTGGTTTCGATTATCAGACTTGCGAAAATTTTGATGGTTTCTCAACCATTCCTTAACCTCACACTTCCATATCTCGCGAACGGATTGACGAACTCGAGAAATTCCTGTTGCATGTGAAAGTAGAAACTCACCCGATTACAACGGAATGTGCATTTTTGCCCTAGGCCATAGTAGTTATTGGTTTCGAGTATCAGACCAGCGAAAATTTTGAAGGTTTCTCAACCATTCCTTAACTTCAAACTCCCATATCTCGCGAACGGATTGACGAACTCGAGAAACTCCTGTTGCATCTGAAAGCAGAAACTGGCCCGATTACAACGGCATGTGTATTTTTACCCTAGGCCATGGTAGTTATTGGTTTCGAGTATCAGACTTGCGAAAATTTTGATGGTTTCTCAAGCATTCCTTAACTTCTAACTCCCATATCTCGCGAACGGATTGACGAACTCGAGAAATTCCTGTTGCTTCTGAAAGCAGAAGCTCGCCCGATTACAACGGTATGTGTATTTTTCCCCTAGGCCATTCCAGTTATTCGTTTCTAGCATCAGAATTGCGAAAATTTCGATGGTTTCTCAACCATTCCTTAACTTCAGACTCCCATATCTCGCGAACGGAATGACGATCTCGAGTAATTCCTGTTGCATCTGAAAGTGGAAACTCGCCCGATTACAAACGTATGTGTATTTTTCCCCCAGGCCTTTGTAGTTATTGGTTTCGAGTATCAGACCAGCGAAAATTTTGATGGTTTCTCAACCATTCCTTAACTTCAAACTCCCATATCTAGCGAACGGATTGACGAACTCGAGAATTTCCTATTGCATCTGAAAGCAGAAACTCGCCCGATTACAACGGTATGTGTATTTTTGCCCTAGGCCATAGTTGTTATTGGATTCGAGTATCAGACTTGCGAAAATTTTGATGGTTTCTCAATCATTCCTTAAATTCAAACTCCCATATCTCGCGAACGGATTGACGAACTCGAGAATTTCCTATTGCATCTGAAAGCAGAAACTCGCCCGATTACAACGGTATGTGCATTTTTGCCCTAGGCCATAGTTGTTATTGGATTCGAGTAACAGACTTGCGAAAATTTTGATGGTTTCTCAAGCATTCCTTAACTTCAAACTCCCATATCTCGCGAACGGATTGACGAACTCGAGAAATTCCTGTTGCATCTGACAGCAGAAACTCGCCCGATTTCAACGGTATGTGCATTTTTGCCCTAGGCCATAGTAGTTATTGGTTTCGAGTATCAGACTTGCGAAAATTTTTATGGTTTCTCAAGCATTCAATAACTTCTAACTCCCATATCTCGCGAACGGATTGACGAACTCGAGAAACTCCTGTTGCATCTGAAAGCAGAAACTCGCCCGATTACAACGGCATGTGTATTTTTACCCTAGGCCATGGTAGTTATTGGTTTCGAGTATCAGACTTGCGAAAATTTTGATGGTTTCTCAAGCATTCCTTAACTTCAAACTCCCATATCTCGCGAACGGATTGACGAACTCGAGAAATTCCTGTTGCATCTGACAGCAGAAACTCGCCCGATTACAGCGGTATGTGTATTTTTCCCCTAAGCCATTCCAGTTATTGGTTTCGAGTATCAGACCAGCGAAAATTTTGAAGGTTTCTCAACCATTCCTTAACTTAAAACTTCCATATCTCGCGAACGGATTGACGAACTCGAGAAATTCCTGTTGCATCTGAAAGAAGAAACTCGCCCGATTTCAACGGTATGTGCATTTTTGCCCTAGGCCATAGTAGTTATTGGTTTCGAGTATCAGACTTGCGAAAATTTTGATGGTTTCTCAAGCATTCCTTAACTTCAAACTCCCATATCTCGCGAACGGATTGAAGAACTCGAGAAATTCCTGTTGCATCTGAAAGTAGAGACTCGCCCGAATAGAATGGTGTGTGTACTTTTCCCCTAGGCCATTCCAGTTATGCGTTTCTAGCATCAGAATTGCGAAAATTTCGATGGTTTCTCAACCATTCCTTAACTTCAGACTCCCATATCTCGCGAACGGAATGACGATCTCGAGAAATTCCTGTTGCATCTGAAAGTGGAAACTCGCCCGATTACAAACGTATGTGTATTTTTCCCCCAGGCCTTTGTAGTTATTGGTCTCGAGTATCAGACCAGCGAAAATTTTGATGGTTTCTCAACCATTCCTTAACTTCAAACTCCCATATCTAGCGAACGGAATGACGAACTCGAGAAATTCCTGTTGTATCTGAAAGTAGAATCTCGCACGATTACAATGGTGTGTGTACTTTTCCCCTAGGCCATTGTAGTTATTGGTTTCTAGCGTCGGAATTGCGAAAATTTTGATGGTTTCTCAACCATTCCTTAACTTCAGACTCCCATATCTCGCGAACGGAATTACGATCTCGAGAAATTCCTGTTGCATCTGAAAGTGGAAACTCGCCCGATTACAAAGGTATGTGCATTTTTCCCCTAGGCCTTTGTAGTTATTGGTTTCGTGTATCTGACTGGCGAAAATTTTGATGGTTTCTCAAGCATTCCTTAACTTCAAACTCCCATATCTCGCGAACGGATTGACGAACTCGAGAAATTCCTGTTGCATCTGAAAGCAGAAACTCGCCCGATTACAAAGATATGTGTGTTTTTCCCCTAGGCCTTTGTAGTTATTGGTTTCGAGTATCAGACTTGCGAAAATTTTGAGGGTTTCTCAACCATTCCTTAACTTCAAACTCCCATATCTCGCGAACGGATTGAAGAACTCGAGAAATTCCTGTTGCATCTGAAAGTGGAAGCTCGCCCGATTACAAGGGTATGTTCATTTTTCCCCTATGCCTTTGTAGTTATTGGTTTCGAGTATCAGACTTGCGAAAATTTTGATGGTTTCTCAACCATTCCTTAACTTCAAACTCCCATATCTCGCGAACGGAATGACGAACTCGAGAAATTCCTGTTGCATCTGAAAGTAGAAACTCGCATGATTACAATGGTGTGTGTACTTTTCCCCTAGGGCATTCCAGTTATTGGTTTCGACTATCAGACTTGCGAAAATTTTGATGGTTTCTCAATCATTCCTTAACTTCAAACTTCCATATCTCGCGAACGGAATGACGCACTCGAGAAATTCCTGTTGCATCTGAAAGTGGAAACTCGCCCGATTACAAAGGTATGTGCATTTTTCCCCTAGGCCTTTGTAGTTATTGGTTTCGAGTATCAGACTTGCGAAAATTTTGATTGCTTCTCAAGCATTCCTTAATTTCAAACAGCCATATCTCGCGAACGGATTGACGAACTCGAGAAATTCCTGTTGCATCTGAAAGCAGAAACTCGCCCGATTACAACGGTATGTGTATTTTCCCCTAGGCCTTTGTAGTTATTGGTTTCGTGTATCTGACTGGCGAAAATTTTGATGGTTTCTCAAGCATTCCTTAACTTCAAACTCCCATATCTCGCGAACGGATTGACAAACTCGAGAAATTCCTGTTGCATCTGAAAGCAGAAACTCGCCCGATTACAAAGATATGTGTGTTTTTCCCCTAGGCCTTTGTAGTTATTGGTTTCGAGTATCAGACTTGCGAAAATTTTGAGGGTTTCTCAACCATTCCTTAACTTCAAACTCCCATATCTCGCGAACGGATTGAAGAACTCGAGAAATTCCTGTTGCATCTGAAAGTGGAAGCTCGCCCGATTACAAAGGTATGTTCATTTTTCCCCTATGCCTTTGTAGTTATTGGTTTCGAGTATCAGACTTGCGAAAATTTTGATGGTTTCTCAACCATTCCTTAACTTCAAACTCCCATATCTCGCGAACGGAATGACGAACTCGAGAAATTCCTGTTGCATCAGAAAGTAGAAACTCGCATGATTACAATGGTGTGTGTACTTTTCCCCTAGGGCATTCCAGTTATTGGTTTCGAGTATCAGACTTGCGAAAATTTTGATGGTTTCTCAATCATTCCTTAACTTCAAACTTCCATATCTCGCGAACGGAATGACGCACTCGAGAAATTCCTGTTGCATCTGAAAGTGGAAACTCGCCCGATTACAAAGGTATGTGCATTTTTCCCCTAGGCCTTTGTAGTTATTGGTTTCGAGTATCAGACTTGCGAAAATTTTGATTGCTTCTCAAGCATTCCTTAACTTCAAACAGCCATATCTCGCGAACGGATTGACGAACTCGAGAAATTCCTGTTGCATCTGAAAGCAGAAACTCGCCCGATTACAACGGTATGTGTATTTTCCCCTAGGTCATTGTAGTTATTGGTTTCTGGCATCAGAATTGCGAAAATTTTGATGGTTTCTCAACCTATCCTTAATTTCAAACTCCCATATCTCACGAACGGATTGACGAACTCGAGAAATTCCTGTTGCATCTGAAAGCAGAAACTCGCCCGATTACAATGGTGTGTGCACTTTTCCCCTAGGTCATTCCAGCTATTGGTTTCGAGTTTCAGACCAGCGAAAATTTTGATGGTTTCTCAAGCATTCCTTAACTTCAAACTCCCATATCTCGCGAACGGAATGACGAACTCGAGAAATTCCTGCTGCATCTGAAAGCAGAAACTCGCACGATTACAAGCGTGTGTGTACTTTTCCCCTAGGCCATTCCAGTTATTGGTTTCGAGTATCAGAATTGCGAAAATTTTGAGGGTTTCCCAACCATTCCTTAACTTCAAACTCCCATATCTCGCGAACGGAATGACGCACTCGAGAAGTTCCTGTTGCATCTGAAAGTGGAAACTCGCCCGATTACAAAGGTATGTGCATTTTTCCCCTAGGCCTTTGTAGTTATTGGTTTCGAGTATCAGACTTGCGAAAATTTTGATTGCTTCTCAAGCATTCCTTAACTTCAAACAGCCATATCTCGCAAACGGATTGACGAACTCGAAAAATTCCTGTTGCATCTGAAAGCAGAAACTCGCCCGATTACAACGGTATGTGTATTTTCCCCTAGGTCATTGTAGTTATTGGTTTCTGGCATCAGAATTGCGAAAATTTTGATGGTTTCTCAACCTATCCTTAATTTCAAACTCCCATATCTCACGAACGGATTGACGAACTCGAGAAATTCCTGTTGCATCTGAAAGCAGAAACTCGCCCGATTACAATGGTGTGTGCACTTTTCCCCTAGGTCATTCCAGCTATTGGTTTCGAGTTTCAGACCAGCGAAAATTTTGATGGTTTCTCAAGCATTCCTTAACTTCAAACACCCATATCTCGCGAACGGAATGACGAACTCGAGAGATTCCTGCTGCTTCTGAAAGTGGAAACTCGCCCGATTACAAAGGTATGCGCATTTTTCCCCTAGGCCTTTGCAGTCATTGGTTTCGAGTATCAGACTTGCGAAAATTTTGATGGTTTCTCAACCATTCCTTAACTTCAAACTCCCATGACTCGCGAACGGAATGACGAACTCGAGAAATTCCTGTTGCATCTGAAAGTGGAAACTCGCCCGATTACAAGGGTATGTGCATTTTTCCCCTAAGCCTTTGTAGTTATTGGTTTCGAGTATCAGAATTGCGAAAATTTTGATGGTTTCTCAACCATTCCTTCACTTCAAACTCCCATGTCTCGCGAACGGAATGACGAACTCGAGAAATTCCTGTTGCATCTGAAAGTGGAAACTCGCCCGATTACAAAGGTATGTGCATTTCTCCCCTAGGCCTTTGTATTTATTTGTTTCGAGCATCAGACTTTCGAAAATTTTGATGGTTTCTCAAGCATTCCTTAACTTCAAACTCCCATATCTCGCGAACGGATTGACGAACTCGAGAAATTCCTGTTGCATCTGAAAGTAGAAACTCGCCCGATTACAAAGATATGTGTGTTTTTCCCCTAGGCCTTTGTAGTTATTGGTTTCGAGTATCAGACTTGCTAAAATTTTGAGGGTTTCTCAACCATTCCTTAACTTCAAACTCCCATATCTCGCGAACGGATTGACGAACTCGAGAAATTACTGTTGCATCTGAAATTGGCAACTCGCCCGATTACAAAGGTATGTGCATTTTTCCCCTAGGCCTTTGCAGTTATTGCTTTCGTGTATCAGACTTGCGAAAATTTTGATGGTTTCTCAAGCATTCCTTAACTTCAAACTCCCATATCTCGCGAACGGATTGACGAACTCGAGAAATTCCTGTTGCATCTGAGAGTGGAAACTCGCCCGATTACAAAGGTATGTGCATTTTTCCCCTAGGCCTTTGTAGTTATTGGTTTCGAGTATCAGACTTGCTAAAATTTTGAGGGTTTCTCAACCATTCCTTAACTTCAAACTCCCATATCTCGCGAACGGATTGACGAACTCGAGAAATTACTGTTGCATCTGAAATTGGCAACTCGCCCGATTACAATGGTATGTGCATTTTTCCCCTAGGCCTTTGCAGTTATTGCTTTCGTGTATCAGACTTGCGAAAATTTTGATGGTTTCTCAAGCATTCCTTAACTTCAAACTCCCATATCTCGCGAACGGATTGACGAACTCGAGAAATTCCTGTTGCATCTGAAAGTGGAAACTCGCCCGATTACAAAGGTATGTGCATTTTTCCCCTAGGCCTTTGTAGTTATTGGTTTCGAGTATCAGACTTGCGAAAATTTTGATGGTTTCTCAAGCATTCCTTAAATTCAATCTCCTATATCTCGCGAAAGGATTGACGAACTCGAGAAATTCCTGTTGCATCTGAAAGTGGAAACTCGCCCGATTACAAAGGTATGTGCATTTTTCCCCTAGGCCTTTGTAGTTATTGGTTTCGTGTATCTGACTGGCGAAAATTTTGATGGTTTCTCAAGCATTCCTTAACTTCAAACTCCCATATCTCGCGAACGGATTGACGAACTCGAGAAATTCCTGTTGCATCTGAAAGCAGAAACTCGCCCGATTACAAAGATATGTGTGTTTTTCCCCTAGGTCATTCCAGCTATTGGTTTCGAGTTTCAGACCAGCGAAAATTTTGATGGTTTCTCAAGCATTCCTTAACTTCAAACTCCCATATCTCGCGAACGGAATGACGAACTCGAGAAATTCCTGCTGCATCTGAAAGTGGAAACTCGCCCGATTACAAAGGTATGCGCATTTTTCCCGTAGGCCTTTGTAGTTATTGGTTTCGAGTATCAGACTTGCGAAAATTTTGATGGTTTCTCAACCATTCCTTAACTTCAAACTCCCATGACTCGCGAACGGAATGACGAACTCGAGAAATTCCTGTTGCATCTGAAAGTGGAAACTCGCCCGATTACAAGGGTATGTGCATTTTTCCCCTAAGCCTTTGTAGTTATTGGTTTCAAGTATCAGACTTGCGAAAATTTTGATGGTTTCTCAAGCATTCCTTAACTTCAAACTCCCATATCGCGCGAACGGATTGACGAACTCGAGAAATTCCTGTTGCATCTGAAAGTAGAAACTCGCCCGATTACAAAGATATGTGTGTTTTTCCCCTAGGCCTTTGTAGTTATTGGTTTCGAGTATCAGACTTGCTAAAATTTTGAGGGTTTCTCAACCATTCCTTAACTTCAAACTCCCATATCTCGCGAACGGATTGACGAACTCGAGAAATTACTGTTGCATCTGAAATTGGCAACTCGCCCGATTACAAAGGTATGTGCATTTCTCCCCTAGGCCTTTGTATTTATTTGTTTCGAGCATCAGACTTTCGAAAATTTTGGTGGTTTCTCAAGCATTCCTTAATTTCAAACTCCCATATCTCGCGAACGGATTGACGAACTCGAGAAATTCCTGTTGCATCTGAAAGTAGAAACTCGCCCGATTACAAAGATATGTGTGTTTTTCCCCTAGGCCTTTGTAGTTATTGGTTTCGAGTATCAGACTTGCTAAAATTTTGAGGGTTTCTCAACCATTCCTTAACTTCAAACTCCCATATGTCGCGAACGGATTGACGAACTCGAGAAATTACTGTTGCATCTGAAATTGGCAACTCGCCCGATTACAAAGGTATGTGCATTTTTCCCCTAGGCCTTTGCAGTTATTGCTTTCGTGTATCAGACTTGCGAAAATTTTGATGGTTTCTCAAGCATTCCTTAACTTCAAACTCCCATATCTCGCGAACGGATTGACGAACTCGAGAAATTCCTGTTGCATCTGAAAGTGGAAACTCGCCCGATTACAAAGGTATGTGCATTTTTCCCCTAGGCCTTTGTAGTTATTGGTTTCGAGTATCAGACTTGCTAAAATTTTGAGGGTTTCTCAACCATTCCTTAACTTCAAACTCCCATATCTCGCGAACGGATTGACGAACTCGAGAAATTACTGTTGCATCTGAAATTGGCAACTCGCCCGATTACAATGGTATGTGCATTTTTCCCCTAGGCCTTTGCAGTTATTGCTTTCGTGTATCAGACTTGCGAAAATTTTGATGGTTTCTCAATCATTCCTTAACTTCAAACTTCCATATCTCGCGAACGGAATGACGCACTCGAGAAATTCCTGTTGCATCTGAAAGTGGAAACTCGCCCGATTACAAAGGTATGTGCATTTTTCCCCTAGGCCTTTGTAGTTATTGGTTTCGAGTATCAGACTTGCGAAAATTTTGATTGCTTCTCAAGCATTCCTTAACTTCAAACAGCCATATCTCGCGAACGGATTGACGAACTCGAGAAATTCCTGTTGCATCTGAAAGCAGAAACTCGCCCGATTACAACGGTATGTGTATTTTCCCCTAGGTCATTGTAGTTATTGGTTTCTGGCATCAGAATTGCGAAAATTTTGATGGTTTCTCAACCTATCCTTAATTTCAAACTCCCATATCTCACGTACGGATTGACGAACTCGAGAAATTCCTGTTGCATCTGAAAGCAGAAACTCGCCCGATTACAATGGTGTGTGCACTTTTCCCCTAGGTCATTCCAGCTATTGGTTTCGAGTTTCAGACCAGCGAAAATTTTGATGGTTTCTCAAGCATTCCTTAACTTCAAACTCCCATATCTCGCGAACGGAATGACGAACTCGAGAGATTCCTGCTGCATCTGAAAGAGGAAACTCGCCCGATTACAAAGGTATGCGCATTTTTCCCCTAGGCCTTTGTAGTTATTGGTTTCGAGTATCAGACTTGCGAAAATTTTGATGGTTTCTCAACCATTCCTTAACTTCAAACACCCATGACTCGCGAACGGAATGACGAACTCGAGAAATTCCTGTTGCATCTGAAAGTGGAAACTCGCCCGATTACAAAGGTATGCGCATTTTTCCCGTAGGCCTTTGTAGTTATTGGTTTCGAGTATCAGACTTGCGAAAATTTTGATGGTTTCTCAACCATTCCTTAACTTCAAACTCCCATGACTCGCGAACGGAATGACGAACTCGAGAAATTCCTGTTGCATCTGAAAGTGGAAACTCGCACGATTACAAGGGTATGTGCATTTTTCCCCTAAGCCTTTGTAGTTATTGGTTTCAAGTATCAGACTTGCGAAAATTTTGATGGTTTCTCAAGCATTCCTTAACTTCAAACTCCCATATCGCGCGAACGGATTGACGAACTCGAGAAATTCCTGTTGCATCTGAAAGTAGAAACTCGCCCGATTACAAAGATATGTGTGTTTTTCCCCTAGGCCTTTGTAGTTATTGGTTTCGAGTATCAGACTTGCTAAAATTTTGAGGGTTTCTCAACCATTCCTTAACTTCAAACTCCCATATCTCGCGAACGGATTGACGAACTCGAGAAATTACTGTTGCATCTGAAATTGGCAACTCGCCCGATTACAAAGGTATGTGCATTTCTCCCCTAGGCCTTTGTATTTATTTGTTTCGAGCATCAGACTTTCGAAAATTTTGGTGGTTTCTCAAGCATTGCTTAATTTCAAACTCCCATATCTCGCGAACGGATTGACGAACTCGAGAAATTCCTGTTGCATCTGAAAGTAGAAACTCGCCCGATTACAAAGATATGTGTGTTTTTCCCCTAGGCCTTTGTAGTTATTGGTTTCGAGTATCAGACTTGCTAAAATTTTGAGGGTTTCTCAACCATTCCTTAACTTCAAACTCCCATATGTCGCGAACGGATTGACGAACTCGAGAAATTACTGTTGCATCTGAAATTGGCAACTCGCCCGATTACAAAGGTATGTGCATTTTTCCCCTAGGCCTTTGCAGTTAGTGCTTTCGTGTATCAGACTTGCGAAAATTTTGATGGTTTCTCAAGCATTCCTTAACTTCAAACTCCCATATCTCGCGAACGGATTGACGAACTCGAGAAATTCCTGTTGCATCTGAAAGTGGAAACTCGCCCGATTACAAAGGTATGTGCATTTTTCCCCTAGGCCTTTGTAGTTATTGGTTTCGAGTATCAGACTTGCTAAAATTTTGAGGGTTTCTCAACCATTCCTTAACTTCAAACTCCCATATCTCGCGAACGGATTGACGAACTCGAGAAATTACTGTTGCATCTGAAATTGGCAACTCGCCCGATTACAATGGTATGTGCATTTTTCCCCTAGGCCTTTGCAGTTATTGCTTTCGTGTATCAGACTTGCGAAAATTTTGATGGTTTCTCAATCATTCCTTAACTTCAAACTTCCATATCTCGCGAACGGAATGACGCACTCGAGAAATTCCTGTTGCATCTGAAAGTGGAAACTCGCCCGATTACAAAGGTATGTGCATTTTTCCCCTAGGCCTTTGTAGTTATTGGTTTCGAGTATCAGACTTGCGAAAATTTTGATTGCTTCTCAAGCATTCCTTAACTTCAAACAGCCATATCTCGCGAACGGATTGACGAACTCGAGAAATTCCTGTTGCATCTGAAAGCAGAAACTCGCCCGATTACAACGGTATGTGTATTTTCCCCTAGGTCATTGTAGTTATTGGTTTCTGGCATCAGAATTGCGAAAATTTTGATGGTTTCTCAACCTATCCTTAATTTCAAACTCCCATATCTCACGTACGGATTGACGAACTCGAGAAATTCCTGTTGCATCTGAAAGCAGAAACTCGCCCGATTACAATGGTGTGTGCACTTTTCCCCTAGGTCATTCCAGCTATTGGTTTCGAGTTTCAGACCAGCGAAAATTTTGATGGTTTCTCAAGCATTCCTTAACTTCAAACTCCCATATCTCGCGAACGGAATGACGAACTCGAGAGATTCCTGCTGCATCTGAAAGTGGAAACTCGCCCGATTACAAAGGTATGCGCATTTTTCCCCTAGGCCTTTGTAGTTATTGGTTTCGAGTATCAGACTTGCGAAAATTTTGATGGTTTCTCAACCATTCCTTAACTTCAAACTCCCATGACTCGCGAACGGAATGACGAACTCGAGAAATTCCTGTTGCATCTGAAAGTGGAAACTCGCCCGATTACAAGGGTATGTGCATTTTTCCCCTAAGCCTTTGTAGTTATAGGTTTCGAGTATCAGACTTGCGAAAATTTTGATGGTTTCTCAAGCATTCCTTAACTTCAAACTCCCATATCGCGCGAACGGATTGACGAACTCGAGAAATTCCTGTTGCATCTGAAAGCAGAAACTCGCACGATTACAAGCGTGTGTGTACTTTTCCCCTAGGCCATTCCAGTTATTGGTTTCGAGTATCAGAATTGCGAAAATTTTGATGGTTTCTCAACCATTCCTTAACTTCAAACTCCCATGTCTCGCGAACGGAATGACGAACTCGAGAAATTCCTGTTGCATCTGAGAGTGGAAACTCGCCCGATTACAAAGGTATGTGCATTTTTCCCCTAGGCCTTTGTAGTTATTGGTTTCGAGTATCAGACTTGCTAAAATTTTGAGGGTTTCTCAACCATTCCTTAACTTCAAACTCCCATATCTCGCGAACGGATTGACGAACTCGAGAAATTACTGTTGCATCTGAAATTGGCAACTCGCCCGATTACAATGGTATGTGCATTTTTCCCCTAGGCCTTTGCAGTTATTGCTTTCGTGTATCAGACTTGCGAAAATTTTGATGGTTTCTCAAGCATTCCTTAACTTCAAACTCCCATATCTCGCGAACGGATTGACGAACTCGAGAAATTCCTGTTGCATCTGAAAGTGGAAACTCGCCCGATTACAAAGGTATGTGCATTTTTCCCCTAGGCCTTTGTAGTTATTGGTTTCGTGTATCTGACTGGCGAAAATTTTGATGGTTTCTCAAGCATTCCTTAACTTCAAACTCCCATATCTCGCGAACGGATTGACGAACTCGAGAAATTCCTGTTGCATCTGAAAGCAGAAACTCGCCCGATTACAAAGATATGTGTGTTTTTCCCCTAGGTCATTCCAGCTATTGGTTTCGAGTTTCAGACCAGCGAAAATTTTGATGGTTTCTCAAGCATTCCTTAACTTCAAACTCCCATATCTCGCGAACGGAATGACGAACTCGAGAAATTCCTGCTGCATCTGAAAGTGGAAACTCGCCCGATTACAAAGGTATGCGCATTTTTCCCCTAGGCCTTTGTAGTTATTGGTTTCGAGTATCAGACTTGCGAAAATTTTGATGGTTTCTCAACCATTCCTTAACTTCAAACTCCCATGACTCGCGAACGGAATGACGAACTCGAGAAATTCCTGTTGCATCTGAAAGTGGAAACTCGCCCGATTACAAGGGTATGTGCATTTTTCCCCTAAGCCTTTGTAGTTATTGGTTTCGAGTATCAGACTTGCGAAAATTTTGATGGTTTCTCAAGCATTCCTTAACTTCAAACTCCCATATCGCGCGAACGGATTGACGAACTCGAGAAATTCCTGTTGCATCTGAAAGCAGAAACTCGCACGATTACAAGCGTGTGTGTACTTTTCCCCTAGGCCATTCCAGTTATTGGTTTCGAGTATCAGAATTGCGAAAATTTTGATGGTTTCTCAACCATTCCTTAACTTCAAACTCCCATGTCTCGCGAACGGAATGACGAACTCGAGAAATTCCTGTTGCATCTGAAAGTGGAAACTCGCCCGATTACAAAGGTATGTGCATTTCTCCCCTAGGCCTTTGTATTTATTTGTTTCGAGCATCAGACTTTCGAAAATTTTGATGGTTTCTCAAGCATTCCTTAACTTCAAACTCCCATATCTCGCGAACGGATTGACGAACTCGAGAAATTCCTGTTGCATCTGAAAGTAGAAACTCGCCCGATTACAAAGATATGTGTGTTTTTCCCCTAGGCCTTTGTAGTTATTGGTTTCGAGTATCAGACTTGCTAAAATTTTGAGGGTTTCTCAACCATTCCTTAACTTCAAACTCCCATATCTCGCGAACGGATTGACGAACTCGAGAAATTACTGTTGCATCTGAAATTGGCAACTCGCCCGATTACAAAGGTATGTGCATTTTTCCCCTAGGCCTTTGCAGTTATTGCTTTCGTGTATCAGACTTGCGAAAATTTTGATGGTTTCTCAAGCATTCCTTAACTTCAAACTCCCATATCTCGCGAACGGATTGACGAACTCGAGAAATTCCTGTTGCATCTGAGAGTGGAAACTCGCCCGATTACAAAGGTATGTGCATTTTTCCCCTAGGCCTTTGTAGTTATTGGTTTCGAGTATCAGACTTGCTAAAATTTTGAGGGTTTCTCAACCATTCCTTAACTTCAAACCTCCATATCTCGCGAACGGATTGACGAACTCGAGAAATTACTGTTGCATCTGAAATTGGCAACTCGCCCGATTACAATGGTATGTGCATTTTTCCCCTAGGCCTTTGCAGTTATTGCTTTCGTGTATCAGACTTGCGAAAATTTTGATGGTTTCTCAATCATTCCTTAACTTCAAACTTCCATATCTCGCGAACGGAATGACGCACTCGAGAAATTCCTGTTGCATCTGAAAGTGGAAACTCGCCCGATTACAAAGGTATGTGCATTTTCCCCTAGGTCATTGTAGTTATTGGTTTCTGGCATCAGAATTGCGAAAATTTTGATGGTTTCTCAACCTATCCTTAATTTCAAACTCCCATATCTCACGAACGGATTGACGAACTCGAGAAATTCCTGTTGCATCTGAAAGCAGAAACTCGCCCGATTACAATGGTGTGTGCACTTTTCCCCTAGGTCATTCCAGCTATTGGTTTCGAGTTTCAGACCAGCGAAAATTTTGATGGTTTCTCAAGCATTCCTTAACTTCAAACTCCCATATCTCGCGAACGGAATGACGAACTCGAGAGATTCCTGCTGCATCTGAAAGTGGAAACTCGCCCGATTACAAAGGTATGCGCATTTTTCCCCTAGGCCTTTGTAGTTATTGGTTTCGAGTATCAGACTTGCGAAAATTTTGATGGTTTCTCAACCATTCCTTAACTTCAAACTCCCATGACTCGCGAACGGAATGACGAACTCGAGAAATTCCTGTTGCATCTGAAAGTGGAAACTCGCCCGATTACAAGGGTATGTGCATTTTTCCCCTAAGCCTTTGTAGTTATTGGTTTCGAGTATCAGACTTGCGAAAATTTTGATGGTTTCTCAAGCATTCCTTAACTTCAAACTCCCATATCGCGCGAACGGATTGACGAACTCGAGAAATTCCTGTTGCATCTGAAAGCAGAAACTCGCACGATTACAAGCGTGTGTGTACTTTTCCCCTAGGCCATTCCAGTTATTGGTTTCGAGTATCAGAATTGCGAAAATTTTGATGGTTTCTCAACCATTCCTTAACTTCAAACTCCCATGTCTCGCGAACGGAATGACGAACTCGAGAAATTCCTGTTGCATCTGAAAGTGGAAACTCGCCCGATTACAAAGGTATGTGCATTTCTCCCCTAGGCCTTTGTATTTATTTGTTTCGAGCATCAGACTTTCGAAAATTTTGATGGTTTCTCAAGCATTCCTTAACTTCAAACTCCCATATCTCGCGAACGGATTGACGAACTCGAGAAATTCCTGTTGCATCTGAAAGTAGAAACTCGCCCGATTACAAAGATATGTGTGTTTTTCCCCTAGGCCTTTGTAGTTATTGGTTTCGAGTATCAGACTTGCTAAAATTTTGAGGGTTTCTCAACCATTCCTTAACTTCAAACTCCCATATCTCGCGAACGGATTGACGAACTCGAGAAATTACTGTTGCATCTGAAAGCAGAAACTCGCCCGATTACAACGGTATGTGTATTTTCCCCTAGGTCATTGTAGTTATTGGTTTCTGGCATCAGAATTGCGAAAATTTTGATGGTTTCTCAACCTATCCTTAATTTCAAACTCCCATATCTCACGAACGGATTGACGAACTCGAGAAATTCCTGTTGCATCTGAAAGCAGAAACTCGCCCGATTACAATGGTGTGTGCACTTTTCCCCTAGGTCATTCCAGCTATTGGTTTCGAGTTTCAGACCAGCGAAAATTTTGATGGTTTCTCAAGCATTCCTTAACTTCAAACTCCCATATCTCGCGAACGGAATGACGAACTCGAGAGATTCCTGCTGCATCTGAAAGTGGAAACTCGCCCGATTACAAAGGTATGCGCATTTTTCCCCTAGGCCTTTGTAGTTATTGGTTTCGAGTATCAGACTTGCGAAAATTTTGATGGTTTCTCAACCATTCCTTAACTTCAAACTCCCATGACTCGCGAACGGAATGACGAACTCGAGAAATTCCTGTTGCATCTGAAAGTGGAAACTCGCCCGATTACAAGGGTATGTGCATTTTTCCCCTAAGCCTTTGTAGTTATTGGTTTCGAGTATCAGACTTGCGAAAATTTTAATGGTTTCTCAAGCATTCCTTAACTTCAAACTCCCATATCGCGCGAACGGATTGACGAACTCGAGAAATTCCTGTTGCATCTGAAAGCAGAAACTCGCACGATTACAAGCGTGTGTGTACTTTTCCCCTAGGCCATTCCAGTTATTGGTTTCGAGTATCAGAATTGCGAAAATTTTGATGGTTTCTCAACCATTCCTTAACTTCAAACTCCCATGTCTCGCGAACGGAATGACGAACTCGAGAAATTCCTGTTGCATCTGAAAGTGGAAACTCGCCCGATTACAAAGGTATGTGCATTTCTCCCCTAGGCCTTTGTATTTATTTGTTTCGAGCATCAGACTTTCGAAAATTTTGATGGTTTCTCAAGCATTCCTTAACTTCAAACTCCCATATCTCGCGAACGGATTGACGAACTCGAGAAATTCCTGTTGCATCTGAAAGTAGAAACTCGCCCGATTACAAAGATATGTGTGTTTTTCCCCTAGGCCTTTGTAGTTATTGGTTTCGAGTATCAGACTTGCTAAAATTTTGAGGGTTTCTCAACCATTCCTTAACTTCAAACTCCCATATCTCGCGAACGGATTGACGAACTCGAGAAATTACTGTTGCATCTGAAATTGGCAACTCGCCCGATTACAAAGGTATGTGCATTTTTCCCCTAGGCCTTTGCAGTTATTGCTTTCGTGTATCAGACTTGCGAAAATTTTGATGGTTTCTCAAGCATTCCTTAACTTCAAACTCCCATATCTCGCGAACGGATTGACGAACTCGAGAAATTCCTGTTGCATCTGAGAGTGGAAACTCGCCCGATTACAAAGGTATGTGCATTTTTCCCCTAGGCCTTTGTAGTTATTGGTTTCGAGTATCAGACTTGCTAAAATTTTGAGGGTTTCTCAACCATTCCTTAACTTCAAACTCCCATATCTCGCGAACGGATTGACGAACTCGAGAAATTACTGTTGCATCTGAAATTGGCAACTCGCCCGATTACAATGGTATGTGCATTTTTCCCCTAGGCCTTTGCAGTTATTGCTTTCGTGTATCAGACTTGCGAAAATTTTGATGGTTTCTCAAGCATTCCTTAACTTCAAACTCCCATATCTCGCGAACGGATTGACGAACTCGAGAAATTCCTGTTGCATCTGAAAGTGGAAACTCGCCCGATTACAAAGGTATGTGCATTTTTCCCCTAGGCCTTTGTAGTTATTGGTTTCGAGTATCAGACTTGCGAAAATTTTGATGGTTTCTCAAGCATTCCTTAAATTCAATCTCCTATATCTCGCGAACGGATTGACGAACTCGAGAAATTCCTGTTGCATCTGAAAGTGGAAACTCGCCCGATTACAAAGGTATGTGCATTTTTCCCCTAGGCCTTTGTAGTTATTGGTTTCGTGTATCTGACTGGCGAAAATTTTGATGGTTTCTCAAGCATTCCTTAACTTCAAACTCCCATATCTCGCGAACGGATTGACGAACTCGAGAAATTCCTGTTGCATCTGAAAGCAGAAACTCGCCCGATTACAAAGATATGTGTGTTTTTCCCCTAGGTCATTCCAGCTATTGGTTTCGAGTTTCAGACCAGCGAAAATTTTGATGGTTTCTCAAGCATTCCTTAACTTCAAACTCCCATATCTCGCGAACGGAATGACGAACTCGAGAAATTCCTGCTGCATCTGAAAGTGGAAACTCGCCCGATTACAAAGGTATGCGCATTTTTCCCTAAGGCCTTTGTAGTTATTGGTTTCGAGTATCAGACTTGCGAAAATTTTGATGGTTTCTCAACCATTCCTTAACTTCAAACTCCCATGACTCGCGCACGGAATGACGAACTCGAGAAATTCCTGTTGCATCTGAAAGTGGAAACTCGCCCGATTACAAGGGTATGTGCATTTTTCCCCTAAGCCTTTGTAGTTATTGGTTTCGAGTATCAGACTTGCGAAAATTTTGATGGTTTCTCAAGCATTCCTTAACTTCAAACTCCCATATCGCGCGAACGGATTGACGAACTCGAGAAATTCCTGTTGCATCTGAAAGCAGAAACTCGCACGATTACAAGCGTGTGTGTACTTTTCCCCTAGGCCATTCCAGTTATTGGTTTCGAGTATCAGAATTGCGAAAATTTTGATGGTTTCTCAACCATTCCTTAACTTCAAACTCCCATGTCTCGCGAACGGAATGACGAACTCGAGAAATTCCTGTTGCATCTGAAAGCGGAAACTCGCCCGATTACAAAGGTATGTGCATTTCTCCCCTAGGCCTTTGTATTTATTTGTTTCGAGCATCAGACTTTCGAAAATTTTGATGGTTTCTCAAGCATTCCTTAACTTCAAACTCCCATATCTCGCGAACGGATTGACGAACTCGAGAAATTCCTGTTGCATCTGAAAGTAGAAACTCGCCCGATTACAAAGATATGTGTGTTTTTCCCCTAGGCCTTTGTAGTTATTGGTTTCGAGTATCAGACTTGCTAAAATTTTGAGGGTTTCTCAACCATTCCTTAACTTCAAACTCCCATATCTCGCGAACGGATTGACGAACTCGAGAAATTACTGTTGCATCTGAAATTGGCAACTCGCCCGATTACAAAGGTATGTGCATTTTTCCCCTAGGCCTTTGCAGTTATTGCTTTCGTGTATCAGACTTGCGAAAATTTTGATGGTTTCTCAAGCATTCCTTAACTTCAAACTCCCATGTCTCGCGAACGGAATGACGAACTCGAGAAATTCCTGTTGCATCTGAAAGTGGAAACTCGCCCGATTACAAAGGTATGTGCATTTCTCCCCTAGGCCTTTGTATTTATTTGTTTCGAGCATCAGACTTTCGAAAATTTTGATGGTTTCTCAAGCATTCCTTAACTTCAAACTCCCATATCTCGCGAACGGATTGACGAACTCGAGAAATTCCTGTTGCATCTGAAAGTAGAAACTCGCCCGATTACAAAGATATGTGTGTTTTTCCCCTAGGCCTTTGTAGTTATTGGTTTCGAGTATCAGACTTGCTAAAATTTTGAGGGTTTCTCAACCATTCCTTAACTTCAAACTCCCATATCTCGCGAACGGATTGACGAACTCGAGAAATTACTGTTGCATCTGAAATTGGCAACTCGCCCGATTACAAAGGTATGTGCATTTTTCCCCTAGGCCTTTGCAGTTATTGCTTTCGTGTATCAGACTTGCGAAAATTTTGATGGTTTCTCAAGCATTCCTTAACTTCAAACTCCCATATCTCGCGAACGGATTGACGAACTCGAGAAATTCCTGTTGCATCTGAGAGTGGAAACTCGCCCGATTACAAAGGTATGTGCATTTTTCCCCTAGGCCTTTGTAGTTATTGGTTTCGAGTATCAGACTTGCTAAAATTTTGAGGGTTTCTCAACCATTCCTTAACTTCAAACTCCCATATCTCGCGAACGGATTGACGAACTCGAGAAATTACTGTTGCATCTGAAATTGGCAACTCGCCCGATTACAATGGTATGTGCATTTTTCCCCTAGGCCTTTGCAGTTATTGCTTTCGTGTATCAGACTTGCGAAAATTTTGATGGTTTCTCAAGCATTCCTTAACTTCAAACTCCCATATCTCGCGAACGGATTGACGAACTCGAGAAATTCCTGTTGCATCTGAAAGTGGAAACTCGCCCGATTACAAAGGTATGCGCATTTTTCCCTAAGGCCTTTGTAGTTATTGGTTTCGAGTATCAGACTTGCGAAAATTTTGATGGTTTCTCAACCATTCCTTAACTTCAAACTCCCATGACTCGCGCACGGAATGACGAACTCGAGAAATTCCTGTTGCATCTGAAAGTGGAAACTCGCCCGATTACAAGGGTATGTGCATTTTTCCCCTAAGCCTTTGTAGTTATTGGTTTCGAGTATCAGACTTGCGAAAATTTTGATGGTTTCTCAAGCATTCCTTAACTTCAAACTCCCATATCGCGCGAACGGATTGACGAACTCGAGAAATTCCTGTTGCATCTGAAAGCAGAAACTCGCACGATTACAAGCGTGTGTGTACTTTTCCCCTAGGCCATTCCAGTTATTGGTTTCGAGTATCAGAATTGCGAAAATTTTGATGGTTTCTCAACCATTCCTTAACTTCAAACTCCCATGTCTCGCGAACGGAATGACGAACTCGAGAAATTCCTGTTGCATCTGAAAGTGGAAACTCGCCCGATTACAAGGGTATGTGCATTTTTCCCCTAAGCCTTTGTAGTTATTGGTTTCGAGTATCAGACTTGCTAAAATTTTGAGGGTTTCTCAACCATTCCTTAACTTCAAACTCCCATATCTCGCGAACAGATTGACGAACTCGAGAAATTCCTGTTGCATCTGAATGTGGAAACTCGCCCGATTACAAAGGTATGTGCATTTTTCCCCTAGGCCTTTGTAGTTATTGGTTTCGAGTATCAGACTTGCTAAAATTTTGAGGGTTTCTCAACCATTCCTTAACTTCAAACTCCCATATCTCGCGAACGGATTGACGAACTCGAGAAATTACTGTTGCATCTGAAATTGGCAACTCGCCCGATTACAATGGTATGTGCATTTTTCCCCTAGGCCTTTGCAGTTATTGCTTTCGTGTATCAGACTTGCGAAAATTTTGATGGTTTCTCAAGCATTCCTTAACTTCAAACTCCCATATCTCGCGAACGGATTGACGAACTCGAGAAATTCCTGTTGCATCTGAAAGTGGAAACTCGCCCGATTACAAAGGTATGTGCATTTTTCCCCTAGGCCTTTGTAGTTATTTGTTTCGAGTATCAGACTTGCGAAAATTTTGATGGTTTCTCAAGCATTCCTTAAATTCAATCTCCTATATCTCGCGAACGGATTGACGAACTCGAGAAATTCCTGTTGCATCTGAAAGTGGAAACTCGCCCGATTACAAAGGTATGTGCATTTTTCCCCTAGGCCTTTGTAGTTATTGGTTTCGTGTATCTGACTGGCGAAAATTTTGATGGTTTCTCAAGCATTCCTTAACTTCAAACTCCCATATCTCGCGAACGGATTGACGAACTCGAGAAATTCCTGTTGCATCTGAAAGCAGAAACTCGCCCGATTACAAAGATATGTGTGTTTTTCCCCTAGGCCTTTGTAGTTATTGGTTTCGAGTATCAGACTTGCGAAAATTTTGAGGGTTTCTCAACCATTCCTTAACTTCAAACTCCCATATCTCGCGAACGGATTGAAGAACTCGAGAAATTCCTGTTGCATCTGAAAGTGGAAGCTCGCCCGATTACAAGGGTATGTTCATTTTTCCCCTATGCCTTTGTAGTTATTGGTTTCGAGTATCAGACTTGCGAAAATTTTGATGGTTTCTCAACCATTCCTTAACTTCAAACTCCCATATCACGCGAACGGAATGACGAACTCGAGAAATTCCTGTTGCATCTGAAAGTAGAAACTCGCATGATTACAATGGTGTGTGTACTTTTCCCCTAGGGCATTCCAGTTATTGGTTTCGAGTATCAGACTTGCGAAAATTTTGATGGTTTCTCAATCATTCCTTAACTTCAAACTTCCATATCTCGCGAACGGAATGACGCACTCGAGAAATTCCTGTCGCACCTGAAAGTGGAAACTCGCCCGATTACAAAGGTATGTGCATTTTTCCCCTAGGCCTTTGTAGTTATTGGTTTCGAGTATCAGACTTGCGAAAATTTTGATTGCTTCTCAAGCATTCCTTAACTTCAAACTCCCATATCTCGCGAACGGATTGACGAACTCGAGAAATTCCTGTTGCATCTGAAAGTGGAAACTCGCCCGATTACAAAGGTATGTGCATTTTTCCCCTAGGCCTTTGTAGTTATTGGTTTCGAGTATCAGACTTGCGAAAATTTTGATGGTTTCTCAAGCATTCCTTAACTTCAAACTCCCATATCGCGCGAACGGATTGACGAACTCGAGAAATTCCTGTTGCATCTGAAAGCAGAAACTCGCACGATTACAAGCGTGTGTGTACTTTTCCCCTAGGCCATTCCAGTTATTGGTTTCGAGTATCAGAATTGCGAAAATTTTGATGGTTTCTCAACCATTCCTTAACTTCAAACTCCCATGTCTCGCGAACGGAATGACGAACTCGAGAAATTCCTGTTGCATCTGAAAGTGGAAACTCGCCCGATTACAAAGGTATGTGCATTTCTCCCCTAGGCATTTGTATTTATTTGTTTCGAGCATCAGACTTTCGATAATTTTGATGGTTTCTCAAGCATTCCTTAACTTCAAACTCCCATATCTCGCGAACGGATTGACGAACTCGAGAAATTCCTGTTGCATCTGAAAGTAGAAACTCGCCCGATTACAAAGATATGTGTGTTTTTCCCCTAGGCCTTTGTAGTTATTGGTTTCGAGTATCAGACTTGCTAAAATTTTGAGGGTTTCTCAACCATTCCTTAACTTCAAACTCCCATATCTCGCGAACGGATTGACGAACTCGAGAAATTACTGTTGCATCTGAAGTTGGCAACTCGCCCGATTACAAAGGTATGTGCATTTTTCCCCTAGGCCTTTGCAGTTATTGCTTTCGTGTATCAGACTTGCGAAAATTTTGATGGTTTCTCAAGCATTCCTTAACTTCAAACTCCCATTTCTCGCGAACGGATTGACGAACTCGAGAAATTCCTGTTGCATCTGAAAGTGGAAACTCGCCCGATTACAAAGGTATGTGCATTTTTCCCCTAGGCCTTTGTAGTTATTGGTTTCGTGTATCTGACTGGCGAAAATTTTGATGGTTTCTCAAGCATTCCTTAACTTCAAACTCCCATATCTCGCGAACGGATTGACGAACTCGAGAAATTCCTGTTGCATCTGAAAGCAGAAACTCGCCCGATTACAAAGATATGTGTGTTTTTCCCCTAGGCCTTTGTAGTTATTGGTTTCGAGTATCAGACTTGCGAAAATTTTGAGGGTTTCTCAACCATTCCTTAACTTCAAACTCCCATATCTCGCGAACGGATTGACGAACTCGAGAAATTCCTGTTGCATCTGAAAGTGGAAACTCGCCCGTTTACAATGGTATGTGCATTTTTCCCCTAGGCCTTTGCAGTTATTGCTTTCGTGTATCAGACTTGCGAAAATTTTGATGGTTTCTCAAGCATTCCTTAACTTCAAACTCCCATATCTCGCGAACGGATTGACGAACTCGAGAAATTCCTGTTGCATCTGAAAGTGGAAACTCGCCCGATTACAAAGGTATGTGCATTTTTCACCTAGGCCTTTGTAGTTATTTGTTTCGAGTATCAGACTTGCGAAAATTTTGATGGTTTCTCAAGCATTCCTTAAATTCAATCTCCTATATCTCGCGAACGGATTGACGAACTCGAGAAATTCCTGTTGCATCTGAAAGTGGAAACTCGCCCGATTACAAAGGTATGTGCATTTTTCCCCTAGGCCTTTGTAGTTATTGGTTTCGTGTATCTGACTGGCGAAAATTTTGATGGTTTCTCAAGCATTCCTTAACTTCAAACTCCCATATCTCGCGAACGGATTGACGAACTCGAGAAATTCCTGTTGCATCTGAAAGCAGAAACTCGCCCGATTACAAAGATATGTGTGTTTTTCCCCTAGGCCTTTGTAGTTATTGGTTTCGAGTATCAGACTTGCGAAAATTTTGAGGGTTTCTCAACCATTCCTTAACTTCAAACTCCCATATCTCGCGAACGGATTGAAGAACTCGAGAAATTCGTGTTGCATCTGAAAGTGGAAGCTCGCCCGATTACAAGGGTATGTTCATTTTTCCCCTATGCCTTTGTAGTTATTGGTTTCGAGTATCAGACTTGCGAAAATTTTGATGGTTTCTCAACCATTCCTTAACTTCAAACTCCCATATCTCGCGAACGGAATGACGAACTCGAGAAATTCCTGTTGCATCTGAAAGTAGAAACTCGCATGATTACAATGGTGTGTGTACTTTTCCCCTAGGGCATTCCAGTTATTGGTTTCGAGTATCAGACTTGCGAAAATTTTGATGGTTTCTCAATCATTCCTTAACTTCAAACTTCCATATCTCGCGAACGGAATGACGCACTCGAGAAATTCCTGTTGCATCTGAAAGTGGAAACTCGCCCGATTACAAAGGTATGTGCATTTTTCCCCTAGGCCTTTGTAGTTATTGGTTTCGAGTATCAGACTTGCGAAAATTTTGATTGCTTCTCAAGCATTCCTTAACTTCAAACTCCCATATCTCGCGAACGGATTGACGAACTCGAGAAATTCCTGTTGCATCTGAAAGTGGAAACTCGCCCGATTACAAAGGTATGTGCATTTTTCCCCTAGGCCTTTGTAGTTATTGGTTTCGAGTATCAGACTTGCGAAAATTTTGATGGTTTCTCAAGCATTCCTTAAATTCAATCTCCTATATCTCGCGAACGGATTGACGAACTCGAGAAATTCCTGTTGCATCTGAAAGTGGAAACTCGCCCGATTACAAAGGTATGTGCATTTTTCCCCTAGGCCTTTGTAGTTATTGGTTTCGTGTATCTGACTGGCGAAAATTTTGATGGTTTCTCAAGCATTCCTTAACTTCAAACTCCCATATCTCGCGAACGGATTGACGAACTCGAGAAATTCCTGTTGCATCTGAAAGCAGAAACTCGCCCGATTACAAAGATATGTGTGTTTTTCCCCTAGGTCATTCCAGCTATTGGTTTCGAGTTTCAGACCAGCGAAAATTTTGATGGTTTCTCAAGCATTCCTTAACTTCAAACTCCCATATCTCGCGAACGGAATGACGAACTCGAGAAATTCCTGCTGCATCTGAAAGTGGAAACTCGCCCGATTACAAAGGTATGCGCATTTTTCCCCTAGGCCTTTGTAGTTATTGGTTTCGAGTATCAGACTTGCGAAAATTTTGATGGTTTCTCAACCATTCCTTAACTTCAAACTCCCATGACTCGCGAACGGAATGACGAACTCGAGAAATTCCTGTTGCATCTGAAAGTGGAAACTCGCCCGATTACAAGGGTATGTGCATTTTTCCCCTAAGCCTTTGTAGTTATTCGTTTCGAGTATCAGACTTGCGAAAATTTTGATGGTTTCTCAAGCATTCCTTAACTTCAAACTCCCATATCTCGCGAACGGATTGACGAACTCGAGAAATTCCTGTTGCATCTGAAAGTGGAAACTCGCCCGATTACAAAGGTATGTGCATTTTTCCCCTAGGCCTTTGTAGTTATTGGTTTCGAGTATCAGACTTGCGAAAATTTTGATGGTTTCTCAAGCATTCCTTAAATTCAATCTCCTATATCTCGCGAACGGATTGACGATCTCGAGAAATTCCTGTTGCATCTGAAAGTGGAAACTCGCCCGATTACAAAGGTATGTGCATTTTTCCCCTAGGCCTTTGTAGTTATTGGTTTCGTGTATCTGACTGGCGAAAATTTTGATGGTTTCTCAAGCATTCCTTAACTTCAAACTCCCATATCTCGCTAACGGATTGACGAACTCGAGAAATTCCTGTTGCATCTGAAAGCAGAAACTCGCCCGATTACAAAGATATGTGTGTTTTTCCCCTAGGCCTTTGTAGTTATTGGTTTCGAGTATCAGACTTGCGAAAATTTTGAGGGTTTCTCAACCATTCCTTAACTTCAAACTCCCATATCTCGCGAACGGATTGAAGAACTCGAGAAATTCCTGTTGCATCTGAAAGTGGAAGCTCGCCCGATTACAAGGGTATGTTCATTTTTCCCCTATGCCTTTGTAGTTATTGGTTTCGAGTATCAGACTTGCGAAAATTTTGATGGTTTCTCAACCATTCCTTAACTTCAAACTCCCATATCTCGCGAACGGAATGACGAACTCGAGAAATTCCTGTTGCATCTGAAAGTAGAAACTCGCATGATTACAATGGTGTGTGTACTTTTCCCCTAGGGCATTCCAGTTATTGATTTCGAGTATCAGACTTGCGAAAATTTTGATGGTTTCTCAATCATTCCTTAACTTCAAACTTCCATATCTCGCGAACGGAATGACGCACTCGAGAAATTCCTGTTGCATCTGAAAGTGGAAACTCGCCCGATTACAAAGGTATGTGCATTTTTCCCCTAGGCCTTTGTAGTTATTGGTTTCGAGTATCAGACTTGCGAAAATTTTGATTGCTTCTCAAGCATTCCTTAACTTCAAACTCCCATATCTCGCGAACGGATTGACGAACTCGAGAAATTCCTGTTGCATCTGAAAGTGGAAACTCGCCCGATTACAAAGGTATGTGCATTTTTCCCCTAGGCCTTTGTAGTTATTGGTTTCGAGTATCAGACTTGCGAAAATTTTGATGGTTTCTCAAGCATTCCTTAAATTCAATCTCCTATATCTCGCGAACGGATTGACGAACTCGAGAAATTCCTGTTGCATCTGAAAGTGGAAACTCGCCCGATTACAAAGGTATGTGCATTTTTCCCCTAGGCCTTTGTAGTTATTGGTTTCGTGTATCTGACTGGCGAAAATTTTGATGGTTTCTCAAGCATTCCTTAACTTCAAACTCCCATATCTCGCGAACGGATTGACGAACTCGAGAAATTCCTGTTGCATCTGAAAGCAGAAACTCGCCCGATTACAAAGATATGTGTGTTTTTCCCCTAGGTCATTCCAGCTATTGGTTTCGAGTTTCAGACCAGCGAAAATTTTGATGGTTTCTCAAGCATTCCTTAACTTCAAACTCCCATATCTCGCGAACGGAATGACGAACTCGAGAAATTCCTGCTGCATCTGAAAGTGGAAACTCGCCCGATTACAAAGGTATGCGCATTTTTCCCCTAGGCCTTTGTAGTTATTGGTTTCGAGTATCAGACTTGCGAAAATTTTGATGGTTTCTCAACCATTCCTTAACTTCAAACTCCCATGACTCGCGAACGGAATGACGAACTCGAGAAATTCCTGTTGCATCTGAAAGTGGAAACTCGCCCGATTACAAGGGTATGTGCATTTTTCCCCTAAGCCTTTGTAGTTATTGGTTTCGAGTATCAGACTTGCGAAAATTTTGATGGTTTCTCAAGCATTCCTTAACTTCAAACTCCCATATCGCGCGAACGGATTGACGAACTCGAGAAATTCCTGTTGCATCTGAAAGCAGAAACTCGCACGATTACAAGCGTGTGTGTACTTTTCCCCTAGGCCATTCCAGTTATTGGTTTCGAGTATCAGAATTGCGAAAATTTTGATGGTTTCTCAACCATTCCTTAACTTCAATCTCCCATGTCTCGCGAACGGAATGACGAACTCGAGAAATTCCTGTTGCATCTGAAAGTGGAAACTCGCCCGATTACAAAGGTATGTGCATTTCTCCCCTAGGCCTTTGTATTTATTTGTTTCGAGCATCAGACTTTCGAAAATTTTGATGGTTTCTCAAGCATTCCTTAACTTCAAACTCCCATATCTCGCGAACGGATTGACGAACTCGAGAAATTCCTGTTGCATCTGAAAGTAGAAACTCGCCCGATTACAAAGATATGTGTGTTTTTCCCCTAGGCCTTTGTAGTTATTGGTTTCGAGTATCAGACTTGCTAAAATTTTGAGGGTTTCTCAACCATTCCTTAACTTCAAACTCCCATATCTCGCGAACGGATTGACGAACTCGAGAAATTCCTGTTGCATCTGACAGCAGAAACTCGCCCGATTTCAACGGTATGTGCATTTTTGCCCTAGACCATAGTAGTTATTGGTTTCGAGTATCAGACTTGCGAAAATTTTTATGGTTTCTCAAGCATTCCTTAACTTCAAACTCCCATATCTCGCGAACGGATTGAAGAACTCGAGAAATTCCTGTTGCATCTGACAGCAGAAACTCGCCCGATTACAGCGGTATGTGTATTTTTCCCCTAAGCCATTCCAGTTATTGGTTTCGAGTATCAGACCAGCGAAAATTTTGAAGGTTTCTCAACCATTCCTTAACTTAAAACTCCCATATCTCGCGAACGGATTGACGAACTCGAGAAATTCCTGTTGCATCTGAAAGTGGAAACTCGCCCGATTACAACGGTATGTGTATTTTTCCACTAGGCCTTTGTAGTTATTGGTTTCGAGTATCAGACTTGCGAAAATTTTGAGGGTTTCCCAACCATTCCTTAACTTCAAACTCCCATATTTCGCGAACGGATTGACGAACTCGAGAAATTCCTGTTGCATCTGAAAGCGGAAACTCGCCCGATTACAAAGGTATGTGTATTTTTCCAATAGGCCTTTGTAGTTACTGGTTTCGAGTATCAGACTGTCGAAAATTTTGATGGTTTCTCAAGCATTCCTTAACTTCAAACTCCCATATCTCGCGAACGGATTGACGAACTCGAGAAATTCCTGTTGCATCTGAAAGCAGAAACTCGCCCGATTTCAACGGTATGTGCATTTTTGCCCTAAGCCATAGTAGTTATTGGTTTCGAGTATCAGACTTGCGAAAATTTTGATGGTTTCTCAAGCATTCCTTAACTTCAAACTCCCATATCTCGCGAACGGATTGAAGAACTCGAGAAATTCCTGTTGCATCTGAAAGTAGAGACTCGCCCGAATAGAATGGTGTGTGTACTTTTCCCCTAGGCCATTCCAGTTATTCGTTTCTAGCATCAGAATTGCGAAAATTTTGATGGTTTCTCAACCTATCCTTAATTTCAAACTCCCATATCTCACGAACGGATTGACGAACTCGAGATATTCCTTTTGCATCTGAAAGCAGAAACTCGCCCGATTACAATGGTGTGTGCACTTTTCCCCTAGGTCATTCCAGTTATTGGTTTCGAGTTTCAGACCAGCGAAAATTTTGATGGTTTCTCAAGCATTCCTTAACTTCAAACTCCCATATCTCGCGAACGGAATGACGATCTCGAGAAATTCCTGTTGCATCTGAAAGTGGAAACTCGCCCGATTACAAACGTATGTGTATTTTTCCCCCAGGCCTTTGTAGTTTTTGGTTTCGAGTATCAGACCAGCGAAAATTTTGATGGTTTCTCAACCATTCCTTAACTTCAAACTCCCATATCTAGCGAACGGAATGACGAACTCGAGAAATTCCTGTTGCATCTGAAAGCAGAAACTCGCCCGATTACAATGGTGTGTGCACTTTTCCCCTAGGTCATTCCAGTTATTGGTTTCGAGTTTCAGACCAGCGAAAATTTTTATGGTTTCTCAAGCATTCAATAACTTCTAACTCCCATATCTCGCGAACGGATTGACGAACTCGAGAAACTCCTGTTGCATCTGAAAGCAGAAACTCGCCCGATTACAATGGCATGTGTATTTTTACCCTAGGCCATGGTAGTTATTGGTTTCGAGTATCAGAATTGCGAAAATTGTGATGGTTTCTCAAGCATTCCTTAACTTCAAACTCCCATATCTCGCGAACGGAATGACAAACTCGAGAAATTCCTGTTGCATGTGAAAGTAGAAACTCGCCCGATTACAACGGTATGTGTATTTTTCCCCTAGGCCTTTGTAGTTATTGGTTTCGAGTATCAGACTTTCGAAAATTTTGATGGTTTCTCAAGCATTCCTTAACTTCAAACTCCCATATCTCGCGAACGGATTGACGAACTCGAGAAATTCCTGTTGCATCTGAAAGCAGAAACTCGCCCGATTACAACGGTATGCGTATTTTCCCCTAGGTCATTGTAGTTATTGGTTTTTGGCATCAGAATTGCGAAAATTTTGATGGTTTCTCAACCTATCCTTAATTTCAAACTCCCATATCTCACGAACGGATTGACGAACTCGAGAAATTCCTGTTGCATCTGAAAGCAGAAACTCGCCCGATTACAATGGTGTGTGCACTTTTCCCCTAGGTCATTCCAGTTATTGGTTTCGAGTTTCAGACCAGCGAAAATTTTGATGGTTTCTGAAGCATTCCTTAACTTCAAACTCCCATATCTCGCGAACGGAAAGACGAACTCCAGAAATTCCTGCTGCATCTGAAAGTGGAAACTAGCCCGATTACAAAGGTATGCGCATTTTTCCCCTAGGCCATTGTAGTTATTGGTTTCGAGTATCAGACTTGCGAAAATTGTGGTGGTTTCTCAACCATTCCTTAACTTCAAACTCCCATATCTCGCGAACGGATTGACGAACTCGAGAAATTACTGTTGCATCTGAAATTGGCAACTCGCCCGATTACAAAGGTATGTGCATTTTTCCCCTAGGCCTTTGCAGTTATTGCTTTCGTGTATCAGACTTGCGAAAATTTTGATGGTTTCTCAAGCATTCCTTAACTTCAAACTCCCATATTTCGCGAACGGATTGACGAACTCGAGAAATTCCTGTTGCATCTGAAAGTGGAAACTCGCCCGATTACAAAGGTATGTGCATTTTTCCCCTAGGCCATTGTAGTTATTGGTTTCGAGTATCAGACTTCCTAAAATTTTGATGGTTTCTCAAGCATTCCTTAAATTCAATCTCCCATATCTCGCGAACGGATTGACGAACTCGAGAAACTCCTGTTGCATCTGAAATTGGCAACTCGCCCGATTACAAAGGTATGTGCATTTTTCCCCTAGGCCTTTGCAGTTATTGCTTTCGTGTATCAGACTTGCGAAAATTTTGAGGGTTTCCCAACCATTCCTTAACTTCAAACTCCCATATTTCGCGAACGGATTGACGAACTCGAGAAATTCCTGTTGCATCTGAAAGCGGAAACTCGCCCGATTACAAAGGTATGTGTATTTTTCCAATAGGCCTTTGTAGTTACTGGTTTCGAGTATCAGACTGTCGAAAATTTTGATGGTTTCTCAAGCATTCCTTAACTTCAAACTCCCATATCTCGCGAACGGATTGACGAACTCGAGAAATTCCTGTTGCATCTGAAAGCAGAAACTCGCCCGATTTCAACGGTATGTGCATTTTTGCCCTAAGCCATAGTAGTTATTGGTTTCGAGTATCAGACTTGCGAAAATTTTGATGGTTTCTCAAGCATTCCTTAACTTCAAACTCCCATATCTCGCGAACGGAATGACGATCTCGAGAAATTCCTGTTGCATCTGAAAGTGGAAACTCGCCCGATTACAAACGTATGTGTATTTTTCCCCCAGGCCTTTGTAGTTTTTGGTTTCGAGTATCAGACCAGCGAAAATTTTGATGGTTTCTCAACCATTCCTTAACTTCAAACTCCCATATCTAGCGAACGGAATGACGAACTCGAGAAATTCCTGTTGCATCTGAAAGCAGAAACTCGCCCGATTACAATGGTGTGTGCACTTTTCCCCTAGGTCATTCCAGTTATTGGTTTCGAGTTTCAGACCAGCGAAAATTTTTATGGTTTCTCAAGCATTCAATAACTTCTAACTCCCATATCTCGCGAACGGATTGACGAACTCGAGAAACTCCTGTTGCATCTGAAAGCAGAAACTCGCCCGATTACAATGGCATGTGTATTTTTACCCTAGGCCATGGTAGTTATTGGTTTCGAGTATCAGAATTGCGAAAATTGTGATGGTTTCTCAAGCATTCCTTAACTTCAAACTCCCATATCTCGCGAACGGAATGACAAACTCGAGAAATTCCTGTTGCATGTGAAAGTAGAAACTCGCCCGATTACAACGGTATGTGTATTTTTCCCCTAGGCCTTTGTAGTTATTGGTTTCGAGTATCAGACTTTCGAAAATTTTGATGGTTTCTCAAGCATTCCTTAACTTCAAACTCCCATATCTCGCGAACGGATTGACGAACTCGAGAAATTCCTGTTGCATCTGAAAGCAGAAACTCGCCCGATTACAACGGTATGCGTATTTTCCCCTAGGTCATTGTAGTTATTGGTTTTTGGCATCAGAATTGCGAAAATTTTGATGGTTTCTCAACCTATCCTTAATTTCAAACTCCCATATCTCACGAACGGATTGACGAACTCGAGAAATTCCTGTTGCATCTGAAAGCAGAAACTCGCCCGATTACAATGGTGTGTGCACTTTTCCCCTAGGTCATTCCAGTTATTGGTTTCGAGTTTCAGACCAGCGAAAATTTTGATGGTTTCTGAAGCATTCCTTAACTTCAAACTCCCATATCTCGCGAACGGAAAGACGAACTCCAGAAATTCCTGCTGCATCTGAAAGTGGAAACTAGCCCGATTACAAAGGTATGCGCATTTTTCCCCTAGGCCATTGTAGTTATTGGTTTCGAGTATCAGACTTGCGAAAATTGTGGTGGTTTCTCAACCATTCCTTAACTTCAAACTCCCATATCTCGCGAACGGATTGACGAACTCGAGAAATTACTGTTGCATCTGAAATTGGCAACTCGCCCGATTACAAAGGTATGTGCATTTTTCCCCTAGGCCTTTGCAGTTATTGCTTTCGTGTATCAGACTTGCGAAAATTTTGATGGTTTCTCAAGCATTCCTTAACTTCAAACTCCCATATTTCGCGAACGGATTGACGAACTCGAGAAATTCCTGTTGCATCTGAAAGTGGAAACTCGCCCGATTACAAAGGTATGTGCATTTTTCCCCTAGGCAATTGTAGTTATTGGTTTCGAGTATCAGACTTGCTAAAATTTTGATGGTTTCTCAAGCATTCCTTAAATTCAATCTCCCATATCTCGCGAACGGATTGACGAACTCGAGAAACTCCTGTTGCATCTGAAATTGGCAACTCGCCCGATTACGAAGGTATGTGCATTTTTCCCCTAGGCCTTTGCAGTTATTGCTTTCGTGTATCAGACTTGCGAAAATTTTGATGGTTTCTCAAGCATTCCTTAACTTCAAACTCCCATATTTCGCGAACGGATTGACGAACTCGAGAAATTCCTGTTGCATCTGAAAGTGGAAACTCGCCCGATTACAAAGGTATGTGCATTTTTCCCCTAGGCCATTGTAGTTATTGGTTTCGAGTATCAGACTTGCGAAAATTGTGGTGGTTTCTCAACCATTCCTTAACTTCAAACTCCCATATCTCGCGAACGGATTGACGAACTCGAGAAATTACTGTTGCATCTGAAATTGGCAACTCGCCCGATTACAAAGGTATGTGCATTTTTCCCCTAGGCCTTTGCAGTTATTGCTTTCGTGTATCAGACTTGCGAAAATTTTGATGGTTTCTCAAGCATTCCTTAACTTCAAACTCCCATATCTCGCGAACGGATTGACGAACTCGAGAAATTCCTGTTGCATCTGAAAGTGGAAACTCGCCCGATTACAAAGGTATGTGCATTTTTCCCCTAGGCCTTTGTAGTTATTGGTTTCGAGTATCAGACTTGCTAAAATTTTGAGGGTTTCTCAACCATTCCTTAACTTCAAACTCCCATATCTCGCGAACGGATTGACGAACTCGAGAAATTACTGTTGCATCTGAAATTGGCAACTCGCCCGATTACAATGGTATGTGCATTTTTCCCCTAGGCCTTTGCAGTTATTGCTTTCGTGTATCAGACTTGCGAAAATTTTGATGGTTTCTCAAGCATTCCTTAACTTCAAACTCCCATATCTCGCGAACGGATTGACGAACTCGAGAAATTCCTGTTGCATCTGAAAGTGGAAACTCGCCCGATTACAAAGGTATGTGCATTTTTCCCCTAGGCCTTTGTAGTTATTGGTTTCGAGTATCAGACTTGCGAAAATTTTGATGGTTTCTCAAGCATTCCTTAAATTCAATCTCCTATATCTCGCGAACGGATTGACGATCTCGAGAAATTCCTGTTGCATCTGAAAGTGGAAACTCGCCCGATTACAAAGGTATGTGCATTTTTCCCCTAGGCCTTTGTAGTTATTGGTTTCGTGTATCTGACTGGCGAAAATTTTGATGGTTTCTCAAGCATTCCTTAACTTCAAACTCCCATATCTCGCTAACGGATTGACGAACTCGAGAAATTCCTGTTGCATCTGAAAGCAGAAACTCGCCCGATTACAAAGATATGTGTGTTTTTCCCCTAGGCCTTTGTAGTTATTGGTTTCGAGTATCAGACTTGCGAAAATTTTGAGGGTTTCTCAACCATTCCTTAACTTCAAACTCCCATATCTCGCGAACGGATTGAAGAACTCGAGAAATTCCTGTTGCATCTGAAAGTGGAAGCTCGCCCGATTACAAGGGTATGTTCATTTTTCCCCTATGCCTTTGTAGTTATTGGTTTCGAGTATCAGACTTGCGAAAATTTTGATGGTTTCTCAACCATTCCTTAACTTCAAACTCCCATATCTCGCGAACGGAATGACGAACTCGAGAAATTCCTGTTGCATCTGAAAGTAGAAACTCGCATGATTACAATGGTGTGTGTACTTTTCCCCTAGGGCATTCCAGTTATTGATTTCGAGTATCAGACTTGCGAAAATTTTGATGGTTTCTCAATCATTCCTTAACTTCAAACTTCCATATCTCGCGAACGGAATGACGCACTCGAGAAATTCCTGTTGCATCTGAAAGTGGAAACTCGCCCGATTACAAAGGTATGTGCATTTTTCCCCTAGGCCTTTGTAGTTATTGGTTTCGAGTATCAGACTTGCGAAAATTTTGATTGCTTCTCAAGCATTCCTTAACTTCAAACTCCCATATCTCGCGAACGGATTGACGAACTCGAGAAATTCCTGTTGCATCTGAAAGTGGAAACTCGCCCGATTACAAAGGTATGTGCATTTTTCCCCTAGGCCTTTGTAGTTATTGGTTTCGAGTATCAGACTTGCGAAAATTTTGATGGTTTCTCAAGCATTCCTTAAATTCAATCTCCTATATCTCGCGAACGGATTGACGAACTCGAGAAATTCCTGTTGCATCTGAAAGTGGAAACTCGCCCGATTACAAAGGTATGTGCATTTTTCCCCTAGGCCTTTGTAGTTATTGGTTTCGTGTATCTGACTGGCGAAAATTTTGATGGTTTCTCAAGCATTCCTTAACTTCAAACTCCCATATCTCGCGAACGGATTGACGAACTCGAGAAATTCCTGTTGCATCTGAAAGCAGAAACTCGCCCGATTACAAAGATATGTGTGTTTTTCCCCTAGGTCATTCCAGCTATTGGTTTCGAGTTTCAGACCAGCGAAAATTTTGATGGTTTCTCAAGCATTCCTTAACTTCAAACTCCCATATCTCGCGAACGGAATGACGAACTCGAGAAATTCCTGCTGCATCTGAAAGTGGAAACTCGCCCGATTACAAAGGTATGCGCATTTTTCCCCTAGGCCTTTGTAGTTATTGGTTTCGAGTATCAGACTTGCGAAAATTTTGATGGTTTCTCAACCATTCCTTAACTTCAAACTCCCATGACTCGCGAACGGAATGACGAACTCGAGAAATTCCTGTTGCATCTGAAAGTGGAAACTCGCCCGATTACAAGGGTATGTGCATTTTTCCCCTAAGCCTTTGTAGTTATTGGTTTCGAGTATCAGACTTGCGAAAATTTTGATGGTTTCTCAAGCATTCCTTAACTTCAAACTCCCATATCGCGCGAACGGATTGACGAACTCGAGAAATTCCTGTTGCATCTGAAAGCAGAAACTCGCACGATTACAAGCGTGTGTGTACTTTTCCCCTAGGCCATTCCAGTTATTGGTTTCGAGTATCAGAATTGCGAAAATTTTGATGGTTTCTCAACCATTCCTTAACTTCAATCTCCCATGTCTCGCGAACGGAATGACGAACTCGAGAAATTCCTGTTGCATCTGAAAGTGGAAACTCGCCCGATTACAAAGGTATGTGCATTTCTCCCCTAGGCCTTTGTATTTATTTGTTTCGAGCATCAGACTTTCGAAAATTTTGATGGTTTCTCAAGCATTCCTTAACTTCAAACTCCCATATCTCGCGAACGGATTGACGAACTCGAGAAATTCCTGTTGCATCTGAAAGTAGAAACTCGCCCGATTACAAAGATATGTGTGTTTTTCCCCTAGGCCTTTGTAGTTATTGGTTTCGAGTATCAGACTTGCTAAAATTTTGAGGGTTTCTCAACCATTCCTTAACTTCAAACTCCCATATCTCGCGAACGGATTGACGAACTCGAGAAATTCCTGTTGCATCTGACAGCAGAAACTCGCCCGATTTCAACGGTATGTGCATTTTTGCCCTAGACCATAGTAGTTATTGGTTTCGAGTATCAGACTTGCGAAAATTTTTATGGTTTCTCAAGCATTCCTTAACTTCAAACTCCCATATCTCGCGAACGGATTGAAGAACTCGAGAAATTCCTGTTGCATCTGACAGCAGAAACTCGCCCGATTACAGCGGTATGTGTATTTTTCCCCTAAGCCATTCCAGTTATTGGTTTCGAGTATCAGACCAGCGAAAATTTTGAAGGTTTCTCAACCATTCCTTAACTTAAAACTCCCATATCTCGCGAACGGATTGACGAACTCGAGAAATTCCTGTTGCATCTGAAAGTGGAAACTCGCCCGATTACAACGGTATGTGTATTTTTCCACTAGGCCTTTGTAGTTATTGGTTTCGAGTATCAGACTTGCGAAAATTTTGAGGGTTTCCCAACCATTCCTTAACTTCAAACTCCCATATTTCGCGAACGGATTGACGAACTCGAGAAATTCCTGTTGCATCTGAAAGCGGAAACTCGCCCGATTACAAAGGTATGTGTATTTTTCCCCCAGGCCTTTGTAGTTTTTGGTTTCGAGTATCAGACCAGCGAAAATTTTGATGGTTTCTCAACCATTCCTTAACATCAAACTCCCATATCTAGCGAACGGAATGACGAACTCGAGAAATTCCTGTTGCATCTGAAAGCAGAAACTCGCCCGATTACAATGGTGTGTGCACTTTTCCCCTAGGTCATTCCAGTTATTGGTTTCGAGTTTCAGACCAGCGAAAATTTTTATGGTTTCTCAAGCATTCAATAACTTCTAACTCCCATATCTCGCGAACGGATTGACGAACTCGAGAAACTCCTGTTGCATCTGAAAGCAGAAACTCGCCCGATTACAATGGCATGTGTATTTTTACCCTAGGCCATGGTAGTTATTGGTTTCGAGTATCAGAATTGCGAAAATTGTGATGGTTTCTCAAGCATTCCTTAACTTCAAACTCCCATATCTCGCGAACGGAATGACAAACTCGAGAAATTCCTGTTGCATGTGAAAGTAGAAACTCGCCCGATTACAACGGTATGTGTATTTTTCCCCTAGGCCTTTGTAGTTATTGGTTTCGAGTATCAGACTTTCGAAAATTTTGATGGTTTCTCAAGCATTCCTTAACTTCAAACTACCATATCTCGCGAACGGATTGACGAACTCGAGAAATTCCTGTTGCATCTGAAAGCAGAAACTCGCCCGATTACAACGGTATGCGTATTTTCCCCTAGGTCATTGTAGTTATTGGTTTTTGGCATCAGAATTGCGAAAATTTTGATGGTTTCTCAACCTATCCTTAATTTCAAACTCCCATATCTCACGAACGGATTGACGAACTCGAGAAATTCCTGTTGCATCTGAAAGCAGAAACTCGCCCGATTACAATGGTGTGTGCACTTTTCCCCTAGGTCATTCCAGTTATTGGTTTCGAGTTTCAGACCAGCGAAAATTTTGATGGTTTCTGAAGCATTCCTTAACTTCAAACTCCCATATCTCGCGAACGGAAAGACGAACTCCAGAAATTCCTGCTGCATCTGAAAGTGGAAACTAGCCCGATTACAAAGGTATGCGCATTTTTCCCCTAGGCCATTGTAGTTATTGGTTTCGAGTATCAGACTTGCGAAAATTGTGGTGGTTTCTCAACCATTCCTTAACTTCAAACTCCCATATCTCGCGAACGGATTGACGAACTCGAGAAATTACTGTTGCATCTGAAATTGGCAACTCGCCCGATTACAAAGGTATGTGCATTTTTCCCCTAGGCCTTTGCAGTTATTGCTTTCGTGTATCAGACTTGCGAAAATTTTGATGGTTTCTCAAGCATTCCTTAACTTCAAACTCCCATATTTCGCGAACGGATTGACGAACTCGAGAAATTCCTGTTGCATCTGAAAGTGGAAACTCGCCCGATTACAAAGGTATGTGCATTTTTCCCCTAGGCCATTGTAGTTATTGGTTTCGAGTATCAGACTTGCTAAAATTTTGATGGTTTCTCAAGCATTCCTTAAATTCAATCTCCCATATCTCGCGAACGGATTGACGAACTCGAGAAACTCCTGTTGCATCTGAAATTGGCAACTCGCCCGATTACAAAGGTATGTGCATTTTTCCCCTAGGCCTTTGCAGTTATTGCTTTCGTGTATCAGACTTGCGAAAATTTTGATGGTTTCTCAAGCATTCTTTAACTTCAAACTCCCATATTTCGCGAACGGATTGACGAACTCGAGAAATTCCTGTTGCATCTGAAAGTGGAAACTCGCCCGATTACAAAGGTATGTGCATTTTTCCCCTAGGCCATTGTAGTTATTGGTTTCGAGTATCAGACTTGCGAAAATTGTGGTGGTTTCTCAACCATTCCTTAACTTCAAACTCCCATATCTCGCGAACGGATTGACGAACTCGAGAAATTACTGTTGCATTTGAAATTGGCAACTCGCCCGATTACAAAGGTATGTGCATTTTTCCCCTAGGCCTTTGCAGTTATTGCTTTCGTGTATCAGACTTGCGAAAATTTTGATGGTTTCTCAAGCATTCCTTAACTTCAAACTCCCATATTTCGCGAACGGATTGACGAACTCGAGAAATTCCTGTTGCATCTGAAAGTGGAAACTCGCCCGATTACAAAGGTATGTGCATTTTTCCCCTAGGCCATTGTAGTTATTGGTTTCGAGTATCAGACTTGCTAAAATTTTGATGGTTTCTCAAGCATTCCTTAAATTCAATCTCCCATATCTCGCGAACGGATTGACGAACTCGAGAAACTCCTGTTGCATCTGAAAGCAGAAACTCGCCCGATTACAATGGCATGTGTATTTTTACCCTAGGCCATGGTAGTTATTGGTTTCGAGTATCAGAATTGCGAAAATTGTGATGGTTTCTCAACCATTCCTTAACTTCAAACTCCCATATCTCGCGAACGGATTGACGAACTCGAGAATTTCCTATTGCATCTGAAAGCAGAAACTCGACCGATTACAACGGTACGTGTATTTCTCCCCAAGGCCTTTGTAGTTATTGGTTTCGAGTATCAGACTTGCGAAAATTTTGATGGTTTCTCAAGCATTCCTTAACTTCAAACTCCCATATCTCGCGAACGGATTGACGAACTCGAGAAATTCCTGTTGCATCTGAAAGCAGAAACTCCCCCGATTACAAAGATATGTGTGTTTTTCCCCTAGGCCTTTGTGGTTATTGGTTTCGAGTATCAGACCTGCGCAAAATTTTGAGGGTTTCTCAACCATGCCTTAACTTCAAACTCCCATATCTCGCGAACGGAATGACGAACTGGAGAAATTCCTGTTGCATCTGAAATTAGAAACTCGCCCGATTACAAAGATATGTGTGTTTTTCCCCTAGGCCTAAGTAGTTATTGGTTTCGAGTATCAGACTTGCGAAAATTTTGAGGGTTTCCCGACCATTCCTTAACTTCAAACTCCCATATCTCGCGAACGGATTGACGAACTCGAGAAATTCCTGTTGCATCTGAAAGTAGAGACTCGCCCGATTAGAATGGTGTGTGTACTTTTCCCCTAAGCCACTCCAGTTATTCGTTTCTAGCATCAGAATTGCAAAAATTTCGATGGTTTCTCAACCATTCCTTAACTTCAAACTCCCATATCTTGTGAACGGATTGACGAACTCGAGAAATTCCTGTTGCATCTGAAAGTGGAAACTCGCCCGATTTCAAATGTATGTGTATTTTTCCCCTAGGCCTTTGTAGTTATTGGTTTCGAGTATCAGACTTGCGAAAATTTTGATGGTTTCTCAACCATTCCTTAAGTTCAAACTCAGATATCTCGCGAACGGATTGACGAACTCGAGAAATTCCTGTTGCATCTGAAATTAGAAACTCGCCCGATTAGAAAGGTATGTGTGTTTTTCCCCTAGGCCTTGTAGTTATTGGTTTCAAGTATCAGACTAGCGAAAATTTTGAGGGTTTCCCAACCATTCCTTAACTTCAAACTCCCATATCTCGCGAACGGATTGACGAACTCGAGAAATTCCTGTTGCATCTGAAAGCTGAAACTCGCCCGATTTCAACGGTATGTGTATTTTTGCCCTAGGCCATAGTTGTTATTGGATTCGAGTATCAGACTTGCGAAAATTTTGATGGTTTCTCAAGCATTCCTTAACTTCAAACTCCCATATCTCGCGAACGGATTGACGAACTCGAGAAATTCCTGTTGCATCTGACAGCAGAAACTCGCCCGATTTCAACGGTATGTGCATTTTTGCCCTAGGCCAGAGTAGTTATTGGTTTCGAGTATCAGACTTGCGAAAATTTTTATGGTTTCTCAAGCATTCAATAACTTCTAACTCCCATATCTCGCGAACGGATTGACGAACTCGAGAAACTCCTGTTGCATATGAAAGCAGAAACTCGCCCGATTACAACGGCATGTGTATTTTTACCCTAGGCCATGGTAGTTATTGGTTTCGAGTATCAGACTTGCGAAAATTTTGATGGTTTCTCAAGCATTCCTTAACTTCAAACTCCCATATCTCGCGAACGGATTGACGAACTCGAGAAATTCCTGTTGCATCTGACAGCAGAAACTCGCCCGATTACAGCGGTATGTGTATTTTTCCCCTAAGCCATTCCAGTTATTGGTTTCGAGTATCAGACCAGCGAAAATTTTGAAGGTTTCTCAACCATTCCTTAACTTAAAAACTCCCATATCTCGCGAACGGATTGACGAACTCGAGAAATTCCTGTTGCATCTGAAAGCAGAAACTCGCCCGATTTCAACGGTATGTGCATTTTTGCCCTAGGTCATTGTAGTTATTGGTTTCTGGCATCAGAATTGCGAAAATTTTGATGGTTTCTCAACCTATCCTTAATTTCAAACTCCTATATCTCACGAACGGATTGACGAACTCGAGAAATTCCTGTTGCATCTGAAAGTAGAAACTCGCATGATTACAATGGTGTGTGTACTTTTCCCCTAGGGCATTCCAGTTATTGGTTTCGAGTATCAGACTTGCGAAAATTTTGATGGTTTCTCAATCATTCCTTAACTTCAAACTTCCATATCTCGCGAACGGAATGACGCACTCGAGAAATTCCTGTTGCATCTGAAAGTGGAAACTCGCCCGATTACAAAGGTATGTGCATTTTTCCCCTAGGCATTTGTAGTTATTGATTTCGAGTATCAGACTTGCGAAAATTTTGATTGCTTCTCAAGCATTCCTTAACTTCAAACAGCCATATCTCGCGAACGGATTGACGAACTCGAGAAATTCCTGTTGAACCTGAAAGCAGAAACTCGCCCGATTACAACGGTATGTGTATTTTCCCCTAGGTCATTGTAGTTATTGGTTTCTGGCATCAGAATTGCGAAAATTTTGATGGTTTCTCAACCTATCCTTAATTTCAAACTCCCATATCTCACGAACGGATTGACGAACTCGAGATATTCCTGTTGCATCTGAAAGCAGAAACTCGCCCGATTACAATGGTGTGTGCACTTTTCCCCTAGGTCATTCCAGTTATTGGTTTCGAGTTTCAGACCAGCGAAAATTTTGGTGGTTTCTCAAGCATTCCTTGACTTCAAACTCCCATATCGCGCGAACGGATTGACGAACTCGAGAAATTCCTGTTGCATCTGAAAGCAGAAACTCGCACGATTACAAGCGTGTGTGTACTTTTCCCCTAGGCCATTCCAGTTATTGGTTTCGAGTATCAGAATTGCGAAAATTTTGATGGTTTCTCAACCATTCCTTAACTTCAAACTCCCATGTCTCGCGAACGGAATGACGAACTCGAGAAATTCCTGTTGCATCTGAAAGTGGAAACTCGCCCGATTACAAAGGTATGTGCATTTTTCCCCTAGGCCTTTGTATTTATTCGTTTCGAGCATCAGACTTTCGAAAATTTTGATGGTTTCTCAAGCATTCCTTAACTTCAAACTCCCATATCTCGCGAACGGATTGACGAACTCGAGAAATTCCTGTTGCATCTGAAAGTAGAAACTCGCCCGATTACAAAGATATGTGTGTTTTTCCCCTAGGCCTTTGTAGTTATTGGTTTCGAGTATCAGACTTGCTAAAATTTTAAGGGTTTCTCAACCATTCCTTAAATTCAAACTCCCATATCTCGCGCACGGATTGACGAACTCGAGAAATTACTGTTGCATCTGAAATTGGCAACTCGCCCGATTACAAAGGTATGTGCATTTTTCCCCTAGGCCTTTGCAGTTATTGCTTTCGTGTATCAGACTTGCGAAAATTTTGATGGTTTCTCAAGCATTCCTTAACTTCAAACTCCCATATCTCGCGAACGGATTGACGAACTCGAGAAATTCCTGTTGCATCTGAAAGTGGAAACTCGCCCGATTACAAAGGTATGTGCATTTTTCCCCTAGGCCTTTGTAGTTATTGGTTTCGAGTATCAGACTTGCTAAAATTTTGAGGGTTTCTCAACCATTCCTTAAATTCAAACTCCCATATCTCGCGAACGGATTGACGAACTCGAGAAATTACTGTTGCATCTGAAATTGGCAACTCGCCCGATTACAAAGGTATGTGCATTTTTCCCCTAGGCCTTTGCAGTTATTGCTTTCGTGTATCAGACTTGCGAAAATTTTGATGGTTTCTCAAGCATTCCTTAACTTCAAACTCCCATATCTCGCGAACGGATTGATGAACTCGAGAAAATCCTGTTGCATCTGAAAGTAGAAACTCTCCCAATTACAACGGTGTGTGTAATTTTCCCCTAGACCGTTCCAGCTATTGGTTTCGATTATCAGTCTTGCGAAAATTTTGATGGTTTCTCAACCATTCCTTAACTTCACACTTCCATATCTCGCGAACGGATTGACGAACTCGAGAAATTCCTGTTGCATGTGAAAGTAGAAACTCGCCCGATTACAACGGTATGTGCATTTTTCCCCAAGGCCTTTGTAGTTATTGGTTTCGAGTATTAGACTTTCGAAAATTTTGATGGTTTCTCAAGCATTCCTTAACTTCAAACTCCCATATCTCGCGAACGGATTGACGAACTCGAGAAATTCCTGTTGCATGTGAAAGTAGAAACACGCCCGATTACAACGGTATGTGCATTTTTGCCCTAGGCCATAGTAGTTATTGGTTTCGAGTATCAGACTTACGAAAATTTCGATGGTTTCTCAATCATTCCTTAAATTTAATCTCCCATATCTCGCGAACGTATTGACGAACTCGAGAAACTCCTGTTGCATCTGAAAGTAGAAACTCGCACGAATACAATGGTGTGTGCACTTTTCCCCTAGGAAATTCCAGTTATTGGCTTCGTGTATCAGACTTGCGAAAATTTTGATGGTTTCTCAATCATTCCTTAACTTCAAACTTCCATATCTCGCGAACGGATTGACGAACTCGAAAATTTCCTATTGCATCTGAAAGCAGAAACTCGCCCGATTACAACGGTATGTGTATTTTTGCCCTAGACCATAGTTGTTATTGGACTCGAGTATCAGACTTGCGAAAATTTTGATGGTTTCTCAAGCATTCCTTAAATTCAATCTCCCATATCTCGCGAACGGATTGACGAACTCGAGAAACTCCTGTTGCATCTGAAAGCAGAAACTCGCCCGATTACAATGGCATGTGTATTTTTACCCTAGGCCATGGTAGTTATTGGTTCCGAGTATCAGAATTGCGAAAATTGTGATGGTTTCTCAACCATTCCTTAACTTCAAACTCCCATATCTCGCGAACAGATTGACGAACTCGAGAATTTCCTATTGCATCTGAAAGCAGAAACTCGCCCGATTACAACGGTACGTGTATTTCTCCCCAAGGCCTTTGTAGTTATTGGTTTCGAGTATCAGAATTGCGAAAATTTTGATGGTTTCTCAAGCATTCCTTAACTTCAAACTCCCATATCTCGCGAACGGATTGACGAACTCGAGAAATTCCTGTTGCATCTGAAAGCAGAAACTCCCCCGATTACAAAGATATGTGTGTTTTTCCCCTAGGCCTTTGTAGTTATTGGTTTCGAGTATCAGACTTGCGAAAATTTTGAGGGTTTCTCAACCATGCCTTAACTTCAAACTCCCATATCTCGCGAACGGATTGACGAACTCGAGAAATTCCTGTTGCATCTGAAAGTGGAAACTCGCCCGATTTCAAAGGTATGTGCATTTTTCCCCTAGGCCTTTGTAGTTATTGCTTTCGAGTATCAGAGTTGCGAAAATTTTGATGGTTTCTCAAGCATTCCTTAACTTCAAACTCCCATATCTCGCGAACGGATTGACGAACTCGAGAAATTCCTGTTGCATCTGAAAGTGGAAACTCGCCCGATTACAACGGTATTGTGTATTTTTCCACTAGGCCTTTGTAGTTATTGGTTTCGAGTATCAGACTTGCGAAAATTTTGAGGGTTTCTCAAGCATTCCTTAACTTCAAACGCCCATATCTCGCGAACGGATTGACGAACTCGAGAAATTCCTGTTGCATCTGAAAGCGGAAACTCGCCCGATTACAAAGTTATGTGCATTTTTCCCCTAGGCCTTTGTAGTTATTGGTTTCGAGTATCAGACTTGCGAAAATTTTGATGGTTTCTCAAGCATTCCTTAACTTCAAACTCCCATATCTCGCGAACGGATTGACGAACTCGAGAAATTCCTGTTGCATCTGAAATTAGAAACTCGCCCGATTAGAAAGGTATGTGTGTTTTTCCCCTAGGCCTTGTAGTTATTGGTTTCGAGTATCAGACTAGCGAAAATTTTGAGGGTTTCCCAACCATTCCTTAACTTCAAACTCCCATATCTCGCGAACGGATTGACGAACTCGAGAAATTCCTATTGCATCTGAAAGTTGAGACTCTCCCGATTAGAATGGTGTGTGTACTTTTCCCCTAGGCCATTCCAGTTATTCGTTTCTAGCATCAGAATTCCGAAAATTTCGATGGTTTCTCAACCATTCCTTAAGTTCAAAGTCCAATATCTCGCGAACGGATTGACGAACTCGAGAAATTCCTGTTGCACCAGGAAGCAGAAAATCACCCGATTACAATGGTGTGTGTACTTTTCCCCTAGGTCATTCCAGTTGTTGGTTTCGAGTATCAGACTTGCGGAAATTTTGATGGTTGCTCAACCATTCCTTAAATTCAAACTCCTATATCTCGCGAACGGAATGACGAACTCAAGAAATTCCTGTTGCATGTGAAAGTAGAAACTCGCCCGATTGCAACGGTATGTGCATTTTTGCCCTAGGCTATAGTAGTTATTGGTTTCGAGTATCAGACCAGCGAAAATTTTGATGGTTTCTCAACCATTCCTTAACTTCAAACTCCCATATCTCGCGACCGGATTGACGAACGCGAGAAATTCCTGTTGCATCGTACAGCAGAAACTCGCCCGATTACAGCGGTATGTGTATTTTTCCCCTAAGCCATTCCAGTTACTGGTTTCAAGTATCAGACCAGCGAAAATTTTGAATGTTTCTCAACCATTCCTTAACTTAAAACTCCCATATCTCGCGAACGGATTGACGAACTCGAGAAATTCCTGTTGCATCTGAAAGCAGAAACTCGCCCGATTTCAGCGGTATGTGCATTTTTGCCCTAGGCCATAGTAGTTATTGGTTTCGAGTATCAGACTTGCGAAAATTTTGATGGTTTCTCAAGCATTCCTTAACTTCAAACTCCCATATCTCGCGAACGGAATGACGAACTCGAGAAATTCCTGTTGCATCTGAAAGTGGAAACTCGCCCGATTACAAGGGTATGTTCATTTTCCCCTATGCCTTTGTAGTTATTGGTTTCGAGTATCAGACTTGCGAAAATTTTGATGGTTTCTCAACCATTCCTTAACTTCAAACTCCCATATCTCGCGAACGGAATGACGAACTCGAGAAATTCCTGTTGCATCTGAAAGTGGAAACTCGCCCGATTACAAGGGTATGTTCATTTTCCCCTATGCCTTTGTAGTTATTGGTTTCGAGTATCAGACTTGTGAAAATTTTGATGGTTTCTCAAGCATTCCTTAAGTTCAAACTCCCATATCTCGCGAACGGATTGACGAACTCCAGAAATTCCTGTTGCATCAGAAAGTGGAAACACGCCCGATTACAAAGGTATTTGTGTTTTTCCCCTAGGCTTTTGTAGAATTATTTTCGTGTATCAGACTTGCGAAAATTTTGATGGTTTCTTAACCATTCCTTATCTACAAACCCCCATATCTCGCGAACGGATTGACGAACTCGAGAAATTCCTGTTGCATCTAAAAGTAGGAACTCGCCCGATTACAATGGTTTGTGTACTTTTCCCCTAGGCCATTCCAGTTATTGGTTTCGAGTATCAGACTTGCGAAAATTTTGATGGTTTCTCAAGCATTCCTTAACTTCAAACACCCATATCTCGCGAACGGAATGACGAACTCGAGAAATTCCTGTTGCATCTGAAAGTGGAAACTCGCCCGATTACAAAGGTATGTGCATTTTTCCCCTAGGCCTTTGTAGTTATTGGTTTCGAGTATCAGACTTTCGAAAATTTTGATGGTTTCTCAAGCATTCCTTAACTTCACACTCCCATATCTCGCGAACGGAATGACGAACTCGAGAAATTCCTGTTGCATGTGAAAGTAGAAACTCGCCCGATTACAACGGTATGTTCATTTTCCCCTATGCCTTTGTAGTTATTGGTTTCGAGTATCAGACTTGTGAAAATTTTGATGGTTTCTCAACCATTCCTTAACTTAAAACTCCCATATCTCGCGAACGGATTGACGAACTCGAGAAATTCCTGTTGCATCTGAAAGCAGAAACTCGCCCGATTTCAGCGGTATGTGCATTTTTGCCCTAGGCCATAGTAGTTATTGGTTTCGAGTATCAGACTTGCGAAAATTTTGATGGTTTCTCAAGCATTCCTTAACTTCAAACTCCCATATCTCGCGAACGGAATGACGAACTCGAGAAATTCCTGTTGCATCTGAAAGTGGAAACTCGCCCGATTACAAGGGTATGTTCATTTTCCCCTATGCCTTTGTAGTTATTGGTTTCGAGTATCAGACTTGCGAAAATTTTGATGGTTTCTCAACCATTCCTTAACTTCAAACTCCCATATCTCGCGAACGGAATGACGAACTCGAGAAATTCCTGTTGCATCTGAAAGTGGAAACTCGCCCGATTACAAGGGTATGTTCATTTTCCCCTATGCCTTTGTAGTTATTGGTTTCGAGTATCAGACTTGTGAAAATTTTGATGGTTTCTCAAGCATTCCTTAAGTTCAAACTCCCATATCTCGCGAACGGATTGACGAACTCCAGAAATTCCTGTTGCATCAGAAAGTGGAAACACGCCCGATTACAAAGGTATTTGTGTTTTTCCCCTAGGCTTTTGTAGAATTATTTTCGTGTATCAGACTTGCGAAAATTTTGATGGTTTCTTAACCATTCCTTATCTACAAACCCCCATATCTCGCGAACGGATTGACGAACTCGAGAAATTCCTGTTGCATCTAAAAGTAGGAACTCGCCCGATTACAATGGTGTGTGTACTTTTCCCCTAGGCCATTCCAGTTATTGGTTTCGAGTATCAGACTTGCGAAAATTTTGATGGTTTCTCAAGCATTCCTTAACTTCAAACACCCATATCTCGCGAACGGAATGACGAACTCGAGAAATTCCTGTTGCATCTGAAAGTGGAAACTCGCCCGATTACAAAGGTATGTGCATTTTTCCCCTAGGCCTTTGTAGTTATTGGTTTCGAGTATCAGACTTTCGAAAATTTTGATGGTTTCTCAAGCATTCCTTAACTTCACACTCCCATATCTCGCGAACGGAATGACGAACTCGAGAAATTCCTGTTGCATGTGAAAGTAGAAACTCGCCCGATTACAACGGTATGTGTATTTTTCCCCTAGGCCTTTGTAGTTATTGGTTTCGAGTATCAGACTTGCGAAAATTTTGAGGGTTTCTAAACCATTCCTTAAATTCAAACTCCCATATCTCGCGAACGGATTGACGAACTCGAGAAATTTCTGTTGCATCTAAATGTAGGAACTCGCCCGATTACAATGGTGTGTGTACTTTTCCCCTAGGCCATTCCAGTTATTGGTTTCGAGTATCAGACCACCGAAAATTTTGATGGTTTCTCAAGCATTCCTTAACTTCAAACTCCCATATCTCGCGAACGGATTGACGAACTCGAGAAATTCCTGTTGCATCTGAAAGTAGAAACTCGCATGATTACAATGGTGTGTGTACTTTTCCCCTAGGGCATTCCAGTTATTGGTTTCGAGTATCAGACTTGCGAAAATTTTGATGGTTTCTCAATCATTCCTTAACTTCAAACTTCCATATCTCGCGAACGGAATGACGCACTCGAGAAATTCCTGTTGCATCTGAAAGTGGAAACTCGCCCGATTACAAAGGTATGTGCATTTTTCCCCTAGGCATTTGTAGTTATTGATTTCGAGTATCAGACTTGCGAAAATTTTGATTGCTTCTCAAGCATTCCTTAACTTCAAACAGCCATATCTCGCGATCGGATTGACGAACTCGAGAAATTCCTGTTGAACCTGAAAGCAGAAACTCGCCCGATTACAACGGTATGTGTATTTTCCCCTAGGTCATTGTAGTTATTGGTTTCTGGCATCAGAATTGCGAAAATTTTGATGGTTTCTCAACCTATCCTTAATTTCAAACTCCCATATCTCACGAACGGATTGACGAACTCGAGATATTCCTGTTGCATCTGAAAGCAGAAACTCGCCCGATTACAATGGTGTGTGCACTTTTCCCCTAGGTCATTCCAGTTATTGGTTTCGAGTTTCAGACCAGCGAAAATTTTGATGGTTTCTCAAGCATTCCTTGACTTCAAACTCCCATATCGCGCGAACGGATTGACGAACTCGAGAAATTCCTGTTGCATCTGAAAGCAGAAACTCGCACGATTACAAGCGTGTGTGTACTTTTCCCCTAGGCCATTCCAGTTATTCGTTTCTAGCATCAGAATTGCGAAAATTTTGATGGTTTCTCAACCTATCCTTAATTTCAAACTCCCATATCTCACGAACGGATTGACGAACTCGAGATATTCCTTTTGCATCTGAAAGCAGAAACTCGCCCGATTACAATGGTGTGTGCACTTTTCCCCTAGGTCATTCCAGTTATTGGTTTCGAGTTTCAGACCAGCGAAAATTTTGATGGTTTCTCAAGCATTCCTTAACTTCAAACTCCCATATCTCGCGAACGGAATGACGATCTCGAGAAATTCCTGTTGCATCTGAAAGTGGAAACTCGCCCGATTACAAACGTATGTGTATTTTTCCCCCAGGCCTTTGTAGTTTTTGGTTTCGAGTATCAGACCAGCGAAAATTTTGATGGTTTCTCAACCATTCCTTAACTTCAAACTCCCATATCTAGCGAACGGAATGACGAACTCGAGAAATTCCTGTTGCATCTGAAAGCAGAAACTCGCCCGATTACAATGGTGTGTGCACTTTTCCCCTAGGTCATTCCAGTTATTGGTTTCGAGTTTCAGACCAGCGAAAATTTTTATGGTTTCTCAAGCATTCAATAACTTCTAACTCCCATATCTCGCGAACGGATTGACGAACTCGAGAAACTCCTGTTGCATCTGAAAGCAGAAACTCGCCCGATTACAATGGCATGTGTATTATTACCCTAGGCCATGGTAGTTATTGGTTTCGAGTATCAGAATTGCGAAAATTGTGATGGTTTCTCAAGCATTCCTTAACTTCAAACTCCCATATCTCGCGAACGGAATGACAAACTCGAGAAATTCCTGTTGCATGTGAAAGTAGAAACTCGCCCGATTACAACGGTATGTGTATTTTTCCCCTAGGCCTTTGTAGTTATTGGTTTCGAGTATCAGACTTTCGAAAATTTTGATGGTTTCTCAAGCATTCCTTAACTTCAAACTCCCATATCTCGCGAACGGATTGACGAACTCGAGAAATTCCTGTTGCATCTGAAAGCAGAAACTCGCCCGATTACAACGGTATGCGTATTTTCCCCTAGGTCATTGTAGTTATTGGTTTTTGGCATCAGAATTGCGAAAATTTTGATGGTTTCTCAACCTATCCTTAATTTCAAACTCCCATATCTCACGAACGGATTGACGAACTCGAGAAATTCCTGTTGCATCTGAAAGCAGAAACTCGCCCGATTACAATGGTGTGTGCACTTTTCCCCTAGGTCATTCCAGTTATTGGTTTCGAGTTTCAGACCAGCGAAAATTTTGATGGTTTCTGAAGCATTCCTTAACTTCAAACTCCCATATCTCGCGAACGGAAAGACGAACTCCAGAAATTCCTGCTGCATCTGAAAGTGGAAACTAGCCCGATTACAAAGGTATGCGCATTTTTCCCCTAGGCCATTGTAGTTATTGGTTTCGAGTATCAGACTTGCGAAAATTGTGGTGGTTTCTCAACCATTCCTTAACTTCAAACTCCCATATCTCGCGAACGGATTGACGAACTCGAGAAATTACTGTTGCATCTGAAATTGGCAACTCGCCCGATTACAAAGGTATGTGCATTTTTCCCCTAGGCCTTTGCAGTTATTGCTTTCGTGTATCAGACTTGCGAAAATTTTGATGGTTTCTCAAGCATTCCTTAACTTCAAACTCCCATATTTCGCGAACGGATTGACGAACTCGAGAAATTCCTGTTGCATCTGAAAGTGGAAACTCGCCCGATTACAAAGGTATGTGCATTTTTCCCCTAGGCCATTGTAGTTATTGGTTTCGAGTATCAGACTTGCTAAAATTTTGATGGTTTCTCAAGCATTCCTTAAATTCAATCTCCCATATCTCGCGAACGGATTGACGAACTCGAGAAACTCCTGTTGCATCTGAAAGCAGAAACTCGCCCGATTACAATGGCATGTGTATTTTTACCCCAGGCCATGGTAGTTATTGGTTTCGAGTATCAGAATTGCGAAAATTGTGATGGTTTCTCAACCATTCCTTAACTTCAAACTCCCATATCTCGCGAACGGATTGACGAACTCGAGAATTTCCTATTGCATCTGAAAGCAGAAACTCGACCGATTACAACGGTACGTGTATTTCTCCCCAAGGCCTTTGTAGTTATTGGTTTCGAGTATCAGACTTGCGAAAATTTTGATGGTTTCTCAAGCATTCCTTAACTTCAAACTCCCATATCTCGCGAACGGATGGACGAACTCGAGAAATTCCTGTTGGATCTGAAAGCAGAAACTCCCCCGATTACAAAGGTATGTGTGTTTTTCCCCTAGGCCTTTGTGGTTATTGGTTTCGAGTATCAGACCTTCGAAAATTTTGAGGGTTTCTCAACCATGCCTTAACTTCAAACTCCCATATCTCGCGAACGGAATGACGAACTGGAGAAATTCCTGTTGCATCTGAAATTAGAAACTCGCCCGATTACAAAGATATGTGTGTTTTTCCCCTAGGCCTAAGTAGTTATTGGTTTCGAGTATCAGACTTGCGAAAATTTTGAGGGTTTCCCGACCATTCCTTAACTTCAAACTCCCATATCTCGCGAACGGATTGACGAACTCGAGAAATTCCTGTTGCATCTGAAAGTAGAGACTCGCCCGATTAGAATGGTGTGTGTACTTTTCCCCTAAGCCACTCCAGTTATTCGTTTCTAGCATCAGAATTGCAAAAATTTCGATGGTTTCTCAACCATTCCTTAACTTCAAACTCCCATATCTTGTGAACGGATTGACGAACTCGAGAAATTCCTGTTGCATCTGAAAGTGGAAACTCGCCCGATTTCAAATGTATGTGTATTTTTCCCCTAGGCCTTTGTAGTTATTGGTTTCGAGTATCAGACTTGCGAAAATTTTGATGGTTTCTCAACCATTCCTTAAGTTCAAACTCAGATATCTCGCGAACGGATTGACGAACTCGAGAAATTCCTGTTGCATCTGAAATTAGAAACTCGCCCGATTAGAAAGGTATGTGTGTTTTTCCCCTAGGCCTTGTAGTTATTGGTTTCAAGTATCAGACTAGCGAAAATTTTGAGGGTTTCCCAACCATTCCTTAACTTCAAACTCCCATATCTCGCGAACGGATTGACGAACTCGAGAAATTCCTGTTGCATCTGAAAGCTGAAACTCGCCCGATTTCAACGGTATGTGTATTTTTGCCCTAGGCCATAGTTGTTATTGGATTCGAGTATCAGACTTGCGAAAATTTTGATGGTTTCTCAAGCATTCATTAACTTCAAACTCCCATATCTCGCGAACGGATTGACGAACTCGAGAAATTCCTGTTGCATCTGACAGCAGAAACTCGCCCGATTTCAACGGTATGTGCATTTTTGCCCTAGGCCAGAGTAGTTATTGGTTTCGAGTATCAGACTTGCGAAAATTTTTATGGTTTCTCAAGCACTCAATAACTTCTAACTCCCATATCTCGCGAACGGATTGACGAACTCGAGAAACTACTGTTGCATCTGAAAGCAGAAACTCGCCCGATTACAACGGCATGTGTATTTTTACCCTAGGCCATGGTAGTTATTGGTTTCGAGTATCAGACTTGCCAAAATTTTGATGGTTTCTCAAGCATTCCTTAACTTCAAACTCCCATATCTCGCGAACGGATTGACGAACTCGAGAAATTCCTGTTGCATCTGAAAGCTGAAACTCGCCCGATTTCAACGGTATGTGCATTTTTGCCCTAGGTCATTGTAGTTATTGGTTTCTGGCATCAGAATTGCGAAAATTTTGATGGTTTCTCAACCTATCCTTAATTTCAAACTCCTATATCTCACGAACGGATTGACGAACTCGAGAAATTCCTGTTGCATCTGACAGCAGAAACTCGCCCGATTACAGCGGTATGTGTATTTTTCCCCTAAGCCATTCCAGTTATTGGTTTCGAGTATCAGACCAGCGAAAATTTTGAAGGTTTCTCAACCATTCCTTAACTTAAAAACTCCCATATCTCGCGAACGGATTGACGAACTCGAGAAATTCCTGTTGCATCTGAAAGCAGAAACTCGCCCGATTTCAACGGTATGTGCATTTTTGCCCTAGGTAATTGTAGTTATTGGTTTCTGGCATCAGAATTGCGAAAATTTTGATGGTTTCTCAACCTATCCTTAATTTCAAACTCCTATATCTCACGAACGGATTGACGAACTCGAGAAATTCCTGTTGCATCTGAAAGTAGAAACTCGCATGATTACAATGGTGTGTGTACTTTTCCCCTAGGGCATTCCAGTTATTGGTTTCGAGTATCAGACTTGCGAAAATTTTGATGGTTTCTCAATCATTCCTTAACTTCAAACTTCCATATCTCGCGAACGGAATGACGCACTCGAGAAATTCCTGTTGCATCTGAAAGTGGAAACTCGCCCGATTACAAAAGTATGTGCATTTTTCCCCTAGGCATTTGTAGTTATTGATTTCGAGTATCAGACTTGCGAAAATTTTGATTGCTTCTCAAGCATTCCTTAACTTCAAACAGCCATATCTCGCGAACGGATTGACGAACTCGAGAAATTCCTGTTGAACCTGAAAGCAGAAACTCGCCCGATTACAACGGTATGTGTATTTTCCCCTAGGTCATTGTAGTTATTGGTTTCTGGCATCAGAATTGCGAAAATTTTGATGGTTTCTCAACCTATCCTTAATTTCAAACTCCCATATCTCACGAACGGATTGACGAACTCGAGATATTCCTGTTGCATCTGAAAGCAGAAACTCGCCCGATTACAATGGTGTGTGCACTTTTCCCCTAGGTCATTCCAGTTATTGGTTTCGAGTTTCAGACCAGCGAAAATTTTGATGGTTTCTCAAGCATTCCTTGACTTCAAACTCCCATATCGCGCGAACGGATTGACGAACTCGAGAAATTCCTGTTGCATCTGAAAGCAGAAACTCGCACGATTACAAGCGTGTGTGTACTTTTCCCCTAGGCCATTCCAGTTATTGGTTTCGAGTATCAGAATTGCGAAAATTTTGATGGTTTCTCAACCATTCCTTAACTTCAAACTCCCATGTCTCGCGAACGGAATGACGAACTCGAGAAATTCCTGTTGCATCTGAAAGTGGAAACTCGCCCGATTACAAAGATATGTGTGTTTTTCCCCTAGGCCTTTGTAGTTATTGGTTTCGAGTATCAGACTTGCTAAAATTTTAAGGGTTTCTCAACCATTCCTTAACTTCAAACTCCCATATCTCGCGCACGGATTGACGAACTCGAGAAATTACTGTTGCATCTGAAATTGGCAACTCGCCCGATTACAAAGGTATGTGCATTTTTCCCCTAGGCCTTTGCAGTTATTGCTTTCGTGTATCAGACTTGCGAAAATTTTGATGGTTTCTCAAGCATTCCTTAACTTCAAACTCCCATATCTCGCGAACGGATTGACGAACTCGAGAAATTCCTGTTGCATCTGAAAGTGGAAACTCGCCCGATTACAAAGGTATGTGCATTTTTCCCCTAGGCCTTTGTAGTTATTGGTTTCGAGTATCAGACTTGCTAAAATTTTGAGGGTTTCTCAACCATTCCTTAACTTCAAACTCCCATATCTCGCGAACGGATTGACGAACTCGAGAAATTACTGTTGCATCTGAAATTGGCAACTCGCCCGATTACAAAGGTATGTGCATTTTTCCCCTAGGCCTTTGCAGTTATTGCTTTCGTGTATCAGACTTGCGAAAATTTTGATGGTTTCTCAAGCATTCCTTAACTTCAAACTCCCATATCTCGCGAACGGATTGATGAACTCTAGAAAATCCTGTTGCACCTGAAAGTAGAAACTCTCCCAATTACAACGGTGTGTGTAATTTTCCCCTAGACCGTTCCAGCTATTGGTTTCGATTATCAGTCTTGCGAAAATTTTGATGGTTTCTCAACCATTCCTTAACTTCACACTTCCATATCTCGCGAACGGATTGACGAACTCGAGAAATTCCTGTTGCATGTGAAAGTAGAAACTCGCCCGATTACAACGGTATGTGCATTTTTCCCCAAGGCCTTTGTAGTTATTGGTTTCGAGTATTAGACTTTCGAAAATTTTGATGGTTTCTCAAGCATTCCTTAACTTCAAACTCCCATATCTCGCGAACGGATTGACGAACTCGAGAAATTCCTGTTGCATGTGAAAGTAGAAACTCGCCCGATTACAACGGTATGTGCATTTTTGCCCTAGGCCATAGTAGTTATTGGTTTCGAGTATCAGACTTACGAAAATTTCGATGGTTTCTCAATCATTCCTTAAATTTAATCTCCCATATCTCGCGAACGTATTGACGAACTCGAGAAACTCCTGTTGCATCTGAAAGTAGAAACTCGCACGAATACAATGGTGTGTGCACTTTTCCCCTAGGAAATTCCAGTTATTGGCTTCGTGTATCAGACTTGCGAAAATTTTGATGGTTTCTCAATCATTCCTTAACTTCAAACTTCCATATCTCGCGAACGGATTGACGAACTCGAAAATTTCCTATTCCATCTGAAAGCAGAAACTCGCCCGATTACAACGGTATGTGTATTTTTGCCCTAGACCATAGTTGTTATTGGACTCGAGTATCAGACTTGCGAAAATTTTGATGGTTTCTCAAGCATTCCTTAAATTCAATCTCCCATATCTCGCGAACGGATTGACGAACTCGAGAAACTCCTGTTGCATCTGAAAGCAGAAACTCGCCCGATTACAATGGCATGTGTATTTTTACCCTAGGCCATGGTAGTTATTGGTTCCGAGTATCAGAATTGCGAAAATTGTGATGGTTTCTCAACCATTCCTTAACTTCAAACTCCCATATCTCGCGAACAGATTGACGAACTCGAGAATTTCCTATTGCATCTGAAAGCAGAAACTCGCCCGATTACAACGGTACGTGTATTTCTCCCCAAGGCCTTTGTAGTTATTGGTTTCGAGTATCAGAATTGCGAAAATTTTGATGGTTTCTCAAGCATTCCTTAACTTCAAACTCCCATATCTCGCGAACGGATTGACGAACTCGAGAAATTCCTGTTGCATCTGAAAGCAGAAACTCCCCCGATTACAAAGATATGTGTGTTTTTCCCCTAGGCCTTTGTAGTTATTGGTTTCGAGTATCAGACTTGCGAAAATTTTGAGGGTTTCTCAACCATGCCTTAACTTCAAACTCCCATATCTCGCGAACGGATTGACGAACTCGAGAAATTCCTGTTGCATCTGAAAGTGGAAACTCGCCCGATTTCAACGGTATGTGCATTTTTCCCCTAGGCCTTTGTAGTTATTGCTTTCGAGTATCAGAGTTGCGAAAATTTTGATGGTTTCTCAAGCATTCCTTAACTTCAAACTCCCATATCTCGCGAACGGATTGACGAACTCGAGAAATTCTTGTTGCATCTGAAAGTGGAAACTCGCCCGATTACAACGGTATGTGTATTTTTCCACTAGGCCTTTGTAGTTATTGGTTTCGAGTATCAGACTTGCGAAAATTTTGAGGGTTTCTCAAGCATTCCTTAACTTCAAACGCCCATATCTCGCGAACGGATTGACGAACTCGAGAAATTCCTGTTGCATCTGAAATCGGAAACTCGCCCGATTACAAAGTTATGTGCATTTTTCCCCTAGGCCTTTGTAGTTATTGGTTTCGAGTATCAGACTTGCGAAAATTTTGATGGTTTCTCAAGCATTCCTTAACTTCAAACTCCCATATCTCGCGAACGGATTGACGAACTCGAGAAATTCCTGTTGCATCTGAAATTAGAAACTCGCCCGATTAGAAAGGTATGTGTGTTTTTCCCCTAGGCCTTGTAGTTATTGGTTTCGAGTATCAGACTAGCGAAAATTTTGAGGGTTTCCCAACCATTCCTTAACTTCAAACTCCCATATCTCGCGAACGGATTGACGAACTCGAGAAATTCCTATTGCATCTGAAAGTTGAGACTCTCCCGATTAGAATGGTGTGTGTACTTTTCCCCTAGGCCATTCCAGTTATTCGTTTCTAGCATCAGAATTCCGAAAATTTCGATGGTTTCTCAACCATTCCTTAAGTTCAAAGTCCAATATCTCGCGAACGGATTGACGAACTCGAGAAATTCCTGTTGCACCAGGAAGCAGAAAATCACCCGATTACAATGGTGTGTGTACTTTTCCCCTAGGTCATTCCAGTTGTTGGTTTCGAGTATCAGACTTGCGGAAATTTTGATGGTTGCTCAACCATTCCTTAAATTCAAACTCCTATATCTCGCGAACGGAATGACGAACTCAAGAAATTCCTGTTGCATGTGAAAGTAGAAACTCGCCCGATAACAACGGTGGGTGTACTTTTCCCCTAGTCCGTTCCAGCTATTGGTTTCGATTATCAGACTTGCGAAAATTTTGATGGTTTCTCAACCATTCCTTAACTTCACACTTCCATATCTCGCGAACGGATTGACGAACTCGAGAAATTCCTGTTGCATGTGAAAGTAGAAACTCGCCCGATTGCAACGGTATGTGCATTTTTGCCCTAGGCCATAGTAGTTATTGGTTTCGAGTATCAGACCAGCGAAAATTTTGATGGTTTCTCAACCATTCCTTAACTTCAAACTCCCATATCTCGCGACCGGATTGACGAACTCGAGAAATTCCTGTTGCATCGTACAGCAGAAACTCGCCCGATTACAGCGGTATGTGTATTTTTCCCCTAAGCCATTCCAGTTATTGGTTTCAAGTATCAGACCAGCGAAAATTTTGAAGGTTTCTCAACCATTCCTTAACTTAAAACTCCCATATCTCGCGAACGGATTGACGAACTCGAGAAATTCCTGTTGCATCTGAAAGCAGAAACTCGCCCGATTTCAGCGGTATGTGCATTTTTCCCCTATGCCTTTGTAGTTATTGGTTTCGAGTATCAGACTTGTGAAAATTTTGATGGTTTCTCAAGCATTCCTTAAGTTCAAACTCCCATATCTCGCGAACGGATTGACGAACTCCAGAAATTCCTGTTGCATCTGAAAGTGGAAACACGCCCGATTACAAAGGTATTTGTGTTTTTCCCCTAGGCTTTTGTAGAATTATTTTCGTGTATCAGACTTGTGAAAATTTTGATGGTTTCTTAACCATTCCTTATCTACAAACCCCCATATCTCGCGAACGGATTGACGAACTCGAGAAATTCCTGTTGCATCTAAAAGTAGGAACTCGCCCGATTACAATGGTGTGTGTACTTTTCCCCTAGGCCATTCCAGTTATTGGTTTCGAGTATCAGACTTGCGAAAATTTTGATGGTTTCTCAAGCATTCCTTAACTTCAAACACCCATATCTCGCGAACGGAATGACGAACTCGAGAAATTCCTGTTGCATCTGAAAGTGGAAACTCGCCCGATTACAAAGGTATGTGCATTTTTCCCCTAGGCCTTTGTAGTTATTGGTTTCGAGTATCAGACTTGCGAAAATTTTGATGGTTTCTCAAGCATTCCTTAACTTCAAACTCCCATATCTCGCGAACGGATTGACGAACTCGAGAAATTCCTGTTGCATCTGAAATTAGAAACTCGCCCGATTAGAAAGGTATGTGTGTTTTTCCCCTAGGCCTTGTAGTTATTGGTTTCGAGTATCAGACTAGCGAAAATTTTGAGGGTTTCCCAACCATTCCTTAACTTCAAACTCCCATATCTCGCGAACGGATTGACGAACTCGAGAAATTCCTATTGCATCTGAAAGTTGAGACTCTCCCGATTAGAATGGTGTGTGTACTTTTCCCCTAGGCCATTCCAGTTATTCGTTTCTAGCATCAGAATTCCGAAAATTTCGATGGTTTCTCAACCATTCCTTAAGTTCAAAGTCCAATATCTCGCGAACGGATTGACGAACTCGAGAAATTCCTGTTGCACCAGGAAGCAGAAAATCACCCGATTACAATGGTGTGTGTACTTTTCCCCTAGGTCATTCCAGTTGTTGGTTTCGAGTATCAGACTTGCGGAAATTTTGATGGTTGCTCAACCATTCCTTAAATTCAAACTCCTATATCTCGCGAACGGAATGACGAACTCAAGAAATTCCTGTTGCATGTGAAAGTAGAAACTCGCCCGATAACAACGGTGGGTGTACTTTTCCCCTAGTCCGTTCCAGCTATTGGTTTCGATTATCAGACTTGCGAAAATTTTGATGGTTTCTCAACCATTCCTTAACTTCACACTTCCATATCTCGCGAACGGATTGACGAACTCGAGAAATTCCTGTTGCATGTGAAAGTAGAAACTCGCCCGATTGCAACGGTATGTGCATTTTTGCCCTAGGCCATAGTAGTTATTGGTTTCGAGTATCAGACCAGCGAAAATTTTGATGGTTTCTCAACCATTCCTTAACTTCAAACTCCCATATCTCGCGACCGGATTGACGAACTCGAGAAATTCCTGTTGCATCGTACAGCAGAAACTCGCCCGATTACAGCGGTATGTGTATTTTTCCCCTAAGCCATTCCAGTTATTGGTTTCAAGTATCAGACCAGCGAAAATTTTGAAGGTTTCTCAACCATTCCTTAACTTAAAACTCCCATATCTCGCGAACGGATTGACGAACTCGAGAAATTCCTGTTGCATCTGAAAGCAGAAACTCGCCCGATTTCAGCGGTATGTGCATTTTTGCCCTAGGCCATAGTAGTTATTGGTTTCGAGTATCAGACTTGCGAAAATTTTGATGGTTTCTCAAGCATTCCTTAACTTCAAACTCCCATATCTCGCGAACGGAATGACGAACTCGAGAAATTCCTGTTGCATCTGAAAGTGGAAACACGCCCGATTACAAAGGTATTTGTGTTTTTCCCCTAGGCTTTTGTAGAATTATTTTCGTGTATCAGACTTGCGAAAATTTTGATGGTTTCTTAACCATTCCTTATCTACAAACCCCCATATCTCGCGAACGGATTGACGAACTCGAGAAATTCCTGTTGCATCTAAAAGTAGGAACTCGCCCGATTACAATGGTGTGTGTACTTTTCCCCTAGGCCATTCCAGTTATTGGTTTCGAGTATCAGACTTGCGAAAATTTTGATGGTTTCTCAAGCATTCCTTAAATTCAAACACCCATATCTCGCGAACGGAATGACGAACTCGAGAAATTCCTGTTGCATCTGAAAGTGGAAACTCGCCCGATTACAAAGGTATGTGCATTTTTCCCCTAGGCCTTTGTAGTTATTGGTTTCGAGTATCAGACTTTCGAAAATTTTGATGGTTTCTCAAGCATTCCTTAACTTCACACTCCCATATCTCGCGAACGGAATGACGAACTCGAGAAATTCCTGTTGCATGTGAAAGTAGAAACTCGCCCGATTACAACGGTATGTGTATTTTTCCCCTAGGCCTTTGTAGTTATTGGTTTCGAGTATCAGACTTGCGAAAATTTTGAGGGTTTCTAAACCATTCCTTAAATTCAAACTCCCATATCTCGCGAACGGATTGACGAACTCGAGAAATTTCTGTTGCATCTAAATGTAGGAACTCGCCCGATTACAATGGTGTGTGTACTTTTCCCCTAGGCCATTCCAGTTATTGGTTTCGAGTATCAGACCACCGAAAATTTTGATGGTTTCTCAAGCATTCCTTAACTTCAAACTCCCATATCTCGCGAACGGATTGACGAACTCGAGAAATTCCTGTTGCATCTGAAAGTAGAAACATGCCCGATTACAATGGTGTGTGTACTTTTCCCCTAGGTCATTCCAGTTGTTGGTTTCGAGTATCAGACTTGCGGAAATTTTGATGGTTGCTCAACCATTCCTTAAATTCAAACTCCTATATCTCGCGAACGGAATGACGAACTCAAGAAATTCCTGTTGCATGTGAAAGTAGAAACTCGCCCGATAACAACGGTGGGTGTACTTTTCCCCTAGTCCGTTCCAGCTATTGGTTTCGATTATCAGACTTGCGAAAATTTTGATGGTTTCTCAACCATTCCTTAACTTCACACTTCCATATCTCGCGAACGGATTGACGAACTCGAGAAATTCCTGTTGCATGTGAAAGTAGAAACTCGCCCGATTGCAACGGTATGTGCATTTTTGCCCTAGGCCATAGTAGTTATTGGTTTCGAGTATCAGACCAGCGAAAATTTTGATGGTTTCTCAACCATTCCTTAACTTCAAACTCCCATATCTCGCGACCGGATTGACGAACTCGAGAAATTCCTGTTGCATCGTACAGCAGAAACTCGCCCGATTACAGCGGTATGTGTATTTTTCCCCTAAGCCATTCCAGTTATTGGTTTCAAGTATCAGACCAGCGAAAATTTTGAAGGTTTCTCAACCATTCCTTAACTTAAAACTCCCATATCTCGCGAACGGATTGACGAACTCGAGAAATTCCTGTTGCATCTGAAAGCAGAAACTCGCCCGATTTCAGCGGTATGTGCATTTTTCCCCTATGCCTTTGTAGTTATTGGTTTCGAGTATCAGACTTGTGAAAATTTTGATGGTTTCTCAAGCATTCCTTAAGTTCAAACTCCCATATCTCGCGAACGGATTGACGAACTCCAGAAATTCCTGTTGCATCTGAAAGTGGAAACACGCCCGATTACAAAGGTATTTGTGTTTTTCCCCTAGGCTTTTGTAGAATTATTTTCGTGTATCAGACTTGTGAAAATTTTGATGGTTTCTTAACCATTCCTTATCTACAAACCCCCATATCTCGCGAACGGATTGACGAACTCGAGAAATTCCTGTTGCATCTAAAAGTAGGAACTCGCCCGATTACAATGGTGTGTGTACTTTTCCCCTAGGCCATTCCAGTTATTGGTTTCGAGTATCAGACTTGCGAAAATTTTGATGGTTTCTCAAGCATTCCTTAACTTCAAACACCCATATCTCGCGAACGGAATGACGAACTCGAGAAATTCCTGTTGCATCTGAAAGTGGAAACTCGCCCGATTACAAAGGTATGTGCATTTTTCCCCTAGGCCTTTGTAGTTATTGGTTTCGAGTATCAGACTTTCGAAAATTTTGATGGTTTCTCAAGCATTCCTTAACTTCAAACTCCCATATCTCGCGAACGGATTGACGAACTCGAGAAATTCCTGTTGCATCTAAAAGTAGGAACTCGCCCGATTACAATGGTGTGTGTACTTTTCCCCTAGGCCATTCCAGTTATTGGTTTCGAGTATCAGACCACCGAAAATTTTGATGGTTTCTCAAGCATTCCTTAACTTCAAACTCCCATATCTCGCGAACGGATTGACGAACTCGAGAAATTCCTGTTGCATCTGAAAGTAGAAACATGCCCGATTACAATGGTGTGTGTACTTTTCCCCTAGGCCATTCCAGTTATTGGTTTCGAGTATCAGACTTGCGAAAATTTTGATGGTTTCTCAAGCATTCCTTAACTTCAAACTCCCATATCTCGCGAACGGATTGACGAACTCGAGAAATTCCTGTTGCATCTGAAATTAGAAACTCGCCCGATTAGAAAGGTATGTGTGTTTTTCCCCTAGGCCTTGTAGTTATTGGTTTCGAGTATCAGACTAGCGAAAATTTTGAGGGTTTCCCAACCATTCCTTAACTTCAAACTCCCATATCTCGCGAACGGATTGACGAACTCGAGAAATTCCTATTGCATCTGAAAGTTGAGACTCTCCCGATTAGAATGGTGTGTGTACTTTTCCCCTAGGCCATTCCAGTTATTCGTTTCTAGCATCAGAATTCCGAAAATTTCGATGGTTTCTCAACCATTCCTTAAGTTCAAAGTCCAATATCTCGCGAACGGATTGACGAACTCGAGAAATTCCTGTTGCACCAGGAAGCAGAAAATCACCCGATTACAATGGTGTGTGTACTTTTCCCCTAGGTCATTCCAGTTGTTGGTTTCGAGTATCAGACTTGCGGAAATTTTGATGGTTGCTCAACCATTCCTTAAATTCAAACTCCTATATCTCGCGAACGGAATGACGAACTCAAGAAATTCCTGTTGCATGTGAAAGTAGAAACTCGCCCGATAACAACGGTGGGTGTACTTTTCCCCTAGTCCGTTCCAGCTATTGGTTTCGATTATCAGACTTGCGAAAATTTTGATGGTTTCTCAACCATTCCTTAACTTCACACTTCCATATCTCGCGAACGGATTGACGAACTCGAGAAATTCCTGTTGCATGTGAAAGTAGAAACTCGCCCGATTGCAACGGTATGTGCATTTTTGCCCTAGGCCATAGTAGTTATTGGTTTCGAGTATCAGACCAGCGAAAATTTTGATGGTTTCTCAACCATTCCTTAACTTCAAACTCCCATATCTCGCGACCGGATTGACGAACTCGAGAAATTCCTGTTGCATCGTACAGCAGAAACTCGCCCGATTACAGCGGTATGTGTATTTTTCCCCTAAGCCATTCCAGTTATTGGTTTCAAGTATCAGACCAGCGAAAATTTTGAAGGTTTGTCAACCATTCCTTAACTTAAAACTCCCATATCTCGCGAACGGATTGACGAACTCGAGAAATTCCTGTTGCATCTGAAAGCAGAAACTCGCCCGATTTCAGCGGTATGTGCATTTTTGCCCTAGGCCATAGTAGTTATTGGTTTCGAGTATCAGACTTGCGAAAATTTTGATGGTTTCTCAAGCATTCCTTAACTTCAAACTCCCATATCTCGCGAACGGAATGACGAACTCGAGAAATTCCTGTTGCATCTGAAAGTGGAAACTCGCCCGATTACAAGGGTATGTTCATTTTCCCCTATGCCTTTGTAGTTATTGGTTTCGAGTATCAGACTTGCGAAAATTTTGATGGTTTCTCAACCATTCCTTAACTTCAAACTCCCATATCTCGCGAACGGAATGACGAACTCGAGAAATTCCTGTTGCATCTGAAAGTGGAAACTCGCCCGATTACAAGGGTATGTTCATTTTCCCCTATGCCTTTGTAGTTATTGGTTTCGAGTATCAGACTTGCGAAAATTTTGATGGTTTCTTAACCATTCCTTATCTACAAACCCCCATATCTCGCGAACGGATTGACGAACTCGAGAAATTCCTGTTGCATCTAAAAGTAGGAACTCGCCCGATTACAATGGTGTGTGTACTTTTCCCCTAGGCCATTCCAGTTATTGGTTTCGAGTATCAGACTTGCGAAAATTTTGATGGTTTCTCAAGCATTCCTTAAATTCAAACACCCATATCTCGCGAACGGAATGACGAACTCGAGAAATTCCTGTTGCATCTGAAAGTGGAAACTCGCCCGATTACAAAGGTATGTGCATTTTTCCCCTAGGCCTTTGTAGTTATTGGTTTCGAGTATCAGACTTTCGAAAATTTTGATGGTTTCTCAAGCATTCCTTAACTTCACACTCCCATATCTCGCGAACGGAATGACGAACTCGAGAAATTCCTGTTGCATGTGAAAGTAGAAACTCGCCCGATTACAACGGTATGTGTATTTTTTCCCTAGGCCTTTGTAGTTATTGGTTTCGAGTATCAGACTTGCGAAAATTTTGAGGGTTTCTAAACCATTCCTTAAATTCAAACTCCCATATCTCGCGAACGGATTGACGAACTCGAGAAATTTCTGTTGCATCTAAATGTAGGAACTCGCCCGATTACAATGGTGTGTGTACTTTTCCCCTAGGCCATTCCAGTTATTGGTTTCGAGTATCAGACCACCGAAAATTTTGATGGTTTCTCAAGCATTCCTTAACTTCAAACTCCCATATCTCGCGAACGGATTGACGAACTCGAGAAATTCCTGTTGCATCTGAAAGTAGAAACATGCCCGATTACAATGGTGTGTGTACATTTCCCCTAGGCCATTCCAGTTATTGGTTTCGAGTATCAGACTTGCGAAAATTTTGATGGTTTCTTAACCATTCCTTAACTTCAAACTCCCATATCTCCCGAACGGATTGACGAACTCGAGAAATTCCTGTTGCATCTTAAAGTAGAAACTCGCCCGATTACAAAGATATGTGTGTTTTTCACCTAGGCCTTTGTAGTTATTGGTTTCGGGTATCAGACTTGCGAAAATTTTGATAGTTTCTCAACCATTCCTTAACTTCAAACTCCCATTTCTCGCGAACGGATTGACGAACTCGAGAAATTCCTGTTGCATCTGAAAGTAGAAACATGCCGGATTACAATGGTGTGTGTACTTTTCCCCTAAGCCATTCCAGTTATTGGTTTCGAGTATCAGACTTGCGAAAATGTTGATGGTTTCTCAACCATACCTTAAATTCAAACTCCCATATCTCGCGAACGGATTGACGAACTCGAGAAATTCCTGTTGCATCTGAGAGTGGAAACCGGCCCGATTACATGGGTATGTGTATTTTTCCCCTAGGCCTTGGTAGTTATTGGTTTCGAGTATCAGACTTGCGAAAATTTTGATGGTTCCTCAACCATTCCTTAACATCAAACTCCCATATCTCGCGAACGGATTGACGGACTCGAGAAATTCCTGTTGCATCTGAAAGTAGAGACTCGCCCGATTACAAAGGTATGAGTATTTTTCTCCTAGGCCTTTGTAGTTATTGGTTTCGAGTATCAGACTTGCGAAAATTTTGATGGTTCCTCAACCATTCCTTAATTTCAAACTCCCATATCTCGCGAACGGATTGACGAAATCGAGAAATTCCTGTTGCATCTGAAAGCATAAGCTCGCCCGATTACAACGGTGTGTGCATTTTTCCCCTAGGCCATTCCATTTATTCGTTTCTAGCATCAGAATTGCGAAAATCTTAATGGTTTCTCAACCATTTCTCAACTTCAAACTCCCATATCTCGCGAACGGAATGACGAACTCGAGAAATTCCTGTTGCATCTGAAAGTGGAAACTCGCCCGATTACAAAGGTATGTGCATTTTTCCCCTAGGCCTTTGTAGTTATTGGTTTCGAGTATCAGACTTTCGAAAACTTTGATGGTTTCTCAAGCATTCCTTAAGTTCAAACTCCCATATCTCGCGAACGGATTGACGAACTCGAGAAATTCCTGTTGCATCTGAAAGTGCAAACACGCCCGTTTACAAAGGTATGTGTGTTTTTCCCCTAGGCTTTTGTAGTTATTGGTTTCGTGTTTCAGACTTGCGAAAATTTTGAGGGTTTCTCAACCATTCCTTAACTTCAAACTCCCATATCTCGCGAACGGATTGACGAACTCGAGAAAATCCTGTTGCATCTGAAATTGGAAACTCGCCCGATAACGCAGGTATGTGCATTTTTCCCCTAGGCCTTTGTAGTTATTGCTTTCGGGTATCAGACTTGCGAAAATTTTGATGGTTTCTCAAGCATTCCTTAACTTCAAACTCCCATATCTCGCGAACGGAATGACGAACTCGAGAAATTCCTGTTGCATGTGAAAGTGGAAACTCGCCCGATTACAACGGTATGTGCATTTTTCCCCTAGGCCTCTGTAGTTATTGGTTTCGAGTATTAGACTTTCGAAAATTTTGATGGTTTCTCAAGCATTCCTTAACTTCAAACTCCCATATCTCGCGAACGGATTGACGAACTCGAGAAAATCTTGTTGCATCTGAAATTGGAAACTCGCCCGATTACAAAGGTATGTGCATTTTTCCCCTAGGCCATTGTAGTTATTGGTTTCGAGTATCAGACTTTCGAAATTTTTGATGGTTTCTCAAGCATTCCTTAACTTCAAACTCCCATATCTCGCGAACGGAATGACGAACTCGAGAAATTCCTGTTGCATGTGAAAGTAGAAACTCGCCCGATTACAACGGTATGTGTATTTTTCCCCTAGGCCTTTGTAGTTATTGGTTTCGAGTATCAGACTTGCGAAAATTTTGAGGGTTTCTCAACCATTCCTTAACTTCAAACTCCCATATCTCGCGAACGGATTGACGAACTCGAGAAAATCCTGTTGCATCTGAAATTGGAAACTCGCCCGATAACGAAGGTATGTGCATTTTTCCCCTAGGCCTTTGTAGTTATTGCTTTCGGGTATCAGACTTGCGAAAATTTTGATGGTTTCTCAAGCATTCCTTAACTTCAAACTCCCATATCTCGCGAACGGAATGACGAACTCGAGAAATTCCTGTTGCATGTGAAAGTAGAAACTCGCCCGATTACAACGGTATGTGCATTTTTCCCCTAGGCCTCTGTAGTTATTGGTTTCGAGTATTAGACTTTCGAAAATTTTGATGGTTTCTCAAGCATTCCTTAACTTCAAACTCCCATATCTCGCGAACGGATTGACGAACTCGAGAAATTCCTGTTGCATCTGAAAGTAGAAACTCTCCCAATTACAACGGTGTGTGTACTTTTCCCCTAGACCGTTCCAGCTATTGGTTTTGATTATCAGCCTTGCGAAAATTATGATGGTTTCTCAACCATTCCTTAACTTCGCACTTCCATATCTCGCGAACGGAATGACGCACTCGAGAAATTCCTGTTGCATCTGAATGTAGAAACTCGCCCGATTACAACGGTATGTGTATTTTTCCCCTAGGCCTTTGTAGTTATTGGTTTCGAGTATCAGACTTGCGAAAATTTTGAGGGTTTCTCAACCATTCCTTAACTTCAAACTCACATATCTCGCGAACGGATTGACGAACTCGAGAAATTCCTGTTGCATGTGAAAGTAGAAACTCGCCCGATTACAACGGTATGTGCATTTTTCCCCTAGGCCTTTGTAGTTATTGGTTTCGAGTATCAGATTTTCGAAAATTTTGATGGTTTCTCAAGCATTCCTTAAGTTCAAACTCCCATATCTCGCGAACGGATTGACGAACTCGAGAAAATCCTGTTGCATCTGAAATTGGAAACTCGCCCGATTACAAAGGTATGTGCATTTTTCCCCTAGGCCTTTGTAGTTATTGCTTTCGGGTATCAGACTTGCGAAAATTTTGATGGTTTCTCAAGCATTCCTTAACTTCAAACTCCCATATCTCGCGAACGGAATGACGAACTCGAGAAATTCCTGTTGCATGTGAAAGTAGAAACTCGCCCGATTACAACGGTATGTGTATTTTTCCCCTAGGCCTTTGTAGTTATTGGTTTCGAGTATCAGACTTGCGAAAATTTTGAGGGTTTCTCAACCATTCCTTAACTTCAAACTCCCATATCTCGCGAACGGATTGACGAACTCGAGAAAATCCTGTTGCATCTGAAATTGGAAACTCGCCCGATTACAAAGGTATGTGCATTTTTCCCCTAGGCCTTTGTAGTTATTGGTTTCGAGTATCAGACTTTCGAAAATTTTGATGGTTTCTCAAGCATTCCTTAACTTCAAACTCCCATATCTCGCGAACGGAATGACGAACTCGAGAAATTCCTGTTGCATGTGAAAGTAGAAACTCGCCCGATTACAACGGTATGTGTATTTTTCCCCTAGGCCTTTGTAGTTATTGGTTTCGAGTATCAGACTTGCGAAAATTTTGGGGGTTTCTCAACCATTCCTTAACTTCAAACTCCCATATCTCGCGAACGGATTGACGAACTCGAGAAAATCCTGTTGCATCTGAAATTGGAAACTCGCCCGATAACGAAGGTATGTGCATTTTTCCCCTAGGCCTTTGTAGTTATTGCTTTCGGGTATCAGACTTGCGAAAATTTTGATGGTTTCTCAAGCATTCCTTAACTTCAAACTCCCATATCTCGCGAACGGAATGACGAACTCGAGAAATTCCTGTTGCATGTGAAAGTAGAAACTCGCCCGATTACAACGGTATGTGCATTTTTCCCCTAGGCCTCTGTAGTTATTGGTTTCGAGTATTAGACTTTCGAAAATTTTGATGGTTTCTCAAGCATTCCTTAACTTCAAACTCCCATATCTCGCGAACGGATTGACGAACTCGAGAAATTCCTGTTGCATCTGAAAGTAGAAACTCTCCCAATTACAACGGTGTGTGTACTTTTCCCCTAGACCGTTCCAGCTATTGGTTTTGATTATCAGCCTTGCGAAAATTATGATGGTTTCTCAACCATTCCTTAACTTCGCACTTCCATATCTCGCGAACGGAATGACGCACTCGAGAAATTCCTGTTGCATCTGAATGTAGAAACTCGCCCGATTACAACGGTATGTGTATTTTTCCCCTAGGCCTTTGTAGTTATTGGTTTCGAGTATCAGACTTGCGAAAATTTTGAGGGTTTCTCAACCATTCCTTAACTTCAAACTCACATATCTCGCGAACGGATTGACGAACTCGAGAAATTCCTGTTGCATGTGAAAGTAGAAACTCGCCCGATTACAACGGTATGTGCATTTTTCCCCTAGGCCTTTGTAGTTATTGGTTTCGAGTATCAGATTTTCGAAAATTTTGATGGTTTCTCAAGCATTCCTTAAGTTCAAACTCCCATATCTCGCGAACGGATTGACGAACTCGAGAAAATCCTGTTGCATCTGAAATTGGAAACTCGCCCGATTACAAAGGTATGTGCATTTTTCCCCTAGGCCTTTGTAGTTATTGGTTTCGAGTATCAGACTTTCGAAAATTTTGATGGTTTCTCAAGCATTCCTTAACTTCAAACTCCCATATCTCGCGAACGGAATGACGAACTCGAGAAATTCCTGTTGCATGTGAAAGTAGAAACTCGCCCGATTACAACGGTATGTGTATTTTTCCCCTAGGCCTTTGTAGTTATTGGTTTCGAGTATCAGACTTGCGAAAATTTTGAGGGTTTCTCAACCATTCCTTAACTTCAAACTCCCATATCTCGCGAACGGATTGACGAACTCGAGAAAATCCTGTTGCATCTGAAATTGGAAACTCGCCCGATTACAAAGGTATGTGCATTTTTCCCCTAGGCCTTTGTAGTTATTGGTTTCGAGTATCAGACTTTCGAAAATTTTGATGGTTTCTCAAGCATTCCTTAACTTCAAACTCCCATATCTCGCGAACGGAATGACGAACTCGAGAAATTCCTGTTGCATGTGAAAGTAGAAACTCGCCCGATTACAACGGTATGTGTATTTTTCCCCTAGGCCTTTGTAGTTATTGGTTTCGAGTATCAGACTTGCGAAAATTTTGAGGGTTTCTCAACCATTCCTTAACTTCAAACTCCCATATCTCGCGAACGGATTGACGAACTCGAGAAAATCCTGTTGCATCTGAAATTGGAAACTCGCCCGATAACGCAGGTATGTGCATTTTTCCCCTAGGCCTTTGTAGTTATTGCTTTCGGGTATCAGACTTGCGAAAATTTTGATGGTTTCTCAAGCATTCCTTAACTTCAAACTCCCATATCTCGCGAACGGAATGACGAACTCGAGAAATTCCTGTTGCATGTGAAAGTGGAAACTCGCCCGATTACAACGGTATGTGCATTTTTCCCCTAGGCCTCTGTAGTTATTGGTTTCGAGTATTAGACTTTCGAAAATTTTGATGGTTTCTCAAGCATTCCTTAACTTCAAACTCCCATATCTCGCGAACGGATTGACGAACTCGAGAAAATCTTGTTGCATCTGAAATTGGAAACTCGCCCGATTACAAAGGTATGTGCATTTTTCCCCTAGGCCATTGTAGTTATTGGTTTCGAGTATCAGACTTTCGAAAATTTTGATGGTTTCTCAAGCATTCCTTAACTTCAAACTCCCATATCTCGCGAACGGAATGACGAACTCGAGAAATTCCTGTTGCATGTGAAAGTAGAAACTCGCCCGATTACAACGGTACGTGTATTTTTCCCCTAGGCCTTTGTAGTTATTGGTTTCGAGTATCAGACTTGCGAAAATTTTGAGGGTTTCTCAACCATTCCTTAACTTCGCACTTCCATATCTCGCGAACGGAATGACGCACTCGAGAAATTCCTGTTGCATCTGAAAGTAGAAACTCGCCCGATTACAACGGTATATGTATTTTTCCCCTAGGCCTTTGTAGTTATTGGTTTCGAGTATCAGACTTGCGAAAATTTTGAGGGTTTCTCAACCATTCCTTAACTTCAAACTCACATATCTCGCGAACGGATTGACGAACTCGAGAAATTCCTGTTGCATGAAAGTAGAAACTCGCCCGATTACAACGGTCTGTGCATTTTTGCCCTAGGCCATAGTAGTTATTCGTTTCGAGTATCAGACTTGCGAAAATTTTGATGGTTTCTCAACCATTCCTTAACTTCACACTTCCATATCTCGCGAACGGATTGACGAACTCGAGAAATTCCTGTTGCATGTGAAAGTAGAAACTCGCCCGATTACAACGGTATGTGCATTTTTCCCCTAGGCCTTTGTAGTTATTGGTTTCGAGTATTAGACTTTCGAAAATTTTGATGGTTTCTCAAGCATTCCTTAACTTCAAACTCCCATATCTCGCGAACGGATTGACGAACTCGAGAAATTCCTGTTGCATCTGAAATTAGAAACTCTCCCAATTACAACGGTGTGTGTACTTTTCGCCTAGACCGTTCCAGCTATTGGTTTCGATTATCAGTCTTGCGAAAATTTTGATGGTTTCTCAACCATTCCTTAAATTCACACTTCCATATCTCGCGAACGGATTGACGAACTCGAGAATTTCCTGTTGCATGTGAAAGTAGAAACTCGCCCGATTACAACGGTATGTGCATTTTTGCCCTAGGCCATACTAGTTATTGGTTTCGAGTATCAGAATTGCGAAAATTTTGATGGTTTCTCAATCATTCCTTAACTTCAAACTTCCATATCTCGCGAAGGGAATGACGCACTCGAGAAATTCCTGTTGCATCTGAAATTGGAAACTCGCCCGATTACAAAGGTATGTGCATTCTTCCCCTAGGCCTTTGTGGTTATTGCTTTCGGGTATCAGACTTTCGAAAATTTTGATGGTTTCTCAAGCATTCCTTAACTTCAAACTCCCATATCTCGCGAACGGAATGACGAACTCGAGAAATTCCTGTTGCATGTGAAAGTAGAAACTCGCCCGATTACAACGGTAAGTGCATTTTTCCCCTAGGCCTTTTAGTTATTGGTTTCGAGTATTAGACTTTCGAAAATTTTGATGGTTACTCAAGCATTCCTTAACTTCAAACTCCCATATCTCGCGAACGGATTGACGAACTCGAGAAATTCCTGTTGCATGTGAAAGTAGAAACTCGCCCGATTACAACGGTATGTGCATTTTTGCCCTAGGCCATAGTAGTTATTGGTTTCGAGTATCAGACTTGCGAAAATTTTGAAGGTTTCTCAATCATTCCTTAACTTCAAACTTCCATATCTCGCGAACGGAATGACGCACTCGAGAAATTCCTGTTGCATCTGAAAGCGGAAACTCGCCCGATTACAAAGGTATGTGTATTTTTCCAATAGGCCTTTGTAGTTACTGGTTTCGAGTATCAGACTGTCGAAAATTTTGATGGTTTCTTAACCATTCCTTAACTTCAAACTCCCATATCTCCCGAACGGATTGACGAACTCGAGAAATTCCTGTTGCATCTTAAAGTAGAAACACGCCCGATTACAAAGATATGTGTGTTTTTCACCTAGGCCTTTGTAGTTATTGTTTTCGGGTATCAGACTTGCGAAAATTTTGATAGTTTCTCAACCATTCCTTAACTTCAAACTCCCATTTCTCGCGAACGGATTGACGAACTCGAGAAATTCCTGTTGCATCTGAAAGTAGAAACTCGCATGATTACAATTGTGTGTGTACTTTTCCCCTAGGGCATTCCAGTTATTGGTTTCGAGTATCAGACTTGTGAAAATTTTGATGGTTTCTCAATCATTCCTTAAATTCAAACTTCCATATCTCGCGAACGGAATGACGCACTCGAGAAATTCCTGTTGCATCTCAAAGTGGAAACTCGCCCGATTACAAAGGTATGTGCATTTTTCCCGTAGGCCTTTGTAGTTATTGGTTTCGAGTATCAGACTTGCGAAAATTTTGATGGTTTCTCAAGCATTCCTTAACTTCAAACTCCCATATCTCGCGAACTGATTGACGAACTCGAGAAATTCCTGTTGCATCTGAAAGTGGAAACTCGCCCGATTACAATGGTGTGTGCACTTTTCCCCTAGGTCATTCCAGTTATTGGTTTCGAGTTTCAGACCAGCGAAAATTTTGATGGTTTCTCAAGCATTCCTTAACTTCAAACTCCCATATCTCGCGAACGGAATGACGAACTCGAGAAATTCATGCTGCATCTGAAAGTGGAAACTCGCCCGATTACAAGGGTAAGCGCATTTTTCCCCTAGGCTTTTGTAGTTATTGGTTTCGAGTATCAGACTTGCGAAAATTTTGATGGTTTCTCAACCATTCCTTAACTTCAAACTCCCATGACTCGCGAACGGAATGACGAACTCGAGAAATTCCTGTTGCATCTGAAAGTGGAAACTCGCCCGATTACAAAGGTATGTGCATTTTTCCCCTGAGCCTTTGTAGTTATTGGTTTCGAGTATCAGACTTGCGAAAATTTTGATGGTTTCTCAAGCATTCCTTAACTTCAAACTCCCATATCTCGCGAACGGAATGACGAACTCGAGAAATTCCTGTTGCATCTGAAAGTGGAAACTCGCCCGATTACAAGGGTATGTTCATTTTTCCCCTATGCCTTTGTAGTTATTGGTTTCGAGTATCAGACTTTCGAAAATTTTGATGGTTTCTCAAGCGTTCCTTAACTTCAAACTCCCATATCTCGCGAACGGAATGACGAACTCGAGAAATTCCTGTTGCATGTGAAAGTAGAAACTCGCCCGATTACAACGGTATGTGTATTTTTCCCCTAGGCCTTTGTAGTTATTGGTTTCGAGTATCAGACTTGCGAAAATGTTGAAGGTTTCTCAACCATTCCTTAACTTCAAACACCCATATCTCGTCAACGGATTGACGAACTCGAGAAATTCCTGTTGCATCTGAAAGTGGAAACTCGCCCGATTACAAAGGTATGTGCATTTTTCCCCTAGGCCTTTGTAGTTATTGGTTTCGAGTATCAGACTTTCGAAAATTTTGATGGTTTCTCAAGCGTTCCTTAACTTCAAACTCCCATATCTCGCGAACGGAATGACGAACTCGAGAAATTCCTGTTGCATGTGAAAGTAGAAACTCGCCCGATTACAACGGTATGTGTATTTTTCCCCTAGGCCTTTGTAGTTATTGGTTTCGAGTATCAGACTTGCGAAAATTTTGAGAGTTTCTCAACCATTCCTTAACTTCAAACTCCCATATCTCGCGAACGGATTGACGAACTCGAGAAAATCCTGTTGCATCTGAAATTGGAAACTCGCCCGATTACAAAGGTATGTGCATTTTTCCCCTAGGCCTTTATAGTTATTGGTTTCGAGTGTCAGACTTTCGAAGATTTTAATGGTTTCTCAAGCATTCCTTAACTTCAAACTCCCATATCTCGCGAACGGAATGACGAACTCGAGAAATTCCTGTTGCATGTGAAAGTAGAAACTCGCCCGATTACAACGGTATGTGTATTTTTCCCCTAGGCCTTTGTAGTTATTGGTTTCGAGTATCAGACTTGCGAAAATTTTGAGGGTTTCTCAACCATTCCTTAACTTCAAACTCCCATATCTCGCGAACGGATTGACGAACTCGAGAAAATCCTGTTGCATCTGAAATTGGAAACTCGCCCGATAACGAAGGTATGTGCATTTTTCCCCTAGGCCTTTGTAGTTATTGCTTTCGGGTATCAGACTTGCGAAAATTTTGATGGTTTCTCAAGCATTCCTTAACTTCAAACTCCCATATCTCGCGAACGGAATGACGAACTCGAGAAATTCCTGTTGCATGTGAAAGTAGAAACTCGCCCGATTACAACGGTATGTGCATTTTTCCCCTAGGCCTCTGTAGTTATTGGTTTCGAGTATTAGACTTTCGAAAATTTTGATGGTTCCTCAAACATTCCTTAACTTCAAACTCCCATATCTCGCGAACGGATTGACGAACTCGAGAAATTCCTGTTGCATCTGAAATTGGAAACTCGCCCGATTACAAAGGTATGTGCATTTTTCCCCTAGGCCTTTGTGGTTATTGCTTTCGGGTATCAGACTTTCGAAAATTTTGATGGTTTCTCAAGCATTCCTTAACTTCAAACTCCCATATCTCGCGAACGGAATGACGAACTCGAGAAATTCCTGTTGCATGTGAAAGTAGAAGCTCGCCCGATTACAACGGTAAGTGCATTTTTCCCCTAGGCCTTTGTAGTTATTTGTTTCGAGTATCAGACTTGCGAAAATTTTGAGGGTTTCCCAACCATTCCTTAACTTCAAACTCCCATATTTCGCGAACGGATTGACGAACTCGAGAAATTCCTGTTGCATCTGAAAGCGGAAACTCGCCCGATTACAAAGGTATGTGTATTTTTCCAATAGGCCTTTGTAGTTACTGGTTTCGAGTATCAGACTTTCGAAAATTTTGATGGTTTCTTAACCATTCCTTAACTTCAAACTCCCATATCTCCCGAACGGATTGACGAACTCGAGAAATTCCTGTTGCATCTTAAAGTAGAAACACGCCCGATTACAAAGATATGTGTGTTTTTCACCTAGGCCTTTGTAGTTATTGGTTTCGGGTATCAGACTTGCGAAAATTTTGATAGTTTCTCAACCATTCCTTAACTTCAAACTCCCATTTCTCGCGAACGGATTGACGAACTCGACAAATTCCTGTTGCATCTGAAAGTAGAAACTCGCATGATTACAATTGTGTGTGTACTTTTCCCCTAGGGCATTCCAGTTATTGGTTTCGAGTATCAGACTTGTGAAAATTTTGATGGTTTCTCAATCATTCCTTAAATTCAAACTTCCATATCTCGCGAACGGAATGACGCACTCGAGAAATTCCTGTTGCATCTCAAAGTGGAAACTCGCCCGATTACAATGGTGTGTGCACTTTTCCCCTAGGTCATTCCAGTTATTGGTTTCGAGTTTCAGACCAGCGAAAATTTTGATGGTTTCTCAAGCATTCCTTAACTTCAAACTCCCATTTCTCGCGAACGGATTGACGAACTCGAGAAATTCCTGTTGCATCTGAAAGTGGAAACTCGCCCGATTACAATGGTGTGTGCACTTTTCCCCTAGGTCATTCCAGTTATTGGTTTCGAGTTTCAGACCAGCGAAAATTTTGATGGTTTCTCAAGCATTCCTTAACTTCAAACTCCCATATCTCGCGAACGGAATGACGAACTCGAGAAATTCCTGCTGCATCTGAAAGTGGAAAATCGCCCGATTACAAAGGTATGCGCATTTTTCCCCTAGGCCTTTGTAGTTATTGGTTTCGAGTATCAGTCTTGCGAAAATTTTGTTGGTTTCTCAACCATTCCTTAACTTCAAACTCCCATGTCTCGCGAACGGAATGACGAACTCGAGAAATTCCTGTTGCATCTGAAAGTGGAAACTCGCCCGATTACAAAGGTATGTGCATTTTTCCCCTGAGCCTTTGTAGTTATTGGTTTCGAGTATCAGACTTGCGATAATTTTGATGGTTTCTCAAGCATTCCTTAACTTCAAACTCCCATATCTCGCGAACGGAATGACGAACTCGAGAAATTCCTGTTGCATCTGAAAGTGGAAACTCGCCCGATTACAAGGGTATGTTCATTTTTCCCCTATGCGTTTGTAGTTATTGGTTTCGAGTATCAGACTTGCGAAAATTTTAAAGGTTTCTCAACCATTCCTTAACTTAAAACTCCCATATCTCGCGAACGGATTGACGAACACGAGAAATTCCTGTTGCATCTGAAAGCAGAAACTCGCCCGATTTCAACGGTATGTGAATTTTTGCCCTAGGCCATAGTAGTTATTGGTTTCGTGTTTCAGACTTGCGAAAATTTTGATGGTTTCTCAAGCATTCCTTAATTTCAAACTCCCATATCTCGCGAAAGGATTGACGAACTCGAGAAATTCCTGTTGCATCTGAAAGTGGAAACTCGCCCGATTACAAAGGTATGTGCGTTTTTCCCCTAGGCCTTTGTAGTTATTGGTTTCGAGTATCAGACTTTCGAAAATTTTGATGGTTTCTCAAGCATTCCTTAACTTCAAACTCCCATATCTCGCGAACGGAATGACGAACTCGAGAAATTCCTGTTGCATGTGAAAGTAGAAACTCGCCCGATTACAACGGTATGTGTATTTTTCCCCTAGGCCTTTGTAGTTATTGGTTTCGAGTATCAGACTTGCGAAAATTTTGAGGGTTTCTCAACCATTCCTTAACTTCAAACTCCCATATCTCGCGAACGGAATGACGCACTCGAGAAATTCCTGTTGCATCTGAAAGTAGAAACTCGCCCGATTACAACGGTATGTGTATTTTTACCCTAGGCCTTTGTAGTTATTGGTTTCGAGTATCAGACTTGCGAAAATTTTGATGGTTTCTCAACCTATCCTTAATTTCAAACTCCCATATCTCAAGAACGGATTGACGAACTCGAGAAATTCCTGTTGCATCTGAAAGCAGAAACTCGCCCGATTACAATGGTGTGTGCACATTTCCCCTAGGTCATTCCAGTTATTGGTTTTGAGTATCAGACCAGCGAAAATTTTGATGGTTTCTCAAGCATTCCTTAATTTCAAACTCCCATATCTCGCGAAAGGATTGACGAACTCGAGAAATTCCTGTTGCATCTGAAAGTGGAAACTCGCCCGATTACAAAGGTATGTGCGTTTTTCCCCTAGGCCTTTGTAGTTATTGGTTTCGAGTATCAGACTTTCGAAAATTTTGTTGGTTTCTCAACCATTCCTTAACTTCAAACTCCCATGTCTCGCGAACGGAATGACGAACTCGAGAAATTCCTGTTGCATCTGAAAGTGGAAACTCGCCCGATTACAAAGGTATGTGCATTTTTCCCCTGAGCCTTTGTAGTTATTGGTTTCGAGTATCAGACTTGCGATAATTTTGATGGTTTCTCAAGCATTCCTTAACTTCAAACTCCCATATCTCGCGAACGGAATGACGAACTCGAGAAATTCCTGTTGCATCTGAAAGTGGAAACTCGCCCGATTACAAGGGTATGTTCATTTTTCCCCTATGCGTTTGTAGTTATTGGTTTCGAGTATCAGACTTGCGAAAATTTTAAAGGTTTCTCAACCATTCCTTAACTTAAAACTCCCATATCTCGCGAACGGATTGACGAACACGAGAAATTCCTGTTGCATCTGAAAGCAGAAACTCGCCCGATTTCAACGGTATGTGAATTTTTGCCCTAGGCCATAGTAGTTATTGGTTTCGTGTTTCAGACTTGCGAAAATTTTGATGGTTTCTCAAGCATTCCTTAATTTCAAACTCCCATATCTCGCGAAAGGATTGACGAACTCGAGAAATTCCTGTTGCATCTGAAAGTGGAAACTCGCCCGATTACAAAGGTATGTGCGTTTTTCCCCTAGGCCTTTGTAGTTATTGGTTTCGAGTATCAGACTTTCGAAAATTTTGATGGTTTCTCAAGCATTCCTTAACTTCAAACTCCCATATCTCGCGAACGGAATGACGAACTCGAGAAATTCCTGTTGCATGTGAAAGTAGAAACTCGCCCGATTACAACGGTATGTGTATTTTTCCCCTAGGCCTTTGTAGTTATTGGTTTCGAGTATCAGACTTGCGAAAATTTTGAGGGTTTCTCAACCATTCCTTAACTTCAAACTCCCATATCTCGCGAACGGAATGACGCACTCGAGAAATTCCTGTTGCATCTGAAAGTAGAAACTCGCCCGATTACAACGGTATGTGTATTTTTACCCTAGGCCTTTGTAGTTATTGGTTTCGAGTATCAGACTTGCGAAAATTTTGATGGTTTCTCAACCTATCCTTAATTTCAAACTCCCATATCTCAAGAACGGATTGACGAACTCGAGAAATTCCTGTTGCATCTGAAAGCAGAAACTCGCCCGATTACAATGGTGTGTGCACTTTTCCCCTAGGTCATTCCAGTTATTGGTTTTGAGTATCAGACCAGCGAAAATTTTGATGGTTTCTCAAGCATTCCTAACCTTCAAACTCCCATATCTCGCGAACGGAATGACGAACTCGAGAAATTCCTGTTGCATCTGAAAGTGGAATCTCGCCCGATTACAAAGGTATCTGCATTTTCCCCTAGGCCTTTGTTGTTATTGGTTTCGAGTGTCAGACTTTCGAAAATTTTGATGGTTTCTCAAGCATTCCTTAACTTCAAACTCCCATATCTCGCGAACGGATTGACGAAATCGAGAAATTCCTGCTGCATCTGAAAGCAGAAACTCGCCCGATTACAATGGTGTGTGCACTTTTCCCCAAGGCCATTCCAGTTATTCGTTCCTAGCATCAGAATTGCGAAAATCTTGATGGTTTCTCAACCATTTCTAAACTTCAAACTCCCATATCTCGCGAACGGAATGACGAACTCGAGAAATTCCTGTTGCATCTGAAAGTGGAAACTCGCCCGATTACAAAGGTATGTGCATTTTTCCCCTTGGCCTTTGTAGTTATTGGTTTCGAGTATCAGACTTTCGAAAATTATGATGGTTTCTCAAGCATTCCTTAAGTTCAAACTCCCATATCTTGCGAACGGATTGACGAACTCGAGAAATTCCTGTTGCATCTGGAAGTAGGAACACGCTCGATTACAATGGTGTATGTACTTTTCCCCTAGGCCAATCCAGTTATTGGTTTCGAGTATCAGACCACCGAAAATTTTGATGGTTTCTCAACCATTCCTTAACTTCACACTTCCATATCTCGCGAACGGATTGACGAACTCGAGAAATTCCTGTTGCATGTGAAAGTAGAAACTCGCCCGATTACAACGGTATGTGCATTTTTGCCCTAGGCCATACTAGTTATTGGTTTCGAGTATCAGAATTGCGAAAATTTTGATGGTTTCTCAATCATTCCTTAACTTCAAACTTCCATATCTCGCGAAGGGAATGACGCACTCGAGAAATTCCTGTTGCATCTGAAAGTAGAAACTCGCCCGATTACAACGGTATGTGTATTTTTACCCTAGGCCTGTGTAGTTATTGGTTTCGAGTATCAGACTTGCGAAAATTTTGAGGGTTTCTCAACCATTCCTTAACTTCAAACTCCCATATCTCGCGAACGGATTGACGAACTCGAGAAATTCCTGTTGCATCTGAAATTGGAAACTCGCCCGATTACAAAGGTATCTGCATTTTTCCCCTAGGCCTTTGTGGTTATTGCTTTCGGGTATCAGACTTTCGAAAATTTTGATGGTTTCTCAAGCATTCCTTAACTTCAAACTCCCATATCTCGCGAACGGAATGACGAACTCGAGAAATTCCTGTTGCATGTGAAAGTAGAAACTCGCCCGATTACAACGGTAAGTGCATTTTTCCCCTAGGCCATAGTAGTTATTGGTTTCGAGTATCAGACTTGCGAAAATTTTGAAGGTTTCTCAATCATTCCTTAACTTCAAACTTCCATATCTCGCGAACGGAATGACGCACTCGAGAAATTCCTGTTGCATCTGAAAGTGGAAACTCGCCCGATTACAAAGGTATGTGCACTTTTCCCCTAGGCCTTTGTAGTTATTGCTTTCGAGTATCAGACTTGCGAAAATTTTGAGGGTTTCTCAATCATTCCTTAACTTCAAACTTCCACATCTCGCGAACGGAATGACGCACTCGAGAAATTCCTGTTGCATCTGAAAGTGGAAACTCGCCCGATTACAAAGGTATTTGCATTTTTCCCCTAGGCCTTTGTAGTTATTGGTTTCGAGTATCAGACTTGCGAAAATTTTGAGGGTTTCTCAATCATTCCTTAACTTCAAACTCCCATTTCTCGCGAACGGATTGACGAACTCGACAAATTCCTGTTGCATCTGAAAGTAGAAACTCGCATGATTACAATTGTGTGTGTACTTTTCCCCTAGGGCATTCCAGTTATTGGTTTCGAGTATCAGACTTGTGAAAATTTTGATGGTTTCTCAATCATTCCTTAAATTCAAACTTCCATATCTCGCGAACGGAATGACGCACTCGAGAAATTCCTGTTGCATCTCAAAGTGGAAACTCGCCCGATTACAAAGGTATGTGCATTTTTCCCCTAGGCCTTTGTAGTTATTGGTTTCGAGTATCAGACTTGCGAAAATTTTGATGGTTTCTCAAGCATTCCTTAACTTCAAACTCCCATATCTCGCGAACGGATTGACGAACTCGAGAAATTCCTGTTGCATCTGAAAGTGGAAACTCGCCCGATTACAATGGTGTGTGCACTTTTCCCCTAGGTCATTCCAGTTATTGGTTTCGAGTTTCAGACCAGCGAAAATTTTGATGGTTTCTCAAGCATTCCTTAACTTCAAACTCCCATATCTCGCGAACGGAATGACGAACTCGAGAAATTCCTGCTGCATCTGAAAGTGGAAACTCGCCCGATTACAAAGGTATGCGCATTTTTCCCCTAGGCCTTTGTAGTTATTGGTTTCGAGTATCAGACTTGCGAAAATTTTGATGGTTTCTCAACCATTCCTTATCTTCAAACTCCCATGTCTCGCGAACGGAATGACGAACTCGAGAAATTCCTGTTGCATCTGAAAGTGGAAACTCGCCCGATTACAAAGGTATGTGCATTTTTCCCCTGAGCCTTTGTAGTTATTGGTTTCGAGTATCAGACTTGCGAACATTTTGATGGTTTCTCAAGCATTCCTTAACTTCAAACTCCCATATCTCGCGAACGGAATGACGAACTCGAGAAATTCCTGTTGCATCTGAAAGTGGAAACTCGCCCGATTACAAGGGTATGTTCATTTTTCCCCTATGCCTTTGTAGTTATTGGTTTCGAGTATCAGACTTGCGAAAATTTTAAAGGTTTCTCAACCATTCCTTAACTTAAAACTCCCATATCTCGCGAACGGATTGACGAACACGAGAAATTCCTGTTGCATCTGAAAGCAGAAACTCGCCCGATTTCAACGGTATGTGCATTTTTGCCCTAGGCCATTCCAGTTATTCGTTCCTAGTATCAGAATTGCGAAAATCTTGATGGTTTCTCAACCATTCCTTAACTTCAAACTCCCATATCTCGCCAACGGATTGACGAACTCGCTAAATTCCTGTTGCATCTGAAATTGGAAACTCGCCCGATTACGAAGGTATGTGCATTTTTCCCCTAGGCCTTTGTAGTTATTGCTTTCGGGTATCAGACTTGCGAAAATTTTGATGGTTTCTCAAGCATTCCTTAACTTCAAACTTCCATATCTCGCGAACGGAATGACGCACTCGAGAAATTGCCGTTGCATCTGAAAGTAGAAACTCGCCCGATTACAACGGTATGTGTATTTTTACCCTAGGCCTTTGTAGTTATTGGTTTCGAGTATCAGACTTGCGAAAATTTTGATGGTTTCTCAACCTATCCTTAATTTCAAACTCCCATATCTCACGAACGGATTGACGAACTCGAGAAATTCCTGTTGCATCTGAAAGCAGAAACTCGCCCGATTACAATGGTGTGTGCACTTTTCCCCTAGGTCATTCCAGTTATTGGTTTTGAGTATCAGACCAGCGAAAATTTTGATGGTTTCTCAAGCATTCCTAACCTTCAAACTCCCATATCTCGCGAACGGAATGACGAACTGGAGAAATTCCTGTTGCATCTGAAAGTGGAATCTCGCCCGATTACAAAGGTATCTGCATTTTCCCCTAGGCCTTTGTTGTTATTGGTTTCGAGTGTCAGACTTTCGAAAATTTTGATGGTTTCTCAAGCATTCCTTAACGTCAAACTCCCATATCTCACGAACGGATTGACGAAATCGAGAAATTCCTGCTGCATCTGAAAGCAGAAACTCGCCCGATTACAATGGTGTGTGCACTTTTCCCCAAGGCCATTCCAGTTATTCGTTCCTAGCATCAGAATTGCGAAAATCTTGATGGTTTCTCAACCATTTCTAAACTTCAAACTCCCATATCTCGCGAACGGAATGACGAACTCGAGAAATTCCTGTTACATCTGAAAGTGGAAACTCGCCCGATTACAAAGGTATGTGCATTTTTCCCCTTGGCCTTTGTAGTTATTGGTTTCGAGTATCAGACTTTCGAAAATTATGATGGTTTCTCAAGCATTCCTTAAGTTCAAACTCCCATATCTCGCGAACGGATTGACGAACTCGAGAAATTCCTGTTGCATCTGGAAGTAGGAACTCGCCCGATCACAATGATGTGTGTACTTTTCCCCAAGGCCATTCCAGTTATTCGTTCCTAGTATCAGAATTGCGAAAATCTTGATGGTTTCTCAACCATTCCTTAACTTCAAACTCCCATATCTCGCGAACGGAATGACGAACTCGAGAAATTCCTGTTGCATCTGAAAGTAGAAACATGCCCGATTACAATGGTGTGTGTACTATTCCCCTAGGCCATTCCAGTTACTGGTTTCGAGTATCAGACTTGCGAAAATTTTGATGGTTCCACAACCATTCCTTAATTTCAAACTCCCATTTCTCGCGAACGGATTGTCGAACTCGAGAAATTCCTGTTGCATCTGAAAGTAGAAACTCGCCCGATCACAATGATGTGTGTACTTTTCCCCAAGGCCATTCCAGTTATTCGTTCCTAGTATCAGAATTGCGAAAATCTTGATGGTTTCTCAACCATTCCTTAACTTCAAACTCCCATATCTCGCGAACGGAATGACGAACTCGAGAAATTCCTGTTGCATCTGAAAGTGGAAACTCGCCCGATTACAAAGGTATGTGCATTTTTCCCCTAGGCCTTTGTAGTTATTGGTTTCGAGTATCAGACTTGCGAAAATTTTGATGGTTTCTCAACCTATCCTTAATTTCAAACTCCCATATCTCACGAACGGATTGACGAACTCGAGAAATTCCTGTTGCATCTGAAAGCAGAAACTCGCCCGATTACAATGGTGTGTGCACTTTTCCCCTAGGTCATTCCAGTTATTGGTTTTGAGTATCAGACCAGCGAAAATTTTGATGGTTTCTCAAGCATTCCTAACCTTCAAACTCCCATATCTCGCGAACGGAATGACGAACTCGAGAAATTCCTGTTGCATCTGAAAGTGGAATCTCGCCCGATTACAAAGGTATCTGCATTTTCCCCTAGGCCTTTGTTGTTATTGGTTTCGAGTGTCAGACTTTCGAAAATTTTGATGGTTTCTCAAGCATTCCTTAACTTCAAACTCCCATATCTCGCGAACGGATAGACGAAATCGAGAAATTCCTGCTGCATCTGAAAGCAGAAACTCGCCCGATTACAATGGTGTGTGCACTTTTCCCCAAGGCCATTCCAGTTATTCGTTCCTAGCATCAGAATTGCGAAAATCTTGATGGTTTCTCAACCATTTCTAAACTTCAAACTCCCATATCTCGCGAACGGAATGACGAACTCGAGAAATTCCTGTTGCATCTGAAAGTGGAAACTCGCCCGATTACAAAGGTATGTGCATTTTTCCCCTTGGCCTTTGTAGTTATTGGTTTCGAGTATCAGACTTTCGAAAATTATGATGGTTTCTCAAGCATTCCTTAAGTTCAAACTCCCATATCTCGCGAACGGATTGACGAACTCGAGAAATTCCTGTTGCATCTGGAAGTAGGAACACGCCCGATTACAATGGTGTATGTACTTTTCCCCTAGGCCAATCCAGTTATTGGTTTCGAGTATCAGACCACCGAAAATTTTGATGGTCTCTCAAGCATTCCTTAACTTCATTCTCCCATTTCTCGCGAACGGATTGACGAACTCGAGAAATTCCTGTTGCATCTGAAAGTAGAAACATGCCCGATTACACTGGTGTGTGTACTATTCCCCTAGCCAATTCCAGTTACTGGTTTCGAGTATCAGACTTGCGAAAATTTTGATGGTTCCTCAACCATTCCTTAATTTCAAACTCCCATTTCTCGCGAACGGATTGTCGAACTCGAGAAATTCCTGTTGCATCTGAAAGTAGAAACTCGCCCGATCACAATGGTGTGTGTACTTTTCCCCAAGGCCATTCCAGTTATTCGTTCCTAGTATCAGAATTGCGAAAATCTTGATGGTTTCTCAACCATTCCTTAACTTCAAACTCCCATATCTCGTGAAACGGAATGACGAACTCGAGAAATTCCTGTTGCATCTGAAAGTGGAAACTCGCCCGATTACAAAGGTATGTGCATTTTCCCCTAGGCCTTTGTAGTTATTGGTTTCGAGTATCAGACTTTCGAAAATTTTGATGGTTTCTCAAGCATTCCTTAAGTTCAAACTCCCATATCTCGCGAACGGATTGACGAACTCGAAAAATTCCTGTTGCATCTGAAAGTAGAAACACGCCCGATTACAAAGATATGTGTGTTTTTCCCCTAGGCTTTTGTAGTTATTGGTTTCGTGTATCAGACTTGCGAAAATTTTGATGGTTTCTTAACCATTCCTTTACTTCAAACTCCCATATCTCCCGAACGGATTGACGAACTCTAGAAATTCCTGTTGCATCTTAAAGTAGAAACTCGCCCGATTACAAAGATATGTGTGTTTTTCACCTAGACCTTTGTAGTTATTGGATTCGGGTATCAGACTTGCGAAAATTTTGATAGTTTCTCAACCATTCCTTAACTTCAAACTCCCATATCTCGCGAACGGATTGACGAAATCGAGAAATTCCTGTTGCATCTGAAAGCATAAGCTCGCCCGATTACAACGGTGTGTGTATTTTTCCCCTAGGCCATTCCAGTTATTCGTTTCTAGCATCAGAATTGCGAAAATCTTGATGGTTTCTCAACCATTCCTTAACTTCAAACTCCCATATCTCGTGAAACGGAATGACGAACTCGAGAAATTCCTGTTGCTTCTGAAAGTGGAAACACGCCCGATTACAAAGGTATCTGCATTTTCCCCTAGGCCTTTGTAGCTATTGGTTTCGAGTATCAGACTTTCGAAAATTTTGATGGTTTCTCAAGCATTCCTTAAGTTCAAACTCCCATATCTCGCGAACGGATTTACGAACTCGAGAAATTCCTGTTGCATCTGAAAGTGGAAACACGCCCGATTACAAAGATATGTGTGTTTTTCCCCTAGGCTTTTGTAGTTATTGGTTTCGTGTATCAGACTTGCGAAAATTTTGATGGTTTCTTAACCATTCCTTATCTTCAAACACCCATATCTCGCGAACGGATTGACGAACTCGAGAAATTCCTGTTGGATCTGAAAGTAGAAACATGCCAGATTACAATGGTGTGTGTACCTTTCCCCTACGCCATTCCAGTTATTGGTTTCGAGTATCAGACTTGCGAAAATGTTGATGGTTTCTCAACCATTCCTTAACTTCAAACTCCCATATCTCGCGAAAGGATTGACGAACTCGAGAAATTCCTGTTGCATCTGAAAGTGGAATCTCGCCCGATTACAAAGGTATCTGCATTTTCCCCTAGGCCTTTGTTGTTATTGGTTTCGAGTGTCAGACTTTCGAAAATTTTGATGGTTTCTCAAGCATTCCTTAACTTCAAACTCCCATATCTCGCGAACGGATAGACGAAATCGAGAAATTCCTGCTGCATCTGAAAGCAGAAACTCGCCCGATTACAATGGTGTGTGCACTTTTCCCCAAGGCCATTCCAGTTATTCGTTCCTAGCATCAGAATTGCGAAAATCTTGATGGTTTCTCAACCATTTCTAAACTTCAAACTCCCATATCTCGCGAACGGAATGACGAACTCGAGAAATTCCTGTTGCATCTGAAAGTGGAAACTCGCCCGATTACAAGGGTATGTTCATTTTTCCCCTATGCCTTTGTAGTTATTGGTTTCGAGTATCAGAATTGCGAAAATTTTAAAGGTTTCTCAACCATTCCTTAACTTAAAACTCCCATATCTCGCGAACGGATTGACGAACACGAGAAATTCCTGTTGCATCTGAAAGCAGAAACTCGCCCGATTTCAACGGTATGTGCATTTTTGCCCTAGGCCATAGTAGTTATTGGTTTCGAGTATCAGACTTGCGAAAATTTTGATGGTTTCTCAAGCATTCCTTAATTTCAAACTCCCATATCTCGCGAAAGGATTGACGAACTCGAGAAATTTCTGTTGCATGTGAAAGTAGAAACTCGCCCGATTACAACGGTATGTGTATTTTTCCCCTAGGCCTTTGTAGTTATTGGTTTCGAGTATCAGACTTGCGAAAATTATGATGGTTTCTCAAGCATTCCTTAAGTTCAAACTCCCATATCTCGCGAACGGATTGACGAACTCGAGAAATTCCTGTTGCATCTGGAAGTAGGAACACGCCCGATTACAGTGGTGTATGTACTTTTCCCCTAGGCCAATCCAGTTATTGGTTTCGAGTATCAGACCACCGAAAATTTTGATGGTCTCTCAAGCATTCCTTAACTTCATTCTCCCATTTCTCGCGAACGGATTGACGAACTCGAGAAATTCCTGTTGCATCTGAAAGTAGAAACATGCCCGATTACACTGGTGTGTGTACTATTCCCCTAGGCCATTCCAGTTACTGGTTTCGAGTATCAGACTTGCGAAAATTTTGATGGTTCCTCAACCATTCCTTAATTTCAAACTCCCATTTCTCGCGAACGGATTGTCGAACTCGAGAAATTCCTGTTGCATCTGAAAGTAGAAACTCGCCCGATCACAATGGTGTGTGTACTTTTCCCCAAGGCCATTCCAGTTATTCGTTCCTAGTATCAGAATTGCGAAAATCTTGATGGTTTCTCAACCATTCCTTAACTTCAAACTCCCATATCTCGTGAAACGGAATGACGAACTCGAGAAATTCCTGTTGCATCTGAAAGTGGATACTCGCCCGATTACAAAGGTATGTGCATTTTCCCCTAGGCCTTTGTAGTTATTGGTTTCGAGTATCAGACTTTCGAAAATTTTGATGGTTTCTCAAGCATTCCTTAAGTTCAAACTCCCATATCTCGCGAACGGATTGACGAACTCGAAAAATTCCTGTTGCATCTGAGAGTGGAAACCGGCCCGATTACAAGGGTATGTGTATTTTTCCCCTAGGCCTTGGTAGTTATTGGTTTCGAGTATCAGACTTGCGAAAATTTTGATGGTTCCTCAACCATTCCTTAACTTCAAACTCCCATTTCTCGCGAACGGATTGACGAACTCGAGAAATTCCTGTTGCATCTGAAAGTAGAAACATGCCCGATTACACTGGTGTGTGTACTATTCCCCTAGGCCATTCCTGTTACTGGTTTCGAGTATCAGACTTGCGAAAATTTTGATGGTTCCTCAACCATTCCTTAATTTCAAACTCCCATTTCTCGCGAACGGATTGTCGAACTCGAGAAATTCCTGTTGCATCTGAAAGTAGAAACTCGCCCGATCACAATGGTGTGTGTACTTTTCCCCAAGGCCATTCCAGTTATTCGTTCCTAGTATCAGAATTGCGAAAATCTTGATGGTTTCTCAACCATTCCTTAACTTCAAACTCCCATATCTCGTGAAACGGAATGACGAACTCGAGAAATTCCTGTTGCATCTGAAAGTGGAAACTCGCCCGATTACAAAGGTATGTGCATTTTCCCCTAGGCCCTTGTAGTTATTGGTTTCGAGTATCAGACTTTCGAAAATTTTGATGGTTTCTCAAGCATTCCTTAAGTTCAAACTCCCATATCTCGCGAACGGATTGACGAACTCGAAAAATTCCTGTTGCATCTGAAAGTAGAAACACGCCTGATTACAAAGATATGTGTGTTTTTCCCCTAGGCTTTTGTAGTTATTGGTTTCGTGTATCAGACTTGCGAAAATTTTGATGGTTTCTTAACCATTCCTTATCTTCAAACACCCATATCTCGCGAACGGATTGACGAACTCGAGAAATTCCTGTTGGATCTGAAAGTAGAAACATGCCAGATTACAATGGTGTGTGTACCTTTCCCCTACGCCATTCCAGTTATTGGTTTCGAGTATCAGACTTGCGAAAATGTTGATGGTTTCTCAACCATTCCTTAACTTCAAACTCCCATATCTCGCGAAAGGATTGACGAACTCGAGAAATTCCTGTTGCATCTGAAAGTGGAATCTCGCCCGATTACAAAGGTATCTGCATTTTCCCCTAGGCCTTTGTTGTTATTGGTTTCGAGTGTCAGACTTTCGAAAATTTTGATGGTTTCTCAAGCATTCCTTAACTTCAAACTCCCATATCTCGCGAACGGATAGACGAAATCGAGAAATTCCTGCTGCATCTGAAAGCAGAAACTCGCCCGATTACAATGGTGTGTGCACTTTTCCCCAAGGCCATTCCAGTTATTCGTTCCTAGCATCAGAATTGCGAAAATCTTGATGGTTTCTCAACCATTTCTAAACTTCAAACTCCCATATCTCGCGAACGGAATGACGAACTCGAGAAATTCCTGTTGCATCTGAAAGTGGAAACTCGCCCGATTACAAGGGTATGTTCATTTTTCCCCTATGCCTTTGTAGTTATTGGTTTCGAGTATCAGAATTGCGAAAATTTTAAAGGTTTCTCAACCATTCCTTAACTTAAAACTCCCATATCTCGCGAACGGATTGACGAACACGAGAAATTCCTGTTGCATCTGAAAGCAGAAACTCGCCCGATTTCAACGGTATGTGCATTTTTGCCCTAGGCCATAGTAGTTATTGGTTTCGAGTATCAGACTTGCGAAAATTTTGATGGTTTCTCAAGCATTCCTTAATTTCAAACTCCCATATCTCGCGAAAGGATTGACGAACTCGAGAAATTCCTGTTGCATGTGAAAGTAGAAACTCGCCCGATTACAACGGTATGTGTATTTTTCCCCTAGGCCTTTGTAGTTATTGGTTTCGAGTATCAGACTTGCGAAAATTATGATGGTTTCTCAAGCATTCCTTAAGTTCAAACTCCCATATCTCGCGAACGGATTGACGAACTCGAGAAATTCCTGTTGCATCTGGAAGTAGGAACACGCCCGATTACAGTGGTGTATGTACTTTTCCCCTAGGCCAATCCAGTTATTGGTTTCGAGTATCAGACCACCGAAAATTTTGATGGTCTCTCAAGCATTCCTTAACTTCATTCTCCCATTTCTCGCGAACGGATTGACGAACTCGAGAAATTCCTGTTGCATCTGAAAGTAGAAACATGCCCGATTACACTGGTGTGTGTACTATTCCCCTAGGCCATTCCAGTTACTGGTTTCGAGTATCAGACTTGCGAAAATTTTGATGGTTCCTCAACCATTCCTTAATTTCAAACTCCCATTTCTCGCGAACGGATTGTCGAACTCGAGAAATTCCTGTTGCATCTGAAAGTAGAAACTCGCCCGATCACAATGGTGTGTGTACTTTTCCCCAAGGCCATTCCAGTTATTCGTTCCTAGTATCAGAATTGCGAAAATCTTGATGGTTTCTCAACCATTCCTTAACTTCAAACTCCCATATCTCGTGAAACGGAATGACGAACTCGAGAAATTCCTGTTGCATCTGAAAGTGGAAACTCGCCCGATTACAAAGGTATGTGCATTTTCCCCTAGGCCTTTGTAGTTATTGGTTTCGAGTATCAGACTTTCGAAAATTTTGATGGTTTCTCAAGCATTCCTTAAGTTCAAACTCCCATATCTCGCGAACGGATTGACGAACTCGAAAAATTCCTGTTGCATCTGAGAGTGGAAACCGGCCCGATTACAAGGGTATGTGTATTTTTCCCCTAGGCCTTGGTAGTTATTGGTTTCGAGTATCAGACTTGCGAAAATTTTGATGGTTCCTCAACCATTCCTTAACTTCAAACTCCCATTTCTCGCGAACGGATTGACGAACTCGAGAAATTCCTGTTGCATCTGAAAGTAGAAACATGCCCGATTACACTGGTGTGTGTACTATTCCCCTAGGCCATTCCTGTTACTGGTTTCGAGTATCAGACTTGCGAAAATTTTGATGGTTCCTCAACCATTCCTTAATTTCAAACTCCCATTTCTCGCGAACGGATTGTCGAACTCGAGAAATTCCTGTTGCATCTGAAAGTAGAAACTCGCCCGATCACAATGGTGTGTGTACTTTTCCCCAAGGCCATTCCAGTTATTCGTTCCTAGTATCAGAATTGCGAAAATCTTGATGGTTTCTCAACCATTCCTTAACTTCAAACTCCCATATCTCGTGAAACGGAATGACGAACTCGAGAAATTCCTGTTGCATCTGAAAGTGGAAACTCGCCCGATTACAAAGGTATGTGCATTTTCCCCTAGGCCCTTGTAGTTATTGGTTTCGAGTATCAGACTTTCGAAAATTTTGATGGTTTCTCAAGCATTCCTTAAGTTCAAACTCCCATATCTCGCGAACGGATTGACGAACTCGAAAAATTCCTGTTGCATCTGAAAGTAGAAACACGCCTGATTACAAAGATATGTGTGTTTTTCCCCTAGGCTTTTGTAGTTATTGGTTTCGTGTATCAGACTTGCGAAAATTTTGATGGTTTCTTAACCATTCCTTTACTTCAAACTCCCATATCTCCCGAACGGATTGACGAACTCTAGAAATTCCTGTTGCATCTTAAAGTAGAAACTCGCCCGATTACAAAGATATGTGTGTTTTTCACCTAGACCTTTGTAGTTATTGGATTCGGGTATCAGACTTGCGAAAATTTTGATAGTTTCTCAACCATTCCTTAACTTCAAACTCCCATTTCTCGCGAACGGATTGACGAACTAGAGAAATTCCTGTTGCATCTGAAAGTAGAAACATGCCGGATTACAATGGTGTGTGTACTTTTCCCCTAAGCCATTCCAGTTATTGGTTTCGAGTATCAGACTTGCGAAAATGTTGATGGTTTCTCAACCATTCCTTAACTTCAAACTCCCATATCTCGCGAACGGATTGACGAACTCGAGAAATTCCTGCTGCATCTGAGAGTGGAAACCGGCCCGATTACAAGGGTATGTGTATTTTTCCCCTAGGCCTTGGTAGTTATTGGTTTCGAGTATCAGACTTGCGAAAATTTTGATGGTTCCTCAACCATTCCTTAACTTCAAACTCCCATATCTCGCGAACGGATTGACGAACTCGAGAAATTCCTGTTGCATCTGAAAGTAGAGACTCGCCCGATGACATAGGTATGAGTATTTTTCCCCTAGGCCATTCCAGTTATTCGTTTCTAGCATCAGAATTGCGAAAATCTTGATGGTTTCTCAACCATTCCTTAACTTCAAACTCCCATATCTCGCGAACGGATTGACGAACTCGAGAAATTCCTGTTGCATCTGAGAGTGGAAACCGGCCCGATTACAAGGGTATGTGTATTTTTCCCCTAGGCCTTGGTAGTTATTGGTTTCGAGTATCAGACTTGCGAAAATTTTGATGGTTCCTCAACCATTCCTTAACTTCAAACTCCCATATCTCGCGAACGGATTGACGAACTCGAGAAATTCCTGTTGCTTCTGAAAGTGGAAACACGCCCGATTACAAAGGTATCTGCATTTTCCCCTAGGCCTTTGTAGTTATTGGTTTCGAGTATCAGAATTGCGAAAATTTTGATGGTTGCTCAACCATTCCTTAAATTCAAACTCCCATATCTCGCGAACGGATTGACGAACTCGAGAAATTCCTGTTGCATCTGAAAGTGGAAACTCGCCCGATTACAAGGGTATGTTCATTTTTCCCCTATGCCTTTGTAGTTATTGGTTTCGAGTATCAGACTTGCGAAAATTTTAAAGGTTTCTCAACCATTCCTTAACTTAAAACTCCCATATCTCGCGAACGGATTGACGAACACGAGAAATTCCTGTTGCATCTGAAAGCAGAAACTCGCCCGATTTCAACGGTATGTGTATTTTTCCCCTAGGCCTTGGTAGTTATTGGTTTCGAGTATCAGACTTGCGAAAATTTTGATGGTTCCTCAACCATTCCTTAACTTCAAACTCCCATATCTCGCGAACGGAATGACGAACTCGAGAAATTCCTGTTGCTTCTGAAAGTGGAAACACGCCCGATTACAAAGGTATCTGCATTTTCCCCTAGGCCTTTGTAGCTATTGGTTTCGAGTATCAGACTTTCGAAAATTTTGATGGTTTCTCAAGCATTCCTTAAGTTCAAACTCCCATATCTCGCGAACGGATTGACGAACTCGAGAAATTCCTGTTGCATCTGAAAGTGGAAACACGCCCGATTACAAAGATATGTGTGTTTTTCCCCTAGGCTTTTGTAGTTATTGGTTTCGTGTATCAGACTTGCGAAAATTTTGATGGTTTCTTAACCATTCCTTATCTTCAAACACCCATATCTCGCGAACGGAATGACGAACTCGAGAAATTCCTGTTGCTTCTGAAAGTGGAAACACGCCCGATTACAAAGGTATCTGCATTTTCCCCTAGGCCTTTGTAGCTATTGGTTTCGTGTATCAGACTTGCGAAAATTTTGATGGTTTCTTAACCATTCCTTTACTTCAAACTCCCATATCTCCCGAACGGATTGACGAACTCTAGAAATTCCTGTTGCATCTTAAAGTAGAAACTCGCCCGATTACAAAGATATGTGTGTTTTTCACCTAGACCTTTGTAGTTATTGGATTCGGGTATCAGACTTGCGAAAATTTTGATAGTTTCTCAACCATTCCTTAACTTCAAACTCCCATATCTCGCGAACGGATTGACGAAATCGAGAAATTCCTGTTGCATCTGAAAGCATAAGCTCGCCCGATTACAACGGTGTGTGTATTTTTCCCCTAGGCCATTCCAGTTATTCGTTTCTAGCATCAGAATTGCGAAAATCTTGATGGTTTCTCAACCATTCCTTAACTTCAAACTCCCATATCTCGTGAAACGGAATGACGAACTCGAGAAATTCCTGTTGCTTCTGAAAGTGGAAACACGCCCGATTACAAAGGTATCTGCATTTTCCCCTAGGCCTTTGTAGCTATTGGTTTCGAGTATCAGACTTTCGAAAATTTTGATGGTTTCTCAAGCATTCCTTAAGTTCAAACTCCCATATCTCGCGAACGGATTTACGAACTCGAGAAATTCCTGTTGCATCTGAAAGTGGAAACACGCCCGATTACAAAGATATGTGTGTTTTTCCCCTAGGCTTTTGTAGTTATTGGTTTCGTGTATCAGACTTGCGAAAATTTTGATGGTTTCTTAACCATTCCTTATCTTCAAACACCCATATCTCGCGAACGGATTGACGAACTCGAGAAATTCCTGTTGGATCTGAAAGTAGAAACATGCCAGATTACAATGGTGTGTGTACCTTTCCCCTACGCCATTCCAGTTATTGGTTTCGAGTATCAGACTTGCGAAAATGTTGATGGTTTCTCAACCATTCCTTAACTTCAAACTCCCATATCTCGCGAAAGGATTGACGAACTCGAGAAATTCCTGTTGCATCTGAAAGTGGAATCTCGCCCGATTACAATGGTGTGTGCACTTTTCCCCAAGGCCATTCCAGTTATTCGTTCCTAGCATCAGAATTGCGAAAATCTTGATGGTTTCTCAACCATTTCTAAACTTCAAACTCCCATATCTCGCGAACGGAATGACGAACTCGAGAAATTCCTGTTGCATCTGAAAGTGGAAACTCGCCCGATTACAAGGGTATGTTCATTTTTCCCCTATGCCTTTGTAGTTATTGGTTTCGAGTATCAGAATTGCGAAAATTTTAAAGGTTTCTCAACCATTCCTTAACTTAAAACTCCCATATCTCGCGAACGGATTGACGAACACGAGAAATTCCTGTTGCATCTGAAAGCAGAAACTCGCCCGATTTCAACGGTATGTGCATTTTTGCCCTAGGCCATAGTAGTTATTGGTTTCGAGTATCAGACTTGCGAAAATTTTGATGGTTTCTCAAGCATTCCTTAATTTCAAACTCCCATATCTCGCGAAAGGATTGACGAACTCGAGAAATTTCTGTTGCATGTGAAAGTAGAAACTCGCCCGATTACAACGGTATGTGTATTTTTCCCCTAGGCCTTTGTAGTTATTGGTTTCGAGTATCAGACTTGCGAAAATTATGATGGTTTCTCAGGCATTCCTTAAGTTCAAACTCCCATATCTCGCGAACGGATTGACGAACTCGAGAAATTCCTGTTGCATCTGGAAGTAGGAACACGCCCGATTACAGTGGTGTATGTACTTTTCCCCTAGGCCAATCCAGTTATTGGTTTCGAGTATCAGACCACCGAAAATTTTGATGGTCTCTCAAGCATTCCTTAACTTCATTCTCCCATTTCTCGCGAACGGATTGACGAACTCGAGAAATTCCTGTTGCATCTGAAAGTAGAAACATGCCCGATTACACTGGTGTGTGTACTATTCCCCTAGGCCATTCCAGTTACTGGTTTCGAGTATCAGACTTGCGAAAATTTTGATGGTTCCTCAACCATTCCTTAATTTCAAACTCCCATTTCTCGCGAACGGATTGTCGAACTCGAGAAATTCCTGTTGCATCTGAAAGTAGAAACTCGCCCGATCACAATGGTGTGTGTACTTTTCCCCAAGGCCATTCCAGTTATTCGTTCCTAGTATCAGAATTGCGAAAATCTTGATGGTTTCTCAACCATTCCTTAACTTCAAACTCCCATATCTCGTGAAACGGAATGACGAACTCGAGAAATTCCTGTTGCATCTGAAAGTGGATACTCGCCCGATTACAAAGGTATGTGCATTTTCCCCTAGGCCTTTGTAGTTATTGGTTTCGAGTATCAGACTTTCGAAAATTTTGATGGTTTCTCAAGCATTCCTTAAGTTCAAACTCCCATATCTCGCGAACGGATTGACGAACTCGAAAAATTCCTGTTGCATCTGAGAGTGGAAACCGGCCCGATTACAAGGGTATGTGTATTTTTCCCCTAGGCCTTGGTAGTTATTGGTTTCGAGTATCAGACTTGCGAAAATTTTGATGGTTCCTCAACCATTCCTTAACTTCAAACTCCCATTTCTCGCGAACGGATTGACGAACTCGAGAAATTCCTGTTGCATCTGAAAGTAGAAACATGCCCGATTACACTGGTGTGTGTACTATTCCCCTAGGCCATTCCTGTTACTGGTTTCGAGTATCAGACTTGCGAAAATTTTGATGGTTCCTCAACCATTCCTTAATTTCAAACTCCCATTTCTCGCGAACGGATTGTCGAACTCGAGAAATTCCTGTTGCATCTGAAAGTAGAAACTCGCCCGATCACAATGGTGTGTGTACTTTTCCCCAAGGCCATTCCAGTTATTCGTTCCTAGTATCAGAATTGCGAAAATCTTGATGGTTTCTCAACCATTCCTTAACTTCAAACTCCCATATCTCGTGAAACGGAATGACGAACTCGAGAAATTCCTGTTGCATCTGAAAGTGGAAACTCGCCCGATTACAAAGGTATGTGCATTTTCCCCTAGGCCCTTGTAGTTATTGGTTTCGAGTATCAGACTTTCGAAAATTTTGATGGTTTCTCAAGCATTCCTTAAGTTCAAACTCCCATATCTCGCGAACGGATTGACGAACTCGAAAAATTCCTGTTGCATCTGAAAGTAGAAACACGCCTGATTACAAAGATATGTGTGTTTTTCCCCTAGGCTTTTGTAGTTATTGGTTTCGTGTATCAGACTTGCGAAAATTTTGATGGTTTCTTAACCATTCCTTATCTTCAAACACCCATATCTCGCGAACGGATTGACGAACTCGAGAAATTCCTGTTGGATCTGAAAGTAGAAACATGCCAGATTACAATGGTGTGTGTACCTTTCCCCTACGCCATTCCAGTTATTGGTTTCGAGTATCAGACTTGCGAAAATGTTGATGGTTTCTCAACCATTCCTTAACTTCAAACTCCCATATCTCGCGAAAGGATTGACGAACTCGAGAAATTCCTGTTGCATCTGAAAGTGGAATCTCGCCCGATTACAAAGGTATCTGCATTTTCCCCTAGGCCTTTGTTGTTATTGGTTTCGAGTGTCAGACTTTCGAAAATTTTGATGGTTTCTCAAGCATTCCTTAACTTCAAACTCCCATATCTCGCGAACGGATAGACGAAATCGAGAAATTCCTGCTGCATCTGAAAGCAGAAACTCGCCCGATTACAATGGTGTGTGCACTTTTCCCCAAGGCCATTCCAGTTATTCGTTCCTAGCATCAGAATTGCGAAAATCTTGATGGTTTCTCAACCATTTCTAAACTTCAAACTCCCATATCTCGCGAACGGAATGACGAACTCGAGAAATTCCTGTTGCATCTGAAAGTGGAAACTCGCCCGATTACAAGGGTATGTTCATTTTTCCCCTATGCCTTTGTAGTTATTGGTTTCGAGTATCAGAATTGCGAAAATTTTAAAGGTTTCTCAACCATTCCTTAACTTAAAACTCCCATATCTCGCGAACGGATTGACGAACACGAGAAATTCCTGTTGCATCTGAAAGCAGAAACTCGCCCGATTTCAACGGTATGTGCATTTTTGCCCTAGGCCATAGTAGTTATTGGTTTCGAGTATCAGACTTGCGAAAATTTTGATGGTTTCTCAAGCATTCCTTAATTTCAAACTCCCATATCTCGCGAAAGGATTGACGAACTCGAGAAATTCCTGTTGCATGTGAAAGTAGAAACTCGCCCGATTACAACGGTATGTGTATTTTTCCCCTAGGCCTTTGTAGTTATTGGTTTCGAGTATCAGACTTGCGAAAATTATGATGGTTTCTCAAGCATTCCTTAAGTTCAAACTCCCATATCTCGCGAACGGATTGACGAACTCGAGAAATTCCTGTTGCATCTGGAAGTAGGAACACGCCCGATTACAGTGGTGTATGTACTTTTCCCCTAGGCCAATCCAGTTATTGGTTTCGAGTATCAGACCACCGAAAATTTTGATGGTCTCTCAAGCATTCCTTAACTTCATTCTCCCATTTCTCGCGAACGGATTGACGAACTCGAGAAATTCCTGTTGCATCTGAAAGTAGAAACATGCCCGATTACACTGGTGTGTGTACTATTCCCCTAGGCCATTCCAGTTACTGGTTTCGAGTATCAGACTTGCGAAAATTTTGATGGTTCCTCAACCATTCCTTAATTTCAAACTCCCATTTCTCGCGAACGGATTGTCGAACTCGAGAAATTCCTGTTGCATCTGAAAGTAGAAACTCGCCCGATCACAATGGTGTGTGTACTTTTCCCCAAGGCCATTCCAGTTATTCGTTCCTAGTATCAGAATTGCGAAAATCTTGATGGTTTCTCAACCATTCCTTAACTTCAAACTCCCATATCTCGTGAAACGGAATGACGAACTCGAGAAATTCCTGTTGCATCTGAAAGTGGAAACTCGCCCGATTACAAAGGTATGTGCATTTTCCCCTAGGCCTTTGTAGTTATTGGTTTCGAGTATCAGACTTTCGAAAATTTTGATGGTTTCTCAAGCATTCCTTAAGTTCAAACTCCCATATCTCGCGAACGGATTGACGAACTCGAAAAATTCCTGTTGCATCTGAGAGTGGAAACCGGCCCGATTACAAGGGTATGTGTATTTTTCCCCTAGGCCTTGGTAGTTATTGGTTTCGAGTATCAGACTTGCGAAAATTTTGATGGTTCCTCAACCATTCCTTAACTTCAAACTCCCATTTCTCGCGAACGGATTGACGAACTCGAGAAATTCCTGTTGCATCTGAAAGTAGAAACATGCCCGATTACACTGGTGTGTGTACTATTCCCCTAGGCCATTCCTGTTACTGGTTTCGAGTATCAGACTTGCGAAAATTTTGATGGTTCCTCAACCATTCCTTAATTTCAAACTCCCATTTCTCGCGAACGGATTGTCGAACTCGAGAAATTCCTGTTGCATCTGAAAGTAGAAACTCGCCCGATCACAATGGTGTGTGTACTTTTCCCCAAGGCCATTCCAGTTATTCGTTCCTAGTATCAGAATTGCGAAAATCTTGATGGTTTCTCAACCATTCCTTAACTTCAAACTCCCATATCTCGTGAAACGGAATGACGAACTCGAGAAATTCCTGTTGCATCTGAAAGTGGAAACTCGCCCGATTACAAAGGTATGTGCATTTTCCCCTAGGCCCTTGTAGTTATTGGTTTCGAGTATCAGACTTTCGAAAATTTTGATGGTTTCTCAAGCATTCCTTAAGTTCAAACTCCCATATCTCGCGAACGGATTGACGAACTCGAAAAATTCCTGTTGCATCTGAAAGTAGAAACACGCCTGATTACAAAGATATGTGTGTTTTTCCCCTAGGCTTTTGTAGTTATTGGTTTCGTGTATCAGACTTGCGAAAATTTTGATGGTTTCTTAACCATTCCTTTACTTCAAACTCCCATATCTCCCGAACGGATTGACGAACTCTAGAAATTCCTGTTGCATCTTAAAGTAGAAACTCGCCCGATTACAAAGATATGTGTGTTTTTCACCTAGACCTTTGTAGTTATTGGATTCGGGTATCAGACTTGCGAAAATTTTGATAGTTTCTCAACCATTCCTTAACTTCAAACTCCCATTTCTCGCGAACGGATTGACGAACTAGAGAAATTCCTGTTGCATCTGAAAGTAGAAACATGCCGGATTACAATGGTGTGTGTACTTTTCCCCTAAGCCATTCCAGTTATTGGTTTCGAGTATCAGACTTGCGAAAATGTTGATGGTTTCTCAACCATTCCTTAACTTCAAACTCCCATATCTCGCGAACGGATTGACGAACTCGAGAAATTCCTGCTGCATCTGAGAGTGGAAACCGGCCCGATTACAAGGGTATGTGTATTTTTCCCCTAGGCCTTGGTAGTTATTGGTTTCGAGTATCAGACTTGCGAAAATTTTGATGGTTCCTCAACCATTCCTTAACTTCAAACTCCCATATCTCGCGAACGGATTGACGAACTCGAGAAATTCCTGTTGCATCTGAAAGTAGAGACTCGCCCGATGACATAGGTATGAGTATTTTTCCCCTAGGCCATTCCAGTTATTCGTTTCTAGCATCAGAATTGCGAAAATCTTGATGGTTTCTCAACCATTCCTTAACTTCAAACTCCCATATCTCGCGAACGGATTGACGAACTCGAGAAATTCCTGTTGCATCTGAGAGTGGAAACCGGCCCGATTACAAGGGTATGTGTATTTTTCCCCTAGGCCTTGGTAGTTATTGGTTTCGAGTATCAGACTTGCGAAAATTTTGATGGTTCCTCAACCATTCCTTAACTTCAAACTCCCATATCTCGCGAACGGATTGACGAACTCGAGAAATTCCTGTTGCTTCTGAAAGTGGAAACACGCCCGATTACAAAGGTATCTGCATTTTCCCCTAGGCCTTTGTAGTTATTGGTTTCGAGTATCAGAATTGCGAAAATTTTGATGGTTGCTCAACCATTCCTTAAATTCAAACTCCCATATCTCGCGAACGGATTGACGAACTCGAGAAATTCCTGTTGCATCTGAAAGTGGAAACTCGCCCGATTACAAGGGTATGTTCATTTTTCCCCTATGCCTTTGTAGTTATTGGTTTCGAGTATCAGACTTGCGAAAATTTTAAAGGTTTCTCAACCATTCCTTAACTTAAAACTCCCATATCTCGCGAACGGATTGACGAACACGAGAAATTCCTGTTGCATCTGAAAGCAGAAACTCGCCCGATTTCAACGGTATGTGTATTTTTCCCCTAGGCCTTGGTAGTTATTGGTTTCGAGTATCAGACTTGCGAAAATTTTGATGGTTCCTCAACCATTCCTTAACTTCAAACTCCCATATCTCGCGAACGGATTGACGAACTCGAGAAATTCCTGTTGCATCTGAAAGTAGAGACTCGCCCGATGACATAGGTATGAGTATTTTTCTCCTAGGCCTTTGTAGTTATTGGTTTCGAGTATCAGACTTGCGAAAATTTTGATGGTTCCTCAACCATTCCTTAATTTCAAACTCCCATATCTCGCGAACGGATTGACGAAATCGAGAAATTCCTGTTGCATCTGAAAGCATAAGCTCGCCCGATTACAACGGTGTGTGTATTTTTCCCCTAGGCCATTCCAGTTATTCGTTTCTAGCATCAGAATTGCGAAAATCTTGATGGTTTCTCAACCATTCCTTAACTTCAAACTCCCATATCTCGCGAACGGAATGACGAACTCGAGAAATTCCTGTTGCTTCTGAAAGTGGAAACACGCCCGATTACAAAGGTATCTGCATTTTCCCCTAGGCCTTTGTAGCTATTGGTTTCGAGTATCAGACTTTCGAAAATTTTGATGGTTTCTCAAGCATTCCTTAAGTTCAAACTCCCATATCTCGCGAACGGATTGACGAACTCGAGAAATTCCTGTTGCATCTGAAAGTGGAAACACGCCCGATTACAAAGATATGTGTGTTTTTCCCCTAGGCTTTTGTAGTTATTGGTTTCGTGTATCAGACTTGCGAAAATTTTGATGGTTTCTTAACCATTCCTTATCTTCAAACACCCATATCTCGCGAACGGAATGACGAACTCGAGAAATTCCTGTTGCTTCTGAAAGTGGAAACACGCCCGATTACAAAGGTATCTGCATTTTCCCCTAGGCCTTTGTAGCTATTGGTTTCGAGTATCAGACTTTCGAAAATTTTGATGGTTTCTCAAGCATTCCTTAAGTTCAAACTCCCATATCTCGCGAACGGATTGACGAACTCGAGAAATTCCTGTTGCATCTGAAAGTGGAAACACGCCCGATTACAAAGATATGTGTGTTTTTCCCCTAGGCTTTTGTAGTTATTGGTTTCGTGTATCAGACTTGCGAAAATTTTGATGGTTTCTTAACCATTCCTTATCTTCAAACACCCATATCTCGCGAACGGAATGACGAACTCGAGAAATTCCTGTTGCTTCTGAAAGTGGAAACACGCCCGATTACAAAGGTATCTGCATTTTCCCCTAGGCCTTTGTAGCTATTGGTTTCGAGTATCAGACTTTCGAAAATTTTGATGGTTTCTCAAGCATTCCTTAAGTTCAAACTCCCATATCTCGCGAACGGATTGACGAACTCGAGAAATTCCTGTTGCATCTGAAAGTGGAAACACGCCCGATTACAAAGATATGTGTGTTTTTCCCCTAGGCTTTTGTAGTTATTGGTTTCGTGTATCAGACTTGCGAAAATTTTGATGGTTGCTTAACCATTCCTTATCTTCAAACACCCATATCTCGCGAACGGATTGACGAACTCGAGAAATTCCTGTTGCATCTAAAAGTAGGAACTCGCCCGATTACAATGGTGTGTGTACTTTTCCCCTAGGCCATTCCAGTTATTGGTTTCGAGTATCAGACCACCGAAAATTTTGATGGTTTCTCAAGCATTCCTTAACTTCAAACTCCCATATCTCGCGAACGGATTGACGAACATGAGAAATTCCTGTAGCAACTGAAAGTAGGAACTCGCCCGATTAAAATGGTGTGTGTACTTTTCCCCTAGGCCATTCCAGTTATTGGTTTCGAGTATCAGACCACCAAAAATTTTGATGGTTTCTCAAGCATTCCTTAACTTCATTCTCCCATTTCTCGCGAACGGATTGACGAACTCGAGAAATTCCTGTTGGATCTGAAAGTAGAAACATGCCAGATTACAATGGTGTGTGTACCTTTCCCCTACGCCATTCCAGTTATTGGTTTCGAGTATCAGACTTGCGAAAATTTTGATGGTTTCTCAAGCATTCCTTAACTTCAAACTCCCATATCTCGCGAACGGATTGACGAACTCGAGAAATTCCTGTTGCATGTGAATGTGGAAACTCGCCCGATTACAAGGGTATGTTCATTTTTCCCCTATGCCTTTGTAGTTATTGGTTTCGAGTATCAGACTTGCGAAAATTTTAAAGGTTTCTCAACCATTCCTTAACTTAAAACTCCCATATCTCGCGAACGGATTGACGAACACGAGAAATTCCTGTTGCATCTGAAAGCAGAAACTCGCCCCATTTCAACGGTATGTGCATTTTTGCCCTAGGCCATAGTAGTTATTGGTTTCGAGTATCAGACTTGCGAAAATTTTGATGGTTTCTCAAGCATTCCTTAACTTCAAACTCCCATATCTCGCGAAAGAATTGACGAACTCGAGAAATTCCTGTTGCATCTGAAAGTGGAAACTCGCCCGATTACAAAGGTATGTGCATTTTTCCCCTAGGCCTTTGTAGTTATTGGTTTCGAGTATCAGACTTTCGAAAATTTTCATGGTTTCTCAAGCATTCCTTAACTTCAAACTCCCATATCTCGCGAACGGAATGACGAACTCGAGAAATTCCTGTTGCATGTGAAAGTAGAAACTCGCCCGATTACAACGGTATGTGTATTTTTCCCCTAGGCCTTTGTAGTTATTGGTTTCGAGTATCAGACTTGCGAAAATTTTGAGGGTTTCTCAACCATTCCTTAACTTCAAACTCCCATATCTCGCGAACGGATTGACGAACTCGAGAAAATCCTGTTGCATCTGAAATTGGAAACTCGCCCGATTACAAAGGTATGTGCATTTTTGCCCTAGGCCATAGTAGTTATTGGTTTCGAGTATCAGAATTGCGAAAATTTTGATGGTTTCTCAATCATTCCTTAACTTCAAACTTCCATATCTCGCGAACGGAATGACGCACTCGAGAAATTCCTGTTGCATCTGAAAGTAGAAACTCGCCCGATTACAACGGTATGTGTATTTTTACTCTAGGCCTTTGTAGTTATTGGTTTCGAGTATCAGACTTGCGAAAATTTTGATGGTTTCTCAACCTATCCTTAATTTCAAACTCCCATATATCACGAACGGATTGACGAACTCGAGAAATTCCTGTTGCATCTGAAAGCAGAAACTCGCCCGATTACAATGGTGTGTGCACTTTTCCCCTAGGTCATTCCAGTTATTGGTTTTGAGTATCAGACCAGCGAAAATTTTGATGGATTCTCAAGCATTCCTTACCTTCAAACTCCCATATCTCGCGAACGGAATGACGAACTCGAGAAATTCCTGTTGCATCTGAAAGGGGAATCTCGCCCGATTACAAAGGTATCTGCATTTTCCCCTAGGCCTTTGTTGTTATTGGTTTCGAGTGTCAGACTTTCGAAAATTTTGATGGTTTCTCAAGCATTCCTTAACTTCAAACTCCCATATCTCGCGAACGGATTGACGAAATCGAGAAATTCCTGCTGCATCCGAAAGCAGAAACTCGCCCGATTACAATGGTGTTTGCACTTTTCCCCAAGGCCATTCCAGTTATTCGTTCCTAGCATCAGAATTGCGAAAATCTTGATGGTTTCTCAACCATTTCTAAACTTCAATCTCCCATATCTCGCTAACGGAATGACGAACTCGAGAAATTCCTGTTGCATCTGAAAGTGGAAACCCGCCCGATTACAAAGGTATGTGCATTTTTCCCCTTGGCCTTTGTAGTTATTGGTTTCGAGTATCAGACTTTCGAAAATTATGATGGTTTCTCAAGCATTCCTTAAGTTCAAACTCCCATATCTCGCGAACGGATTGACGAACTCGAGAAATTCCTGTTACATCTGGAAGTAGGAACTCGCCCGATTACAATGGTGTATGTACTTTTCCCCTAGGCCAATCCAGTTATTGGTTTCGAGTATCAGACCACCGAAAATTTTGATGGTCTCTCAAGCATTCCTTAACTTCATTCTCCCATTTCTCGCGAACGGATTGACGAACTCGAGAAATTCCTGTTGCATCTGAAAGTAGAAACATGCCCGATTACAATGGTGTGTGTACTATTCCCCTAGGCCATTCCAGTTACTGGTTTCGAGTATCAGACTTGCGAAAATTTTGATGGTTCCTCAACCATTCCTTAATTTCAAACTCCCATTTCTCGCGAACGGATTGTCGAACTCGAGAAATTCCTGTTGCATCTGAAAGTAGAAACTCGCCCGATCACAATGGTGTGTGTACTTTTCCCCAAGGCCATTCCAGTTATTCGTTCCTAGTATCAGAATTGCGAAAATCTTGATGGTTTCTCAAGCATTCCTTAACTTCAAACTCCCATATCTCGTGAAACGTAATGACGAACTCGAGAAATTCCTGTTGCATCTGAAAGTGGAAACTCGCCCGATTACAAAGGTATGTGCATTTTCCCCTAGGCCTTTGTAGTTATTGGTTTCGAGTATCAGACTTTCGAAAATTTTGATGGTTTCTCAAGCATTCCTTAAGTTCAAACTCCCATATCTCGCGAACGGATTGACGAACTCGAGAAATTCCTGTTGCATCTGAAAGTGGAAACACGCCCGATTACAAAGATATGTGTGTTTTTCCCCTAGGCTTTTGTAGTTATTGGTTTCGTGTATCAGACTTGCGAAAATTTTGATGGTTTCTTAACCATTCCTTATCTTCAAACACCCATATCTCGCGAACGGATTGACGAACTCGAGAAATTCCTGTTGCATCTAAAAGTAGGAACTCGCCCGATTACAATGGTGTGTGTACTTTTCCCCTAGGCCATTCCAGTTATTGGTTTCGAGTATCAGACCACCGAAAATTTTGATGGTTTCTCAAGCATTCCTTAACTTCAAACTCCCATATCTCGCGAACGGATTGACGAACTTGAGAAATTCCTGTAGCAACTGAAAGTAGGAACTCGCCCGATTAAAATGGTGTGTGTGCTTTTCCCCTAGGCCATTCCAGTTATTGGTTTCGAGTATCAGACCACCAAAAATTTTGATGGTCTCTCAAGCATTCCTTAACTTCATTCTCCCATTTCTCGCGAACGGATTGACGAACTCGAGAAATTCCTGTTGCATCTGAAAGTAGAAACATGCCCGATTACAATGGTGTGTGTACTATTCCCCTAGGCCATTCCAGTTACTGGTTTCGAGTATCAGACTTGCGAAAATTTTGATGGTTCCTCAACCATTCCTTAATTTCAAACTCCCATTTCTCGCGAACGGATTGTCGAACTCGAGAAATTCCTGTTGCATCTGAAAGTAGAAACTCGCCCGATCACAATGGTGTGTGTACTTTTCCCCAAGGCCATTCCAGTTATTCGTTCCTAGTATCAGAATTGCGAAAATCTTGATGGTTTCTCAACCATTCCTTAACTTCAAACTCCCATATCTCGCGAACGGAATGACGAACTCGAGAAATTCCTGTTGCATCTGAAAGTGGAAACTCGCCCGATTACAAAGGTATGTGCATTTTTCCCCTAGGCCTTTGTAGTTATTGGTTTCGTGTATCAGACTTGCGAAAATTTTGATGGTTTCTTAACCATTCCTTAACTTCAAACTCCCATATCTCGCGAACGGATTGACGAACTCGAGAAATTCCTGTTCCATCTAAAAGTAGGAACTCGCCCGATTACAATGGTGTGTGTACTTTTCCCCTAGGCCATTCCAGTTATTGGTTTCGAGTATCAGACCACCGAAAATTTTGATGGTTTCTCAAGCATTCCTTAACTTCAAACTCCCATATCTCGTGAAACGGAATGACGAACTCGAGAAATTCCTGTTGCATCTGAAAGTGGAAACTCGCCCGATTACAAAGGTATGTGCATTTTCCCCTAGGCCTTTGTAGTTATTGGTTTCGAGTATCAGACTTTCGAAAATTTTGATGGTTTCTCAAGCATTCCTTAAGTTCAAACTCCCATATCTCGCGAACGGATTGACGAACTCGAGAAATTCCTGTTGCATCTGAAAGTGGAAACACGCCCGATTACAAAGATATGTGTGTTTTTCCCCTAGGCTTTTGTAGTTATTGGTTTCGTGTATCAGACTTGCGAAAATTTTGATGGTTTCTTAACCATTCCTTATCTTCAAACACCCATATCTCGCGAACGGATTGACGAACTCGAGAAATTCCTGTTGCATCTAAAAGTAGGAACTCGCCCGATTACAATGGTGTGTGTACTTTTCCCCTAGGCCATTCCAGTTATTGGTTTCGAGTATCAGACCACCGAAAATTTTGATGGTTTCTCAAGCATTCCTTAATTTCAAACTCCCATATCTCGCGAACGGATTGACGAACTTGAGAAATTCCTGTAGCAACTGAAAGTAGGAACTCGCCCGATTAAAATGGTGTGTGTACTTTTCCCCTAGGCCATTCCAGTTATTGGTTTCGAGTATCAGACCACCAAAAATTTTGATGGTTTCTCAAGCATTCCTTAACTTCATTCTCCCATTTCTCGCGAACGGATTGACGAACTCGAGAAATTCCTGTTGGATCTGAAAGTAGAAACATGCCAGATTACAATGGTGTGTGTACCTTTCCCCTACGCCATTCCAGTTATTGGTTTCGAGTATCAGACTTGCGAAAATTTTGATGGTTTCTCAAACATTCCTTAACTTCAAACTCCCATATCTCGCGAACGGATTGACGAACTCGAGAAATTCCTGTTGCATGTGAAAGTGGAAACTCGCCCGATTACAAGGGTATGTTCATTTTTCCCCTATGCCTTTGTAGTTATTGGTTTCGAGTATCAGACTTGCGAAAATTTTAAAGGTTTCTCAACCATTCCTTAACTTAAAACTCCCATATCTCGCGAACGGATTGACGAACACCAGAAATTCCTGTTGCATCTGAAAGTGGAAACTCGCCCGATTACAAAGGTATGTGCATTTTCCCCTAGGCCTTTGTAGTTATTGGTTTCGAGTATCAGACTTTCGAAAATTTTGATGGTTTCTCAAGCATTCCTTAAGTTCAAACTCCCATATCTCGCGAACGGATTGACGAACTCGAGAAATTCCTGTTGCATCTGAAAGTGGAAACACGCCCGATTACAAAGATATGTGTGTTTTTCCCCTAGGCTTTTGTAGTTATTGGTTTCGTGTATCAGACTTGCGAAAATTTTGATGGTTTCTTAACCATTCCTTATATTCAAACACCCATATCTCGCGAACGGATTGACGAACTCGAGAAATTCCTGTTGCATCTAAAAGTAGGAACTCGCCCGATTACAATGGTGTGTGTACTTTTCCCCTAGGCCATTCCAGTTATTGGTTTCGAGTATCAGACCACCGAAAATTTTGATGGTTTCTCAAGCATTCCTTAACTTCAAACTCCCATATCTCGCGAACGGATTGACGAACTTGAGAAATTCCTGTAGCAACTGAAAGTAGGAACTCGCCCGATTAAAATGGTGTGTGTGCTTTTCCCCTAGGCCATTCCAGTTATTGGTTTCGAGTATCAGACCACCAAAAATTTTGATGGTCTCTCAAGCATTCCTTAACTTCATTCTCCCATTTCTCGCGAACGGATTGACGAACTCGAGAAATTCCTGTTGCATCTGAAAGTAGAAACATGCCCGATTACAATGGTGTGTGTACTATTCCCCTAGGCCATTCCAGTTACTGGTTTCGAGTATCAGACTTGCGAAAATTTTGATGGTTCCTCAACCATTCCTTAATTTCAAACTCCCATTTCTCGCGAACGGATTGTCGAACTCGAGAAATTCCTGTTGCATCTGAAAGTAGAAACTCGCCCGATCACAATGGTGTGTGTACTTTTCCCCAAGGCCATTCCAGTTATTCGTTCCTAGTATCAGAATTGCGAAAATCTTGATGGTTTCTCAACCATTCCTTAACTTCAAACTCCCATATCTCGCGAACGGAATGACGAACTCGAGAAATTCCTGTTGCATCTGAAAGTGGAAACTCGCCCGATTACAAAGGTATGTGCATTTTTCCCCTAGGCCTTTGTAGTTATTGGTTTCGTGTATCAGACTTGCGAAAATTTTGATGGTTTCTTAACCATTCCTTAACTTCAAACTCCCATATCTCGCGAACGGATTGACGAACTCGAGAAATTCCTGTTCCATCTAAAAGTAGGAACTCGCCCGATTACAATGGTGTGTGTACTTTTCCCCTAGGCCATTCCAGTTATTGGTTTCGAGTATCAGACCACCGAAAATTTTGATGGTTTCTCAAGCATTCCTTAACTTCAAACTCCCATATCTCGTGAAACGGAATGACGAACTCGAGAAATTCCTGTTGCATCTGAAAGTGGAAACTCGCCCGATTACAAAGGTATGTGCATTTTCCCCTAGGCCTTTGTAGTTATTGGTTTCGAGTATCAGACTTTCGAAAATTTTGATGGTTTTTCAAGCATTCCTTAAGTTCAAACTCCCATATCTCGCGAACGGATTGACGAACTCGAGAAATTCCTGTTGCATCTGAAAGTGGAAACACGCCCGATTACAAAGATATGTGTGTTTTTCCCCTAGGCTTTTGTAGTTATTGGTTTCGTGTATCAGACTTGCGAAAATTTTGATGGTTTCTTAACCATTCCTTATCTTCAAACACCCATATCTCGCGAACGGATTGACGAACTCGAGAAATTCCTGTTGCATCTAAAAGTAGGAACTCGCCCGATTACAATGGTGTGTGTACTTTTCCCCTAGGCCATTCCAGTTATTGGTTTCGAGTATCAGACCACCGAAAATTTTGATGGTTTCTCAAGCATTCCTTAACTTCAAACTCCCATATCTCGCGAACGGATTGACGAACTTGAGAAATTCCTGTAGCAACTGAAAGTAGGAACTCGCCCGATTAAAATGGTGTGTGTACTTTTCCCCTAGGCCATTCCAGTTATTGGTTTCGAGTATCAGACCACCAAAAATTTTGATGGTTTCTCAAGCATTCCTTAACTTCATTCTCCCATTTCTCGCGAACGGATTGACGAACTCGAGAAATTCCTGTTGGATCTGAAAGTAGAAACATGCCAGATTACAATGGTGTGTGTACCTTTCCCCTACGCCATTCCAGTTATTGGTTTCGAGTATCAGACTTGCGAAAATTTTGATGGTTTCTCAAGCATTCCTTAACTTCAAACTCCCATATCTCGCGAACGGATTGACGAACTCGAGAAATTCCTGTTGCATGTGAAAGTGGAAACTCGCCCGATTACAAGGGTATGTTCATTTTTCCCCTATGCCTTTGTAGTTATTGGTTTCGAGTATCAGACTTGCGAAAATTTTAAAGGTTTCTCAACCATTCCTTAACTTAAAACTCCCATATCTCGCGAACGGATTGACGAACACCAGAATTTCCTGTTGCATCTGAAAGCAGAAACTCGCCCGATTTCAACGGTATGTGCATTTTTGCCCTAGGCCATAGTAGTTATTGGTTTCGAGTGTCAGACTTTCGAAAATTTTGATGGTTTCTCAAGCATTCCTTAACTTCAAACTCCCATATCTCGCGAACGGATTGACGAAATCGAGAAATTCCTGCTGCATCCGAAAGCAGAAACTCGCCCGATTACAATGGTGTTTGCACTTTTCCCCAAGGCCATTCCAGTTATTCGTTCCTAGCATCAGAATTGCGAAAATCTTGATGGTTTCTCAACCATTTCTAAACTTCAAACTCCCATATCTCGCTAACGGAATGACGAACTCGAGAAATTCCTGTTGCATCTGAAAGTGGAAACCCGCCCGATTACAAAGGTATGTGCATTTTTCCCCTTGGCCTTTGTAGTTATTGGTTTCGAGTATCAGACTTTCGAAAATTATGATGGTTTCTCAAGCATTCCTTAAGTTCAAACTCCCATATCTCGCGAACGGATTGACGAACTCGAGAAATTCCTGTTGCATCTGGAAGTAGGAACTCGCCCGATTACAATGGTGTATGTACTTTTCCCCTAGGCCAATCCAGTTATTGGTTTCGAGTATCAGACCACCGAAAATTTTGATGGTCTCTCAAGCATTCCTTAACTTCATTCTCCCATTTCTCGCGAACGGATTGACGAACTCGAGAAATTCCTGTTGCATCTGAAAGTAGAAACATGCCCGATTACAATGGTGTGTGTACTATTCCCCTAGGCCATTCCAGTTACTGGTTTCGAGTATCAGACTTGCGAAAATTTTGATGGTTCCTCAACCATTCCTTAATTTCAAACTCCCATTTCTCGCGAACGGATTGTCGAACTCGAGAAATTCCTGTTGCATCTGAAAGTAGAAACTCGCCCGATCACAATGGTGTGTGTACTTTTCCCCAAGGCCATTCCAGTTATTCGTTCCTAGTATCAGAATTGCGAAAATCTTGATGGTTTCTCAACCATTCCTTAACTTCAAACTCCCATATCTCGCGAACGGAATGACGAACTCGAGAAATTCCTGTTGCATCTGAAAGTGGAAACTCGCCCGATTACAAAGGTATGTGCATTTTTCCCCTAGGCCTTTGTAGTTATTGGTTTCGTGTATCAGACTTGCGAAAATTTTGATGGTTTCTTAACCATTCCTTAACTTCAAACTCCCATATCTCGCGAACGGATTGACGAACTCGAGAAATTCCTGTTCCATCTAAAAGTAGGAACTCGCCCGATTACAATGGTGTGTGTACTTTTCCCCTAGGCCATTCCAGTTATTGGTTTCGAGTATCAGACCACCGAAAATTTTGATGGTTTCTCAAGCATTCCTTAACTTCAAACTCCCATATCTCGTGAAACGGAATGACGAACTCGAGAAATTCCTGTTGCATCTGAAAGTGGAAACTCGCCCGATTACAAAGGTATGTGCATTTTCCCCTAGGCCTTTGTAGTTATTGGTTTCGAGTATCAGACTTTCGAAAATTTTGATGGTTTCTCAAGCATTCCTTAAGTTCAAACTCCCATATCTCGCGAACGGATTGACGAACTCGAAAAATTCCTGTTGCATCGGAAAGTAGAAACACGCCCGATTACAAAGATATGTGTGTTTTTCCCCTAGGCTTTTGTAGTTATTGGTTTCGTGTATCAGACTTGCGAAAACTTTGATGGTTTCTTAACCATTCCTTTACTTCAAACTCCCATATCTCCCGAACGGATTGACGAACTCTAGAAATTCCTGTTGCATCTTAAAGTAGAAACTCGCCCGATTACAAACATATGTGTGTTTTTCACCTAGGCCTTTGTAGTTATTGGTTTCGGGTATCAGACTTGCGAAAATTTTGATAGTTTCTCAACCATTCCTTAACTTCAAACTCCCATTTCTCGCGAACGGATTGACGAACTAGAGAAATTCCTGTTGCATCTGAAAGTAGAAACATGCCGGATTACAATGGTGTGTGTACTTTTCCCCTAAGCCATTCCAGTTATTGGTTTCGAGTATCAGACTTGCGAAAATGTTGATGGTTTCTCAACCATTCCTTAACTTCAAACTCCCATATCTCGCGAACGGATTGACGAACTCGAGAAATTCCTGTTGCATCTGAGAGTGGAAACCGGCCCGATTACAAGGGTATGTGTATTTTTCCCCTAGGCCTTGGTAGTTATTGGTTTCGAGTATCAGACTTGCGAAAATTTTGATGGTTCCTCAACCATTCCTTAACTTCAAACTCCCATATCTCGCGAACGGATTGACGAACTCGAGAAATTCCTGTTGCATCTGAAAGTAGAGACTCGCCCGATGACATAGGTATGAGTATTTTTCTCCTAGGCCTTTGTAGTTATTGGTTTCGAGTATCAGACTTGCGAAAATTTTGATGGTTCCTCAACCATTCCTTAATTTCAAACTCCCATATCTCGCGAACGGATTGACGTAATCGAGAAATTCCTGTTGCATCTGAAAGCATAAGCTCGCACGATTACAACGGTGTGTGTATTTTTCCCCTAGGCCATTCCAGTTATTCGTTTCTAGCATCAGAATTGCGAAAATCTTGATGGTTTCTCAACCATTCCTTAACTTCAAACTCCCATATCTCGCGAACGGAATGACGAACTCGAGAAATTCCTGTTGCTTCTGAAAGTGGAAACACGCCCGATTACAAAGGTATCTGCATTTTCCCCTAGGCCTTTGTAGCTATTGGTTTCGAGTATCAGACTTTCGAAAATTTTGATGGTTTCTCAAGCATTCCTTAAGTTCAAACTCCCATATCTCGCGAACGGATTGACGAACTCGAGAAATTCCTGTTGCATCTGAAAGTGGAAACACGCCCGATTACAAAGATATGTGTGTTTTTCCCCTAGGCTTTTGTAGTTATTGGTTTCGTGTATCAGACTTGCGAAAATTTTGATGGTTTCTTAACAATTCCTTATCTTCAAACACCCATATCTCGCGAACGGATTGACGAACTCGAGAAATTCCTGTTGCATCTAAAAGTAGGAACTCGCCCGATTGCAATGGTGTGTGTACTTTTCCCCTAGGCCATTCCAGTTATTGGTTTCGAGTATCAGACTTGCGAAAATGTTGATGGTTTCTCAACCATTCCTTAACTTCAAACTCCCATATCTCGCGAACGGAATGACGAACTCGAGAAATTCCTGTTGCTTCTGAAAGTGGAAACACGCCCGATTACAAAGGTATCTGCATTTTCCACTAGGCCTTTGTAGTTATTGGTTTCGAGTATCAGAGTTGCGAAAATTTTGATGGTTGCTCAACCATTCCTTAAATTCAAACTCCCATATCTCGCGAACAGATTGACGAACTCGAGAAATTCCTGTTGCATCTGAAAGTGGAAACTCGCCCGATTACAAAGGTATGAGTATTTTTCTCCTAGGCCATTGTAGTTATTGGTTTCGAGTATCAGACGTGCGAAAATTTTGACGCTTTCTCAACCATTCCTTAATTTCAAACTCCCATATCTCGCGAACGGAATTACGAACTCGAGAAATTCCTGTTGCATATGAAAGTGGAAACTCGCCCGATTACAAAGGTATGTGCATTTTCCCCTAGTCCTTTGTAGTTATTGGTTTCGAGTATCAGACTTGCGAAAATTTTGATGGTTTCTCAAGCATTCCTTAACTTCAAACTCCCATATCTCGCGAACGGAATGACGAACTCGAGAAATTCCTGTTGCATCTGAAAGTGGAAACTCGCCCGATTACAAGGGTATGTTCATTTTTCCCCTATGCCTTTGTAGTTATTGGTTTCGAGTATCAGAATTGCGAAAATTTTGATGGTTGCTCAACCATTCCTTAAATTCAAACTCCCATATCTCGCGAACGGATTGACGAACTCGAGAAATTCCTGTTGCATCTGAAAGTGGAAACTCGCCCGATTACAAGGGTATGTTCATTTTTCCCCAATGCCTTTGTAGTTATTGGTTTCGAGTATCAGACTTGCTAAAATTTTGATGGTTCCTCAACCATTCCTTAACTTCAAACTCCCATATCTCGCGAACGGATTGACGAACTCGAGAAATTCCTGTTGCATCTGAAAGTAGAGACTCGCCCGATGACATAGGTATGAGTATTTTTCTCCTAGGCCTTTGTAGTTATTGGTTTCGAGTATCAGACTTGCGAAAATTTTGATGGTTCCTCAACCATTCCTTAATTTCAAACTCCCATATCTCGCGAACGGATTGACGAAATCGAGAAATTCCTGTTGCTTCTGAAAGTGGAAACACGCCCGATTACAAAGGTATCTGCATTTTCCCCTAGGCCTTTGTAGCTATTGGTTTCGAGTATCAGACTTTCGAAAATTTTGATGGTTTCTCAAGCATTCCTTAAGTTCAAACTCCCATATCTCGCGAACGGATTGACGAACTCGAGAAATTCCTGTTGCATCTGAAAGTGGAAACACGCCCGATTACAAAGAAATGTGTGTTTTTCCCCTAGGCTTTTGTAGTTATTGGTTTCGTGTATCAGACTTGCGAATATTTTGATGGATTCTTAACCATTCCTTATCTTCAAACACCCATATCTCGCGAACGGATTGACGAACTCGAGAAATTCCTGTTGCATCTAAAAGTAGGAACTCGCCCGATTACAATGGTGTGTGTACTTTTCCCCTAGGCCATTCCAGTTATTGGTTTGGAGTATCAGACCACCGAAAATTTTGATGGTTTCTCAAGCATTCCTTAACTTCAAACTCCCATATCTCGCGAACGGATTGACGAACTTGAGAAATTCCTGTTGTATCTGAAAGTAGGAACTCGCCCGATTAAAATGGTGTGTGTACTTTTCCCCTAGGCCATTCCAGTAATTGGTTTCGAGTATCAGACCACCGAAAATTTTGATGGTTTCTCAAGCATTCCTTAACTTCATTCTCCCATTTCTCGCGAACGGATTGACGAACTCGAGAAATTCCTGTTGGATCTGAAAGTAGAAACATGCCAGATTACAATGGTGTGTGTACCTTTCCCCTACGCCATTCCAGTTATTGGTTTCGAGTATCAGACTTGCGAAAATGTTGATGGTTTCTCAACCATTCCTTAACTTCAAACTCCCATATCTCGCGAACGGAATGACGAACTCGAGAAATTCCTGTTGCTTCTGAAAGTGGAAACACGCCCGATTACAAAGGTATCTGCATTTTCCCCTAGGCCTTTGTAGTTATTGGTTTCGAGTATCAGAATTGCGAAAATTTTGATGGTTGCTCAACCATTCCTTAAATTCAAACTCCCATATCTCGCGAACGGATTGACGAACTCGAGAAATTCCTGTTGCATGTGAAAGTGGAAACTCGCCCGATTACAAGGGTATGCTCATTTTTCCCCTATGCCTTTGTAGTTATTGGTTTCGAGTATCAGACTTGCGAAAATTTTAAAGGTTTCTCAACCATTCCTTAACTTAAAACTCCCATATCTCGCGAACGGATTGACGAACACGAGAAATTCCTGTTGCATCTGAAAGGAGAAACTCGCCCGATTTCAACGGTATGTGCATTTTTGCCCTAGGCCATAGTAGTTATTGGTTTCGAGTATCAGACTTGCGAAAATTTTGATGGTTTCTCAAGCATTCCTTAACTTCAAACTCCCATATCTCGCGAAAGGATTGACGAACTCGAGAAATTCCTGTTGCATCAGAAAGTGGAAACTCGCCCGATTACAAAGGTATGTGCATTTTTCCCCTAGGCCTTTGTAGTTATTGGTTTCGAGTATCAGACTTTCGAAAATTTTCATGGTTTCTCAAGCATTCCTTAACTTCAAACTCCCATATCTCGCGAACGGAATGACGAACTCGAGAAATTCCTGTTGCATGTGAAAGTAGAAACTCGCCCGATTACAACGGTATGTGTATTTTTCCCCTAGGCCTTTGAAGTTATTGGTTTCGAGTATCAGACTTGCGAAAATTTTGATGGTTTCTCAACCATTCCTTATTTTCACACTTCCATATCTCGCGAACGGATTGACGAACTCGAGAAATTCCTATTGCATCTGAAAGTAGAAACCCGCCCGATTACAATGGTGTTTGTACTTTTCCCCTAGGCCTTTCCAGTTATTGGTTTCGAGTATTCGACCAGAGAAAACTTTGATGGTTTCTCAACCATTCCTTAACTTCAAATTCCCATATCCCGCGAACGGATTGACGAACTCGAGAAATTCCTGTTGCATGTGACAGTCGAAAGTCGCCCGATTACAACGGTATGTGTATTTTTCCCCTAGGCCTTTGAAGTTATTGGTTTCGAGTATCAGACTTGCGAAAATTTTGATGGTTTCTCAACCATTCCTTATTTTCCCACTTCCATATCTCGCGAACGGATTGACGAACTCGAGAATTTCCTATTGCATCTGAAAGCAGAAACTCGCACGATTACAACGGTGTGTGTACTTTTCCCCTAGGCCATTCCTGTTATTGGTTTCGTCTATTCGACCATCGAAAACTTTGACGGTTTCTCAACCATTCCATAACTTCAAATTCCCATATCCCGCGAACGGATTGACGAACTCGAGAAATTCCTATTGCATCTGAAAGTAGAAACCCGCCCGTTTACAATGGTGTTTGTACTTTTCCCCTAGGCCATTCCAGTTATTGGTTTCGAGTATTCGACCAGAGAAAACTTTGATGGTTTCTCAACCATTCCTTAACTTCAAATTCCCATATCCCGCGAACGGATTGACGAACTCGAGAAATTCCTGTTGCATGTGAAAGTCGAAAGTCGCCCGATTACAACGGTATGTGTATTTTTCCCCTAGGCCTTTGAAGTTATTGGTTTCGAGTATCACACTTGCGAAAATTTTGATGGTTTCTCAACCATTCCTTATTTTCACACTTCCATATCTCGCGAACGGACTGACGAACTCGAGAATTTCCTATTGCATCTGAAAGCAGAAACTCGCCCGATTACAACGGTGTGTGTATTTTTGCCCTAGGCCATAGTAGTTATTCGATGCGAGTATCAGACTTGCGAAAATTTTGATGATTTCTCAACCATTCCTTAACTTCAAACTGCCATATGTCGCGAACGCATTGACGAACTCCAGAAATTCCTGTTGCATCTGAAAGTAGAAACTCGCCCGATTACAACGGTATGTGTATTTTTACCCTAGGCATTTGTAGTAATTGGTTTCGAGTATCAGACTTGCGAAAATTTTGATGGTTTCTCAACCATTCCTTAACTTCAAACTCCCATATCTCGCGAACGGATTGACGAACTCGAGAAATTCCTGTTGCATCTGATAGTAGAAACTCGCCCGATTACAACGGTATGTGTATTTTTCCCCTAGGCCCTAGTAGTTTTTGATTTCAAGTATCAGACTTGCGAAAATTGTGATGGTTTCTAAACCATTCCTTAACTTCACACTTCCATATCTCGCGAACGGATTGACGAACTCGAGAATTTCCTATTGCATCTGAACGCAGAAACTCGCCCGATTACAACGGTATGTGTATTTTTACCCTAGGCATTTGTAGTTATTGGTTTCGAGTATCAGACTTGCGAAAATTTTTATGGTTTCTCAACCATTCCTTAACTTCAAACTCCCATATCTCGCGAACGGATTGACGAACTCGAGAAATTCCTATTGCATCAGAAAGTAGAAACCCGCCCGATTACAATGGTGTTTGTACTTTTCCCCTAGGCCATTCCAGTTATTGGTTTCGAGTATTCGACCAGCGAAAACTTTGATGGTTTCTCAACCATTCCTTAACTTCAAATTATCATATCCCGCGAACGGATTGACGAACTCGAGAAATTCCTGTTGCATGTGAAAGTCGAAAGTCGCCCGATTACAACGGTATGTGTATTTTTCCCCTAGGCCTTTGAAGTTATTGGTTTCGAGTATCACACTTGCGAAAATTTTGATGGTTTCTCAACCATTCTTTATTTTCACACTTCCGTATCTCGCGAACGGATTGACGAACTCGAGAATTTCCTATTGCATCTGAAAGCAGAAACTTGCCCGATTACAACGGTGTGTGTACTTTTCCCCTAGGCCATTCCAGTTGTTGGCTTCGAGTATCAGACCAGCGAAAATTTTGATGGTTTCTCAAGCATTCCTTAACTTCAAACTCCCATATCTCGCGAACGGATTGACGAACTCGAGAATTTCCTGTTGCATCTGAAAGTAGAAACTCGCCCGATTACAAAGATATGTGTGTTTTCCCCCTAGGCCTTTGTAGTTGTTGGTTTCGAGTATCAGACTTGCGAAAATTTTGATGATTTCTCAACCATGCCTTAACTTCCAACTCCCATATCTCGCGAACGGATTGACGAACTCGAGAATTTCCTATTGCATCTGAAAGCAGAAACTCGCCCGATTACAACGGTATGTGTATTTTTCTCCTAGGCCCTAGTAGTTATTGATTTCAAGTATCATACTTGCGAAAATTTTGATGGTTTCTCAACAATTCCTTAACTTCCAACTCCCATATCTCGCGAACGGATTGACGAACTCGAGAAATTCCTGTTGCATCTGAAAGTAGAAACTCGCCCGATTACAAAGATAAGTGTGTTTTCCCCCTAGGCCTTTGTAGTTGTTTGTTTCGAGTATCAGACTTGCGAAAATTTTGATGGTTTCTCAACCATTCCTTAACTTCAAACTCCCGTATCTCGCGAACGGATTGACGAACTCGAGAATTTCCTATTGCATCTGAAAGCAGAAACTCGCCCGATTACAAAGATATGTGTGTTTTCCCCCTAGGCCTTTGTAGTTGTTGGTTTCGAGTATCAGACTTGCGAAAATTTTGATGGTTTCTCAACCATTCCATAACTTCAAACTCCCATATCTCGCGAACGGATTGACGAACTCGAGAAATTCCTGTTGCATCTGAATGCAGAAACTCGCCCGATTACAACGGTATGTGTATTTTTGCCCTAGGCCATTGCAGTTATTGGATTAGCGTATCGGACTTGCGAAAATTTTGATGATTTCTCAACCATTCCTTAACTTCAAATTCCCATATCCCGCGAACGGATTGACGAACACGAGAAATTCCTGTTGCATGTGAAAGTAGAAAGTCGCCCGATTACAACGGAATGTGTATTTTTCCCCTAGGCCTTTGAAGTTATTGGTTTCGAGTATCAGACTTGCGAAAATTTTGATGGATTCTCAACCATTCCTTAACTTCAAACTCCCATATCTCGCGAACGGATTGACGAACTCGAGAATTTCCTATTGCATCTGAAAGCAGAAACTCGCCCGATCACAAAGATATGTGTTTTTTCCCCCTAGGCCTTTGTAGTTGTTGGTTTCGAGTATCAGACTTGCGAAAATTTTGATGGTTTCTCAACCATTCCATAACTTCAAACTTCCATATCTCGCGAACGGATTGACGAACTCGAGAATTTCCTATTGCATCTGAATGCAGAAACTCGCCCGATTACAACGGTATGTGTATTTTTGCCCTAGGCCATAGTAGTTGTTGGTTTCGAGTATCAGACTTGCGAAAATTTTGATGGTTTCTCAACCATTCCATAACTTCAAACTTCCATATCTCGCGAACGGACTGACGAACTCGAGAATTTCCTATTGCATCTGAAAGCAGAAACTCGCCCGATTGCGACGGTGTGTGTACTTTTTCCCTAGGCCATTCCAGTTGTTGGTTTCGAGTATCAGACCAGCGAAAATTTTGATGGTTTCTAAAGCATTCCTTAACTTCGAACTTCCATATCTCGCGAACGGATTGACGAACTCGAGAATTTCCTATTGCATCTGAATGCAGAAACTCGCCCGATTACAACGGTATGTGTATTTTTGCCCTAGCCCATAGTACTTGTTGGTTTCGAGTATCAGACCAGCGAAAATTTTGATGGTTTCTCATGCATTCCTTAACTTCAAACTTCCATATCTCGCGAACGGATTGACGAAGTCGAGAATTTCCTATTGCATCTGACAGCAGAAACTCGCCCGATTACAACGGTGTGTGTATTTTTGCCCTAGGCCATAGTAGTTATTCAATGCGAGTATCAGACTTGCGAAAATTTTGATGATTTCTCAACCATTCCTTAACTTCAAATTCCCATATCCCGCGAACGGATTGACGAACACGAGAAATTCCTGTTGCATGTGAAAGTAGAAAGTCGCCCGATTACAACGGAATGTGTATTTTTCCCCTAGGCCTTTGAAGTTATTGGTTTCGAGTATCAGACTTGCGAAAATTTTGATGGATTCTCAACCATTCCTTAACTTCAAACTCCCATATCTCGCGAACGGATTGACGAACTCGAGAATTTCCTATTGCATCTGAAAGCAGAAACTCGACCGATCACAAAGATATGTGTTTTTTCCCCCTAGGCCTTTGTAGTTGTTGGTTTCGAGTATCAGACTTGCGAAAATTTTGATGGTTTCTCAACCATTCCATAACTTCAAACTTCCATATCTCGCGAACGGATTGACGAACTCGAGAATTTCCTATTGCATCTGAATGCAGAAACTCGCCCGATTACAACGGTATGTGTATTTTTGCCCTAGGCCATAGTAGTTGTTGGTTTCGAGTATCAGACTTGCGAAAATTTTGATGGTTTCTCAACCATTCCATAACTTCAAACTTCCATATCTCGCGAACGGACTGACGAACTCGAGAATTTCCTATTGCATCTGAAAGCAGAAACTCGCCCGATTGCGACGGTGTGTGTACTTTTTCCCTAGGCCATTCCAGTTGTTGGTTTCGAGTATCAGACCAGCGAAAATTTTGATGGTTTCTAAAGCATTCTTTAACTTCAAACTTCCATATCTCGCGAACGGATTGACGAACTCGAGAATTTCCTATTGCATCTGAATGCAGAAACTCGCCCGATTACAACGGTATGTGTATTTTTGCCCTAGCCCATAGTAGTTGTTGGTTTCGAGTATCAGACCAGCGAAAATTTTGATGGTTTCTCATGCATTCCTTAGCTTCAAACTTCCATATCTCGCGAACGGATTGACGAAGTCGAGAATTTCCAATTGCATCTGACAGCAGAAACTCGCCCGATTACAACGGTGTGTGTATTTTTGCCCTAGGCCATAGTAGTTATTCAATGCGAGTATCAGACTTGCGAAAATTTTGATGATTTCTCAACCATTCCTTAACTTCAAACTGCCATATCTCGCGAACGCATTGACGAACTCCAGAAATTCCTGTTGCATCTGAAAGTAGAAACTCGCCCGATTACAACGGTATGTGTATTTTTACCCTAGGCATTTGTAGTTATTGGTTTCGAGTATCAGACTTGCGAAAATTTTGATGGTTTCTCAACCATTCCTTAACTTCAAACTCCCATATCTCGCGAACGGATTGACGAACTCGAGAAATTCCTGTTGCATCTGATAGTAGAAACTCGCCCGATTACAACGGTATGTGTATTTTTACCCTAGGCATTTGTAGTTATTGGTTTCGAGTATCAGACCTGCGAAAATTTTTATGGTTTCTCAACCATTCCTTAACTTCAAACTCCCATATCTCGCGAACGGATTGACGAACTCGAGAAATTCCTATTGCATCAGAAAGTAGAAACCCGCCCGATTACAATGGTGTTTGTACTTTTCCCCTAGGCCATTCCAGTTATTGGTTTCGAGTATTCGACCAGCGAAAACTTTGATGGTTTCTCAACCATTCCTTAACTTCAAATTATCATATCCCGCGAACGGATTGACGAACTCGAGAAATTCCTGTTGCATGTGAAAGTCGAAAGTCGCCCGATTACAACGGTATGTGTATTTTTCCCCTAGGCCTTTGAAGTTATTGGTTTCGAGTATCACACTTGCGAAAATTTTGATGGTTTCTCAACCATTCTTTATTTTCACACTTCCGTATCTCGCGAACGGATTGACGAACTCGAGAATTTCCTATTGCATCTGAAAGCAGAAACTTGCCCGATTACAACGGTGTGTGTACTTTTCCCCTAGGCCATTCCAGTTGTTGGATTCGAGTATCAGACCAGCGAAAATTTTGATGGTTTCTCAAGCATTCCTTAACTTCAAACTCCCATATCTCGCGAACGGATTGAAGAACTCGAGAATTTCCTGTTGCATCTGAAAGTAGAAACTCGCCCGATTACAAAGATATGTGTGTTTTCCCCCTAGGCCTTTGTAGTTGTTGGTTTCGAGTATCAGACTTGCGAAAATTTTGATGATTTCTCAACCATGCCTTAACTTCCAACTCCCATATCTCGCGAACGGATTGACGAACTCGAGAATTTCCTATTGCATCTGAAAGCAGAAACTCGCCCGATTACAACGGTATGTGTATTTTTCTCCTAGGCCCTAGTAGTTATTGATTTCAAGTATCATACTTGCGAAAATTTTGATGGTTTCTCAACAATTCCTTAACTTCCAACTCCCATATCTCGCGAACGGATTGACGAACTCGAGAAATTCCTGTTGCATCTGAAAGTAGAAACTCGCCCGATTACAAAGATATGTGTGTTTTCCCCCTAGGCCTTTGTAGTTGTTTGTTTCGAGTATCAGACTTGCGAAAATTTTGATGGTTTCTCAACCATTCCTTAACTTCAAACTCCCGTATCTCGCGAACGGATTGACGAACTCGAGAATTTCCTATTGCATCTGAAAGCAGAAACTCGCCCGATTACAAAGATATGTGTGTTTTCCCCCTAGGCCTTTGTAGTTGTTGGTTTCGAGTATCAGACTTGCGAAAATTTTGATGGTTTCTCAACCATTCCATAACTTCAAACTCCCATATCTCGCGAACGGATTGACGAACTCGAGAAATTCCTGTTGCATCTGAATGCAGAAACTCGCCCGATTACAACGGTATGTGTATTTTTGCCCTAGGCCATTGCAGTTATTGGATTCGCGTATCGGACTTGCGAAAATTTTGATGATTTCTCAACCATTCCTTAACTTCAAATTCCCATATCCCGCGAACGGATTGACGAACACGAGAAATTCCTGTTGCATGTGAAAGTAGAAAGTCGCCCGATTACAACGGAATGTGTATTTTTCCCCTAGGCCTTTGAAGTTATTGGTTTCGAGTATCAGACTTGCGAAAATTTTGATGGATTCTCAACCATTCCTTAACTTCAAACTCCCATATCTCGCGAACGGATTGACGAACTCGAGAATTTCCTATTGCATCTGAAAGCAGAAACTCGCCCGATCACAAAGATATGTGTTTTTTCCCCCTAGGCCTTTGTAGTTGTTGGTTTCGAGTATCAGACTTGCGAAAATTTTGATGGTTTCTCAACCATTCCATAACTTCAAACTTCCATATCTCGCGAACGGATTGACGAACTCGAGAATTTCCTATTGCATCTGAATGCAGAAACTCGCCCGATTACAACGGTATGTGTATTTTTGCCCTAGGCCATAGTAGTTGTTGGTTTCGAGTATCAGACTTGCGAAAATTTTGATGGTTTCTCAACCATTCCATAACTTCAAACTTCCATATCTCGCGAACGGACTGACGAACTCGAGAATTTCCTATTGCATCTGAAAGCAGAAACTCGCCCGATTGCGACGGTGTGTGTACTTTTTCCCTAGGCCATTCCAGTTGTTGGTTTCGAGTATCAGACCAGCGAAAATTTTGATGGTTTCTAAAGCATTCCTTAACTTCAAACTTCCATATCTCGCGAACGGATTGACGAACTCGAGAATTTCCTATTGCATCTGAATGCAGAAACTCGCCCGATTACAACGGTATGTGTATTTTTGCCCTAGCCCATAGTAGTTGTTGGTTTCGAGTATCAGACCAGCGAAAATTTTGATGGTTTCTCATGCATTCCTTAACTTCAAACTTCCATATCTCGCGAACGGATTGACGAAGTCGAGAATTTCCTATTGCATCTGACAGCAGAAACTCGCCCGATTACAACGGTGTGTGTATTTTTGCCCTAGGCCATAGTAGTTATTCAATGCGAGTATCAGACTTGCGAAAATTTTGATGATTTCTCAACCATTCCTTAACTTCAAACTGCCATATCTCGCGAACGCATTGACGAACTCCAGAAATTCCTGTTGCATCTGAAAGTAGAAACTCGCCCGATTACAACGGTATGTGTATTTTTACCCTAGGCATTTGTAGTTATTGGTTTCGAGTATCAGACTTGCGAAAATTTTGATGGTTTCTCAACCATTCCTTAACTTCAAACTCCCATATCTCGCGAACGGATTGACGAACTCGAGAAATTCCTGTTGCATCTGATAGTAGAAACTCGCCCGATTACAACGGTATGTGTATTTTTCCCCTAGGCCCTAGTAGTTCTTGATTTCAAGTATCAGACTTGCGAAAATTGTGATGGTTTCTAAACCATTCCTTAACTTCACACTTCCATATCTCGCGAACGGATTGACGAACTCGAGAATTTCCTATTGCATCTGAACGCAGAAACTCGCCCGATTACAACGGTATGTGTATTTTTACCCTAGGCATTTGTAGTTATTGGTTTCGAGTATCAGACTTGCGAAAATTTTTATGGTTTCTCAACCATTCCTTAACTTCAAACTCCCATATCTCGCGAACGGATTGACGAACTCGAGAAATTCCTATTGCATCAGAAAGTAGAAACCCGCCCGATTACAATGGTGTTTGTACTTTTCCCCTAGGCCATTCCAGTTATTGGTTTCGAGTATTCGACCAGCGAAAACTTTGATGGTTTCTCAACCATTCCTTAACTTCAAATTATCATATCCCGCGAACGGATTGACGAACTCGAGAAATTCCTGTTGCATGTGAAAGTCGAAAGTCGCCCGATTACAACGGTATGTGTATTTTTCCCCTAGGCCTTTGAAGTTATTGGTTTCGAGTATCACACTTGCGAAAATTTTGATGGTTTCTCAACCATTCTTTATTTTCACACTTCCGTATCTCGCGAACGGATTGACGAACTCGAGAATTTCCTATTGCATCTGAAAGCAGAAACTTGCCCGATTACAACGGTGTGTGTACTTTTCCCCTAGGCCATTCCAGTTGTTGGATTCGAGTATCAGACCAGCGAAAATTTTGATGGTTTCTCAAGCATTCCTTAACTTCAAACTCCCATATCTCGCGAACGGATTGACGAACTCGAGAATTTCCTGTTGCATCTGAAAGTAGAAACTCGCCCGATTACAAAGATATGTGTGTTTTCCCCCTAGGCCTTTGTAGTTGTTGGTTTCGAGTATCAGACTTGCGAAAATTTTGATGATTTCTCAACCATGCCTTAACTTCCAACTCCCATATCTCGCGAACGGATTGACGAACTCGAGAATTTCCTATTGCATCTGAAAGCAGAAACTCGCCCGATTACAACGGTATGTGTATTTTTCTCCTAGGCCCTAGTAGTTATTGATTTCAAGTATCATACTTGCGAAAATTTTGATGGTTTCTCAACAATTCCTTAACTTCCAACTCCCATATATCGCGAACGGATTGACGAACTCGAGAAATTCCTGTTGCATCTGAAAGTAAAAACTCGCCCGATTACAAAGATATGTGTGTTTTCCCCCTAGGCCTTTGTAGTTGTTTGTTTCGAGTATCAGACTTGCGAAAATTTTGATGGTTTCTCAACCATTCCTTAACTTCAAACTCCCGTATCTCGCGAACGGATTGACGAACTCGAGAATTTCCTATTGCATCTGAAAGCAGAAACTCGCCCGATTACAAAGATATGTGTGTTTTCCCCCTAGGCCTTTGTAGTTGTTGGTTTCGAGTATCAGACTTGCGAAAATTTTGATGGTTTCTCAACCATTCCTTAACTTCAAATTCCCATATCCCGCGAACGGATTGACGAACATGAGAAATTCCTGTTGCATGTGAAAGTAGAAAGTCGCCCGATTACAACGGTATGTGTATTTTTCCCCTAGGCCTTTGAAGTTATTGGTTTCGAGTATCAGACTTGCGAAAATTTTGATGGATTCTCAACCATTCCTTAACTTCAAACTCCCATATCTCGCGAACGGATTGACGAACTCGAGAATTTCCTATTGCATCTGAAAGCAGAAACTCGCCCGATCACAAAGATATGTGTTTTTTCCCCCTAGGCCTTTGTAGTTGTTGGTTTCGAGTATCAGACTTGCGAAAATTTTGATGGTTTCTCAACCATTCCATAACTTCAAACTTCCATATCTCGCGAACGGATTGACGAACTCGAGAATTTCCTATTGCATCTGAATGCAGAAACTCGCCCGATTACAACGGTATGTGTATTTTTGCCCTAGGCCATAGTAGTTGTTGGTTTCGAGTATCAGACTTGCGAAAATTTTGATGGTTTCTCAACCATTCCTTAACTTCAAAGTCCCATATCTCGTGAACGGATTGACGAACTCGAGAAATTCCTGTTGCATCTGAAAGTAGAAACTCACCCGATTACAACGGTATGTGTATTTTTCCCCTAGGCCATTGTAGTTATTGGTTTCGAGTATCAGACTTGCGAAAATTTTGATGGTATCTCAACCATTCCTTAACTTCAAACTTCCATATCTCGCGAACGGATTGACGAACTCGAGAATTTCCTATTGCATCTGAAAGCAGAAACTCGCCCGATTACAAAGGTATGTGCATTTTTGCCATAGGCCATAGTGGTTATTGGTTTCGAGTATCAGACTTGCGAAAATTGTGATGGTTTCACAACCATTCCTTAACTTCAAACTCCCATATCTCGCGAACGGATTGACGAACTCGAGAAATTCCTGTTGCATCTGATAGTAGAAACTCGCCCGATTACAACGGTATGTGTATTTTTCCCCTAGGCCCTAGTAGTTTTTGATTTCAAGTATCAGACTTGCGAAAATTGTGATGGTTTCTAAACCATTCCTTAACTTCACACTTCCATATCTCGCGAACGGATTGACGAACTCGAGAATTTCCTATTGCATCTGAACGCAGAAACTCGCCCGATTACAACGGTATGTGTATTTTTACCCTAGGCATTTGTAGTTATTGGTTTCGAGTATCAGACTTGCGAAAATTTTTATGGTTTCTCAACCATTCCTTAACTTCAAACTCCCATACCTCGCGAACGGATTGACGAACTCGAGAAATTCCTATTGCATCAGAAAGTAGAAACCCGCCCGATTACAATGGTGTTTGTACTTTTCCCCTAGGCCATTCCAGTTATTGGTTTCGAGTATTCGACCAGCGAAAACTTTGATGGTTTCTCAACCATTCCTTAACTTCAAATTATCATATCCCGCGAACGGATTGACGAACTCGAGAAATTCCTGTTGCATGTGAAAGTCGAAAGTCGCCCGATTACAACGGTATGTGTATTTTTCCCCTAGGCCTTTGAAGTTATTGGTTTCGAGTATCACACTTGCGAAAATTTTGATGGTTTCTCAACCATTCTTTATTTTCACACTTCCGTATCTCGCGAACGGATTGACGAACTCGAGAATTTCCTATTGCATCTGAAAGCAGAAACTTGCCCGATTACAACGGTGTGTGTACTTTTCCCCTAGGCCATTCCAGTTGTTGGATTCGAGTATCAGACCAGCGAAAATTTTGATGGTTTCTCAAGCATTCCTTAACTTCAAACTCCCATATCTCGCGAACGGATTGACGAACTCGAGAATTTCCTGTTGCATCTGAAAGTAGAAACTCGCCCGATTACAAAGATATGTGTGTTTTCCCACTAGGCCTTTGTAGTTGTTGGTTTCGAGTATCAGACTTGCGAAAATTTTGATGATTTCTCAACCATGCCTTAACTTCCAACTCCCATATCTCGCGAACGGATTGACGAACTCGAGAATTTCCTATTGCATCTGAAAGCAGAAACTCGCCCGATTACAACGGTATGTGTATTTTTCTCCTAGGCCCTAGTAGTTATTGATTTCAAGTATCATACTTGCGAAAATTTTGATGGTTTCTCAACAATTCCTTAACTTCCAACTCCCATATCTCGCGAACGGATTGACGAACTCGAGAAATTCCTGTTGCATCTGAAAGTAGAAACTCGCCCGATTACAAAGATATGTGTGTTTTCCCCCTAGGCCTTTGTAGTTGTTTGTTTCGAGTATCAGACTTGCGAAAATTTTGATGGTTTCTCAACCATTCCTTAACTTCAAACTCCCGTATCTCGCGAACGGATTGACGAACTCGAGAATTTCCTATTGCATCTGAAAGCAGAAACTCGCCCGATTACAAAGATATGTGTGTTTTCCCCCTAGGCCTTTGTAGTTGTTGGTTTCGAGTATCAGACTTGCGAAAATTTTGATGGTTTCTCAACCATTCCATAACTTCAAACTCCCATATCTCGCGAACGGATTGACGAACTCGAGAAATTCCTGTTGCATCTGAATGCAGAAACTCGCCCGATTACAACGGTATGTGTATTTTTGCCCTAGGCCATTGCAGTTATTGGATTCGCGTATCGGACTTGCGAAAATTTTGATGATTTCTCAACCATTCCTTAACTTCAAATTCCCATATCCCGCGAACGGATTGACGAACACGAGAAATTCCTGTTGCATGTGAAAGCAGAAACTCGCCCGATTACAACGGTATGTGTATTTTTCTCCTAGGCCCTAGTAGTTATTGATTTCAAGTATCATACTTGCGAAAATTTTGATGGTTTCTCAACAATTCCTTAACTTCCAACTCCCATATATCGCGAACGGATTGACGAACTCGAGAAATTCCTGTTGCATCTGAAAGTAAAAACTCGCCCGATTACAAAGATATGTGTGTTTTCCCCCTAGGCCTTTGTAGTTGTTTGTTTCGAGTATCAGACTTGCGAAAATTTTGATGGTTTCTCAACCATTCCTTAACTTCAAACTCCCGTATCTCGCGAACGGATTGACGAACTCGAGAATTTCCTATTGCATCTGAAAGCAGAAACTCGCCCGATTACAAAGATATGTGTGTTTTCCCCCTAGGCCTTTGTAGTTGTTGGTTTCGAGTATCAGACTTGCGAAAATTTTGATGGTTTCTCAACCATTCCTTAACTTCAAATTCCCATATCCCGCGAACGGATTGACGAACATGAGAAATTCCTGTTGCATGTGAAAGTAGAAAGTCGCCCGATTACAACGGTATGTGTATTTTTCCCCTAGGCCTTTGAAGTTATTGGTTTCGAGTATCAGACTTGCGAAAATTTTGATGGATTCTCAACCATTCCTTAACTTCAAACTCCCATATCTCGCGAACGGATTGACGAACTCGAGAATTTCCTATTGCATCTGAAAGCAGAAACTCGCCCGATCACAAAGATATGTGTTTTTTCCCCCTAGGCCTTTGTAGTTGTTGGTTTCGAGTATCAGACTTGCGAAAATTTTGATGGTTTCTCAACCATTCCATAACTTCAAACTTCCATATCTCGCGAACGGATTGACGAACTCGAGAATTTCCTATTGCATCTGAATGCAGAAACTCGCCCGATTACAACGGTATGTGTATTTTTGCCCTAGGCCATAGTAGTTGTTGGTTTCGAGTATCAGACTTGCGAAAATTTTGATGGTTTCTCAACCATTCCTTAACTTCAAAGTCCCATATCTCGTGAACGGATTGACGAACTCGAGAAATTCCTGTTGCATCTGAAAGTAGAAACTCACCCGATTACAACGGTATGTGTATTTTTCCCCTAGGCCATTGTAGTTATTGGTTTCGAGTATCAGACTTGCGAAAATTTTGATGGTATCTCAACCATTCCTTAACTTCAAACTTCCATATCTCGCGAACGGATTGACGAACTCGAGAATTTCCTATTGCATCTGAAAGCAGAAACTCGCCCGATTACAAAGGTATGTGCATTTTTGCCATAGGCCATAGTGGTTATTGGTTTCGAGTATCAGACTTGCGAAAATTGTGATGGTTTCACAACCATTCCTTAACTTCAAACTGCCATATCTCGCGAACGCATTGACGAACTCGAGAATTTCCTATTGCATCTGAAAGCAGAAACTCGCCCGATCACAAAGATATGTGTTTTTTCCCCCTAGGCCTTTGTAGTTGTTGGTTTCGAGTATCAGACTTGCGAAAATTTTGATGGTTTCTCAACCATTCCATAACTTCAAACTTCCATATCTCGCGAACGGATTGACGAACTCGAGAATTTCCTATTGCATCTGACAGCAGAAACTCGCCCGATTACAACGGTATGTGTATTTCTTCCCTAGGCCATAGTAGTTATTGGATGCGAGTATCAGACTTGCGAAAATTTTGATGATTTCTCAACCATTGCTTAACTTCAAACTGCCATATCTCGCGAACGCATTGACGAACTCGAGAAATTCCTGTTGCATCTGAAAGTAGAAACTCGCCCGGTTACAACGGCATGTGTATTTTTCCCCTAGGCCATTGTAGTTATTGGTTTCGAGTATCAGACTTGCGAAAATTTTGATGGTTTCTCAACCATTCCTTAACTTCAAACTCCCATTTCTCGCGTACGGATTGACGAACTCGAGAAATTCCTGTTGCATCTGAAAGTAGAAACTCGCCCGATTATAATGGTACATGTACTTTTCCCCTAGGCCATTCCACTTATTGGTTTCGAGTATCAGACTTGCGAAAATTTTGATGGTTTCTCAACCATTCCTTAACTTCACACTTCCATATCTCGCGAACGGATTGACGAACTCGAGAATTTCCTATTGCATCTGAAAGCAGAAACTCGCCCGATTACAACAGTATGTGTATTTTTGCCCTAGGCCATAGTAGTTATTGGATTCGAGTGTCAGACTTGCGAAAATTTTGATGATTTCTCAACCATTCCTTAATTTCAAACTCCCATATCTCGCGAACGCATTGACGAACTCGAGAAATTCCTGTTGTATCTGAAAGTAGAAACTCGCCCGATTACAATGGTGTGGGTACTTTTCCCCTAGGCCATTCCAGTTATTGGTTTCGAGTATCAGACTTGCGAAAATTTTGATGGTTTCTCAACCATTCCTTAATTTCAAAGTCCCATATCTCGTGAACGGATTGACGAACTCGAGAAATTCCTGTTGCATCTGAAAGTAGAAACTCACCCGATTACAACGGTATGTGTATTTTTCCCCTAGGCCATTGTAGTTATTGGTTTCGAGTATCAGACTTGCGAAAATTTTGATGGTATCTCAACCATTCCTTAACTTCAAACTTCCATATCTCGCGAACGGATTGACGAACTCGAGAATTTCCTATTGCATCTGAAAGCAGAAACTCGCCCGATTACAAAGGTATGTGCATTTTTGCCATAGGCCATAGTGGTTATTGGTTTCGAGTATCAGACTTGCGAAAATTGTGATGGTTTCACAACCATTCCTTAACTTCAAACTCCCATATCTCGTGAACGGATTGACGAACTCGAGAAATTCCTGTTGCATCTGAAAGTAGAAACTCACCCGATTACAACGTTATGTGTATTTTTCCCCTAGGCCATTGTAGTTATTGGTTTCGAGTATCAGACTTGCGAAAATTTTGATGGTTTCTCAACCATTCCTTAACTTCACACTTCCATATCTCGCGAACGGATTGACGAACTCGAGAATTTCCTATTGCATCTGAAAGCAGAAACTCGCCCGATTACAACGGTATGTGTATTTTTCTCCTAGGCCATTGTAGTTATTGGTTTCGAGTATCAGAATTGCGAAAATTTTGATGGTTTCTCAACCATTCCTTAACTTCAAACTCCCATATCTCGCGAACGGATTGACGAACTCGAGAAATTCCTGTTGCATCTGAAAGCAGAAACTCGCCCGATTACAACGGTGTGTGTACTTTTCCCCTAGGCCATTCCAGTTATTGGTTTCGAGTATCAGACCAGCGAAAATTTTGATGGTTTCTCAACCATTCCTTAACTCCAAACTCCCATATCCCGCGAACGGATTGACGAACTCGAGAATTTCCTATTGCATCTGAAAGGAGAAACTCGCCCGATTACAACGGTGTGTGTACTTTTCCCCTAGGCCATTCCAGTTGTTGGTTTCGAGTATCAGACCAGAGAAAATTTTGATGGTTTCTCAAGCATTCCTTAACTTCAAACTTCCATATCACGCGATCGGATTGACGAACTCGGAAAATTCCTGTTGTCTCTGAAAGTAGAAACTCGCCCGATTACAATGGTGTGTGTACTTTTCCCCTAGGCCATACCACTTATTGGTTTCGAGTATCAGACTTCCGAAAATTTTGATGGTTTCTCAACCATTCCTTAAATTCACACTTCCATATCTCGCGAACGGATTGACGAACTCGAGAATTTCCTATTGCATCTGAAAGCAGAATCTCGCCCGATCACAACGGTATGTGTATTTTTCCCCTAGGCCATTGTAGTTATTGGTTTCGAGTATCAGCCTTGCGAAAATTTTGATGGTTTTTCAACCATTACTTAACTTCCAACACCCATATCTCGCGATCGGATTGACGAACTCGAGAATTTCCTATTGCATCTGAAAGGAGAAACCCGCCCGATTACAACGGTGTGTGTACTTTTCCCCTAGGCCATTCCAGTTGTTGGTTTCGAGTATCAGACCAGAGAAAATTTTGATGGTTTCTCAAGCATTCCTTAACTTCAAACTTCCATATCACGCGATCGGATTGACGAACTCGGAAAATTCCTGTTGTCTCTGAAAGTAGAAACTCGCCCGATTACAATGGTGTGTGTACTTTTCCCCTAGGCCATACCACTTATTGGTTTCGAGTATCAGACTTCCGAAAATTTTGATGGTTTCTCAACCATTCCTTAAATTCACACTTCCATATCTCGCGAACGGATTGACGAACTCGAGAATTTCCTATTGCATCTGAAAGCAGAATCTCGCCCGATCACAACGGTATGTGTATTTTTCCCCTAGGCCATTGTAGTTATTGGTTTCGAGTATCAGCCTTGCGAAAATTTTGATGGTTTTTCAACCATTACTTAACTTCCAACTCCCATATCTCGCGATCGGATTGACGAACTCGAGAATTTCCTATTGCATCTGAAAGCAGAAACTTGCCCGATTTCAACGGTATGTATATTTTTGCCCTAGGCCATAGTAGTTATTGGTTTCGAATATCAGACTTGCGAAAATTTTGTTGGTTCCTCAAGCATTCCTTAACTTCAAACTTCCATATCTCGCGAACGGATTGACGAACTCGAGAATTTCCTATTGCATCTGAAAGCAGAATCTCGCCCGATCACAACGGTATGTGTATTTTTCCCCTAGGCCATTGTAGTTATTGGTTTCGAGTATCAGACTTGCGAAAATTGTGATGGTTTCTCAACAATTCCTTATCTTCAAACTCCCATATCTCGCGAACGGATGACGAACTCGAGAATTTCCTATTGCATCTGAAAGTAGTAACTCGCCCGATTACAACGGTATGTGTATTTTTCCTCTAGGCCATTGTGGTTATTGGTTTCGTGTATCAGACTTGCGAAAATTTTGATGGTTTCTCAACCATTCCTTAACTTCACACTTCCATATCTCGCGAACGGATTGACGAACTCGAGAATATCCTATTGCATCTGAAAGGAGAAACTCGCCCCATTACAACGGTGTGTGTACTTTTCCCCTAGGCCATTCCAGTAGTTTGTTTCGAGTATCAGACCAGCGAAAATTTTGATGGTTTCTCAAGCATTCCTTAACTTCAAACTTCCATATCTCGCGAACGGATTGACGAACTCGAGAATTTCCTATTGCATTTGAAAGCAGAATCTCGCCCGATCACAACGGTATGTGTATTTTTCCCCTAGGCCATTGTGGTTATTGGTTTCGAGTATCAGACTTGCGAAAATTGTGATGGTTTCTCAACAATTCCTTATCTTCAAACTCCCATATCTCGCGAACGGATGACGAACTCGAGAATTTCCTATTGCATCTGAAAGTAGTAACTCGCCCGATTACAACGGTATGTGTATTTTTCCTCTAGGCCATTGTGGTTATTGGTTTCGTGTATCAGACTTGCGAAAATTTTGATGGTTTCTCAACCATTCCTTAACTTCAAACTCCCATATCCCGCGAACGGATTGACGAACTCGAGAAATTCCTGTTGCATCTGAAAGTAGAAACTCGCCCGATTACAACGGTATGTGTATTTTTCCTCTAGGCCATTGTGGTTATTGGTTTCGTGTATCAGACTTGCGAAAATTTTGATGGTTTCTCAACCATTCCTTAACTTCAAACTCCCATTTCTCGCGAACGGATTGACGAACTCGAAAAATTCCTGTTGCATCTGAAAGTTAAAACTCGCCCGATTACAATGGTATGTCTACTTTTCCCCTAGGCCATTCCAGTTATTGGTTTCGAGTATCAGACTTGCGAAAATTGTGATGGTTTCTCAACAATTCCTTATCTTCAAACTCCCATATCTCGCGAACGGATGACGAACTCGAGAATTTCCTATTGCATCTGAAAGCAGAAACTCGCCCGATTACAACGGTGTGTGTACTTTTCCCCTAGGGCATTCCAGTTGTTGGTTTCGAGTATCAGACTTGCGAAAATTTTGATGGTCTCTCAACCATTCCTTAACTTCAAACTCCCATATCTCGCGAACGGAGTGACGAACTCGAGAATTTCCTATTGCATCTGAAAGCAGAAACTCGCCCGATTACAACGGTATGTGTATTTTTGTCCTAGGCCATAGTAGTTACTGGATTCGTGTATCAGACTTGCGAAAATTTTGATGGTTTCTCAACCATTCCTTAACTTCAAACTCCCATATCTCGCGAACGGATTCACGAACTCGAGAAATTCCTGTTGTATCTGAAAGTAGAAACTCGCCCGATTACAAAGATATGTGTGTTTTCCCCGTAGGCCTTTGTAGTTATTGGTTTCGAGTATCAGACCAGCGAAAATTTTGATGATTTCTCAAACATTCCTTAACTCCAAACTCCCATATCCCGCGAACGGATTGACGAACTCGAGAATTTCCTATTGCATCTGAAAGGAGAAACTCGCCCGATTACAACGGTGTGTGTACTTTTCCCCTAGGCCATTCCAGTTGTTGGTTTCGAGTATCAGACCAGAGAAAATTTTGATGGTTTCTCAAGCATTCCTTAACTTCAAACTTCCATATCACGCGATCGGATTGACGAACTCGGAAAATTCCTGTTGTCTCTGAAAGTAGAAACTCGCCCGATTACAATGGTGTGTGTACTTTTCCCCTAGGCCATACCACTTATTGGTTTCGAGTATCAGACTTCCGAAAATTTTGATGGTTTCTCAACCATTCCTTAAATTCACACTTCCATATCTCGCGAACGGATTGACGAACTCGAGAATTTCCTATTGCATCTGAAAGCAGAATCTCGCCCGATCACAACGGTATGTGTATTTTTCCCCTAGGCCATTGTAGTTATTGGTTTCGAGTATCAGCCTTGCGAAAATTTTGATGGTTTTTCAACCATTACTTAACTTCCAACACCCATATCTCGCGATCGGATTGACGAACTCGAGAATTTCCTATTGCATCTGAAAGGAGAAACCCGCCCGATTACAACGGTGTGTGTACTTTTCCCCTAGGCCATTCCAGTTGTTGGTTTCGAGTATCAGACCAGAGAAAATTTTGATGGTTTCTCAAGCATTCCTTAACTTCAAACTTCCATATCACGCGATCGGATTGACGAACTCGGAAAATTCCTGTTGTCTCTGAAAGTAGAAACTCGCCCGATTACAATGGTGTGTGTACTTTTCCCCTAGGCCATACCACTTATTGGTTTCGAGTATCAGACTTCCGAAAATTTTGATGGTTTCTCAACCATTCCTTAAATTCACACTTCCATATCTCGCGAACGGATTGACGAACTCGAGAATTTCCTATTGCATCTGAAAGCAGAATCTCGCCCGATCACAACGGTATGTGTATTTTTCCCCTAGGCCATTGTAGTTATTGGTTTCGAGTATCAGCCTTGCGAAAATTTTGTTGGTTCCTCAAGCATTCCTTAACTTCAAACTTCCATATCTCGCGAACGGATTGACGAACTCGAGAATTTCCTATTGCATCTGAAAGCAGAATCTCGCCCGATCACAACGGTATGTGTATTTTTCCCCTAGGCCATTGTAGTTATTGGTTTCGAGTATCAGACTTGCGAAAATTGTGATGGTTTCTCAACAATTCCTTATCTTCAAACTCCCATATCTCGCGAACGGATGACGAACTCGAGAATTTCCTATTGCATCTGAAAGTAGTAACTCGCCCGATTACAACGGTATGTGTATTTTTCCTCTAGGCCATTGTGGTTATTGGTTTCGTGTATCAGACTTGCGAAAATTTTGATGGTTTCTCAACCATTCCTTAACTTCACACTTCCATATCTCGCGAACGGATTGACGAACTCGAGAATATCCTATTGCATCTGAAAGGAGAAACTCGCCCCATTACAACGGTGTGTGTACTTTTCCCCTAGGCCATTCCAGTAGTTTGTTTCGAGTATCAGACCAGCGAAAATTTTGATGGTTTCTCAAGCATTCCTTAACTTCAAACTTCCATATCTCGCGAACGGATTGACGAACTCGAGAATTTCCTATTGCATTTGAAAGCAGAATCTCGCCCGATCACAACGGTATGTGTATTTTTCCCCTAGGCCATTGTGGTTATTGGTTTCGAGTATCAGACTTGCGAAAATTGTGATGGTTTCTCAACAATTCCTTATCTTCAAACTCCCATATCTCGCGAACGGATGACGAACTCGAGAATTTCCTATTGCATCTGAAAGTAGTAACTCGCCCGATTACAACGGTATGTGTATTTTTCCTCTAGGCCATTGTGGTTATTGGTTTCGTGTATCAGACTTGCGAAAATTTTGATGGTTTCTCAACCATTCCTTAACTTCAAACTCCCATATCCCGCGAACGGATTGACGAACTCGAGAAATTCCTGTTGCATCTGAAAGTAGAAACTCGCCCGATTACAACGGTATGTGTATTTTTCCTCTAGGCCATTGTGGTTATTGGTTTCGTGTATCAGACTTGCGAAAATTTTGATGGTTTCTCAACCATTCCTTAACTTCAAACTCCCATTTCTCGCGAACGGATTGACGAACTCGAAAAATTCCTGTTGCATCTGAAAGTTAAAACTCGCCCGATTACAATGGTATGTCTACTTTTCCCCTAGGCCATTCCAGTTATTGGTTTCGAGTATCAGACTTGCGAAAATTGTGATGGTTTCTCAACAATTCCTTATCTTCAAACTCCCATATCTCGCGAACGGATGACGAACTCGAGAATTTCCTATTGCATCTGAAAGCAGAAACTCGCCCGATTACAACGGTGTGTGTACTTTTCCCCTAGGGCATTCCAGTTGTTGGTTTCGAGTATCAGACTTGCGAAAATTTTGATGGTCTCTCAACCATTCCTTAACTTCAAACTCCCATATCTCGCGAACGGAGTGACGAACTCGAGAATTTCCTATTGCATCTGAAAGCAGAAACTCGCCCGATTACAACGGTATGTGTATTTTTGTCCTAGGCCATAGTAGTTACTGGATTCGTGTATCAGACTTGCGAAAATTTTGATGGTTTCTCAACCATTCCTTAACTTCAAACTCCCATATCTCGCGAACGGATTCACGAACTCGAGAAATTCCTGTTGTATCTGAAAGTAGAAACTCGCCCGATTACAAAGATATGTGTGTTTTCCCCGTAGGCCTTTGTAGTTATTGGTTTCGAGTATCAGACTTGCGAAAATTTTGATGGTTTCTCAACCATTCCTTAACTTTACACTTCCATATCTCGCGAACAGATTGACGAACTCGAGAATTTCCTATTGCATCTGAAAGGAGAAACTCGCCCGATTACAACGGTGTGTGTACTTTTCCCCTAGGCCATTCCAGTTGTTGGTTTCGAGTATCAGACCAGAGAAAATTTTGTTGGTTTCTCAGGCATTCCTTAACTTCAAACTTCCATATCTCGCGATCGGATTGACGAACTCGAGAATTTCCTATTGCATCTGAAAGCAGAAACTCGCCCGATTACAACGGTATGTGTATTTTTGCCTTAGGCCATAGTAGTTATTGGTTTCGAGTATCAGACTTGCGAAAATTTTGATGGTTTCTCAACCATTCCTTAACTTCAAACCCCCATATCTCGCGAACGGATTGACGAACTCGAGAATTTCCTTTGCATCTGAAAGCAGAAGCTCGCCCGATTACAACGGTGTGTGTACTTTTCCCCTAGGGCATTCCAGTTGTTGGTTTCGAGTATCAGACCAGCGAAAATTTTGATGATTTCTCAAACATTCCTTAACTTCAAACTCCCATATCTCGCGAACGGATTGACGAACTCGAGAATTTCCTATTGCATCTGAAAGCAGAAACTCGCCCGATTACAACGGTATGTGTATTTTTGCCCTAGGCCATAGTAGTTATTGGTTTTGAGTATCAGACCAGCGAAAATTTTGATGGTTTCTCAAGCATTCCTTAACTTCAAACTTCCATATCTCGCGAACGGATTGACGAACTCGAGAATTTCCTATTGCATCTGAATGCAGAAACTCGCCCGATTACAACGGTATGTGTACTTTTCCCCTAGGCCATTCCAGTTGTTGGTTTCGAGTATCAGACCAGCGAAAATTTTGATGGTTTCTCAAGCATTCCTTATCTTCAAACTCCCATATCTCGCGAACGGATTGACGAATTCGAGAAATTCCTGTTGCATCTGAAAGCAGAAACTCGCCCGATTTCAACGGTATGTGCATTTTTGCCCTAGGCCATAGTAGTTACTGGTTTCGAGTATCAGACTTGCGAAAATTTTGATGGTTTCTCAAGTATTCCATAACTTCTAACTCCCATATCTCGCGAACGGATTGACGAACTCGAGAAATTCCTGTTGCATCTGAAAGCAGAAGCTCGCCCGATTACAACGGTATGTGTATTTTTCCCATAGGCCATTGTAGTTATTGGTTTCTAGCATCAGAATTGCGAAATTTTGATGGTTTCTCAACCATTCTTTAACTTCAAACTCCCATATCACGCGAACGGAATGACGAACTCGAGAAATTACTGTTGCATCTGAAAGTGGAAACTCGCCCGATTACAAAGGTATGTGCATTTTTCCCCTATGCCTTTGTTGTTATTGGTTTCGAGTATCAGACTTGCGAAAATTTTGATGGTTTCTCAATCATTCCTTAATTTCAAACTTCCATATCTCGCGAACGGATTGACGAACTCGAGAATTTCCTATTGCATCTGAAAGCAGAAACTCGACCGATTACAACGGTATGTATATTTTTGCCCTAGGCCGTAGTTGTTATTGGATTCGAGTATCAGACTTGCGAAAATTTTGATGGTTTCTCAAGCATTCCTTAACTTCAAACTCCCACATCTCGCGAACGGATTAACGAACTCGAGAAACTCCTGTTGCATCTGAAAGCAGAAACTCGCCCGATTACAACGGTATGTGTATTTTCCCCCTAGGCCATTGTAGTTATTGGTTTCGAGTATCGGGACTTGCGAAAATTTTGATGGTTTCTCAAGCATTCCTTAACTTCAAACTCCCATATCTCGCGAACGGATTGACGAACTCGAGAATTTCCTATTGCATCTGAAAGCAGAAACTCGCCCGATTACAACGGTACGTGTATTTTCGCCCTAGGCCATAGTAGTTTTTGGTTTCGAGTATCAGACTTGCGAAAATTGTGATGGTTTCTCAACCATTCCTTAACTTCAAACTCCCATATCTCGCGAACGGATTGACGAACTCGAAAATTTCCTATTGCATCTGAAAGCAGAGACTCGCCCGATTACAACGGTACGTTTATGTTTCCCCTATGCCTTTGTTGTTATTGGTTTCGAGTATCAGACTTGCGAAAATTTTGATGGTTTCTCAACCATTCCTTAACTTCAATCTCCCATATCTCGCGAACGGAATGACGAACTCGAGAAATTCCTGTTGCATCTGAAAGTAGAAACTCGCACGATTACAATGGTTTGTGTACTTTTCCCCTAGGCCATTCCAGTTATTGGTTTCGAGTATCAGACTTGCGAAAATTTTGATGGTTTCTCAATCATTCCTTAATTTCAAACTTCCATATCTCGCGAACGGATTGACGAACTCGAGAATTTCCTATTGCATCTGAAAGCAGAAACTCGCCCGATTACAACGGTATGTATATTTTTGCCCTAGGCCATAGTTGTTATTGGATTCGAGTATCAGACTTGCGAAAATTTTGATGGTTTCTCAAGCATTCCTTAACTTCAAACTCCCACATCTCGCGAACGGATTAACGAACTCGAGAAACTCCTGTTGCATCTGAAAGCAGAAACTCGCCCGATTACAACGGTATGTGTATTTTCCCCCTAGGCCATTGTAGTTATTGGTTTCGAGTATCGGAACTTGCGAAAATTTTGATGGTTTCTCAAGCATTCCTTAACTTCAAACTCCCATATCTCGCGAACGGATTGACGAACTCGAGAATTTCCTATTGCATCTGAAAGCAGAAACTCGCCCGATTACAACGGTACGTGCATTTTTGCCCTATGCCATAGTAGTTATTGGTTTCGAGTATCAGACTTGCGAAAATTGTGATGGTTTCTCAACCATTCCTTAACTTCAAACTCCCATATCTCGCGAACGGATTGACGAACTCGAGAATTTCCTATTGCATCTGAAAGCAGAGACTCGCCCGATTACAACGGTACGTTTATGTTTCCCCAAGGCCTTTGTAGTTATTGGCTTCGAGTATCAGACTTGCGATAATTTTGATGGTTTCTCAACCATTCCTTAACTTCAAACTCCCATATCTCGCGAACGGAATGTCGAACTCGAGAAATTCCTGTTGCATCTGAAAGCAGAAACTCGCCCGATTACAACGGTACGTGTATTTTTCCCCAAGGCCTTTGTAGTTATTGGTTTCGAGTATCAGACTTGCGAAAATTTTTATGGTTTCTCAACCATTCCTTAACTTCAAACTACCATATCTCGCGAACGGATTGACGAACTCGAGAATTTCCTATTGCATCTGAAAGCAGAAACACGCCCGATTACAACGGTACGTGTATTTTTGACCTAGGCCATTCCAGTTATTGGTTTCGAGTATCAGACCAGCGAAAATTTTGAAGGTTTCTCAACCATTCCTTAACTTCAAACTCCCATATCTCGCGAACGGAGAGACGAATTCGAGAAATTCCTGTTGCATCTGAAAGCAGAAACTCGCCCGATTTCAACGGTATGTGCATTTTTGCCCTAGGCCATAGTAGTTATTGGTTTCGAGTATCAGACTTGCGAAAATTTTGATGGTTTCTCAAGCATTCCATAACTCCTAATTCCCATATCTCGCGAACGGATTGACGAACTCCAGAAATTCCTGTTGCATCTGAAAGCAGAAGCTCGCCCGATTACAACGCTATGTGTATTTTTCCCCTAGGCCATTCCAGTTATTGGTTTCTAGCATCAGACTTGCGAAAATTTTGATGGTTTCTCAAGCATTCCTTAACTTCAAACTCCCATATCTCGCGAACGGATTGACGAACTCGAGAATTTCCTATTGCATCTGAAAGCAGAGACTCGCCCGATTACAACGGTACGTTTATGTTTCCCCAAGGCCTCTGTAGTTATTGGCTTCGAGTATCAGACTTGCGATAATTTTGGTGGTTTCTCAACCATTCCTTAACTTCAAACTCCCATATCTCGCGAACGGAATGACGAACTCGAGAAATTCCTGTTGCATCTGAAAGCAGAAACTCGCCCGATTACAACGGTACATGTATTTTTCCCCAAGGCCTTTGTAGTTATTGGTTTCGAGTATCAGACTTGCGAAAATTTTGATGGTTTCTCAACCATTCCTTAACTTCAAACTACCATATCTCGCGAACGGATTGACGAACTCGAGAATTTTCTATTGCATCTGAAAGCAGAAACACGCCCGATTACAACGGTACGTGTATTTTTGACCTAGGCCATTCCTGTTATTGGTTTCGAGTATCAGACCAGCGAAAATTTTGATGGTTTCTCAAGCATTCCATAACTTCTAACTCCCATATCTCGCGAACGGATTGACGAACTCCAGAAATTCCTGTTGCATCTAAAAGCAGAAGCTCGCCCGATTACAACGCTACGTGTATTTTTCCCCTAGGCCATTCCAGTTATTGGTTTCTAGCATCAGACTTGGGAAAATCTTGATGGTTTCTCAAGCATTCCTTAACTTCAAACTCCTATATCTCGCGAACGGAATGTCGAACTCGAGAAATTCCTGTTGCATCTGAAAGCAGAAACTCGCCCGATTACAACGGTAAGTGTATTTTTCCCCAAGGCCTTTGTAGTTATTGGTTTCGAGTATCAGACTTGCGAAAATTTTGATGGTTTCTCAACCATTCCTTAACTTCAAACTCCCATATCTCGCGAACGGATTGACGAACTCGAGAATTTCCTATTGCATCTGAAAGCAGAAACTCGCCCGATTACAACGGTACGTGTATTTTTGCCCTAGGCCATAGTAGTTTTTGGTTTCGAGTATCAGACTTGCGAAAATTGTGATGGTTTCTCAACCATTCCTTAACTTCAAACTCCCATATCTCGCGAACGGATTGACGAACTCGAGAATTTCCTATTGCATCTGAAAGCAGAGACTCGCCCGATTACAACGGTACGTTTATGTTTCCCCTATGCCTTTGTTGTTATTGGTTTCGAGTATCAGACTTGCGAAAATTTTGATGGTCTCTCAACCATTCCTTAACTTCAATCTCCCATATCTCGCGAACGGAATGACGAACTCGCGAAATTCCTGTTGCATCTGAAAGTAGAAACTCGCACGATTACAATGGTTTGTGTACTTTTCCCCTAGGCCATTCCAGTTATTGGTTTCGAGTATCAGACATGCGAAAATTTTGATGGTTTCTCAATCATTCCTTAATTTCAAACTTCCATATCTCGCGAACGGATTGACGAACTCGAGAATTTCCTATTGCATCTGAAAGCAGAAACTCGCCCGATTACAACGGTATGTATATTTTTGCCCTAGGCCATAGTTGTTATTGGATTCGAGTATCAGACTTGCGAAAATTTTGATGGTTTCTCAAGCATTCCTTAACTTCAAACTCCCACATCTCGCGAACGGATTAACGAACTCGAGAAACTCCTGTTGCATCTGAAAGCAGAAACTCGCCCGATTACAACGGTATGTGTATTTTCCCCCTAGGCCATTGTAGTTATTGGTTTCGAGTATCGGGACTTGCGAAAATTTTGATGGTTTCTCAAGCATTCCTTAACTTCAAACTCCCATATCTCGCGAACGGATTGACGAACTCGAGAATTTCCTATTGCATCTGAAAGCAGAAACTCGCCCGATTACAACGGTACGTGCATTTTTGCCCTAGGCCATAGTAGTTATTGGTTTCGAGTATCAGACTTGCGAAAATTGTGATGGTTTCTCAACCATTCCTTAACTTCAAACTCCCATATCTCGCGAACGGATTGACGAACTCGAGAATTTCCTATTGCATCTGAAAGCAGAGACTCGCCCGATTACAACGGTACGTTTATGTTTCCCCAAGGCCTTTGTAGTTATTGGCTTCGAGTATCAGACTTGCGATAATTTTAATGGTTTCTCAACCATTCCTTAACTTCAAACTCCCATATCTCGCGAACGGAATGTCGAACTCGAGAAATTCCTGTTGCATCTGAAAGCAGAAACTCGCCCGATTACAACGGTACGTGTATTTTTCCCCAAGGCCTTTGTAGTTATTGGTTTCGAGTATCAGACTTGCGAAAATTTTGATGGTTTCTTAACCATTCCTTAACTTCAAACTACCATATCTCGCGAACGGATTGACGAACTCGAGAATTTCCTATTGCATCTGAAAGCAGAAACACGCCCGATTACAACGGTACGTGTATTTTTGACCTAGGCCATTCCAGTTATTGGTTTCGAGTATCAGACCAGCGAAAATTTTGAAGGTTTCTCAACCATTCCTTAACTTCAAACTCCCATATCTCGCGAACGGAGAGACGAATTCGAGAAATTCCTGTTGCATCTGAAAGCAGAAACTCGCCCGATTTCAACGGTATGTGCATTTTTGCCCTAGGCCATAGTAGCTATTGGTTTCGAGTATCAGACTTGCGAAAATTTTGATGGTTTCTCAAGCATTCCCTAACTTCTAACTCCCATATCTCGCGAACGGATTGACGAACTCCAGAAATTCCTGTTGCATCTGAAAGCAGAAGCTCGCCCGATTACAACGCTATGTGTATTTTTCCCCTAGGCCATTCCAGTTATTGGTTTCTAGCATCAGACTTGCGAAAATTTTGATGGTTTCTCAAGCATTCCTTAACTTCAAACTCCCATATCTCGCGAACGGATTGACGAACTCGAGAATTTCCTATTGCATCTGAAAGCAGAGACTCGCCCGATTACAACGGTACGTTTATGTTTCCCCAAGGCCTCTGTAGTTATTGGCTTCGAGTATCAGACTTGCGATAATTTTGATGGTTTCTCAACCATTCCTTAACTTCAAACTCCCATATCTCGCGAACGGAATGACGAACTCGAGAAATTCCTGTTGCATCTGAAAGTAGAAACTCGCACGATTACAATGGTGTGTGTACTTTTCCCCTAGGCCATTCCAGTTATTGGTTCCTAGCATCAGAATTGCGAAAATTTTGATGGTTTCTCAACCATTCCTTAACTTCAAATTTCCATATCTCGCGAACGGATTGACGAACTCGAGAAACTCCTGTTGCATCTGAATGCAGAAACTCGCCCGATTACAACGGTATGTGTATTTTCCCCCTAGGCCTTTGTAGTTATTGGTTTCGAGTATCAGACTGGCGAAAATTTTGATGGTTTCTCAAGCATTCCTTAACTTCAAACTCCCATATCTCGCGAACGGATTGACGAACTCCAGAAATTCCAGTTGCATCTGAAAGCAGAAACTCGCCCGATTACAAAGATATGTGTGTTTTTCCGCTAGGCCTTTGTAGTTATTGGTTTCGAGTATCAGGCCTGCGAAAATTTTGATGGTTTCTCAACCATTCCTTAACTTCAAACTCCCATATCTCGCGAACGGAATGACGAACTCGAGAAATTCCTGTTGCATCTGAAAGTAGAAACTCGCACGATTACAATGCTGTGTGTACTTTTCCCCTAGGCCATTCCAGTTATTGTTTTCTAGCATCAGAATTGCGAAAATTTTGATGGTTTCGCAACCATTCCTTAACTTCAAACTTCCATATCTCGCGAACGGATTGACGAACTCGAGAATTTCCTATTGCATCTGAAAGCAGAAACTCGCCCGATTACAACGGTATGTGTATTTTTGCCCTAGGCCATACTTGTTATTGGATTCGAGTATCAGACTTGCGAAAATTTTGATGGTTTCTCAAGCATTCCTTAACTTCAAACTCCCATATCTCGCGAACGGATTGACGAACTCGAGAATTTCCTATTGCATCTGAAACCAGAAACTCGCCCGATTTCAACGGTATGTGCATTTTTCCCCTAGGCCTTTGTAGTTATTGGTTTCGAGTATCAGACTGGCGAAAATTTTGATGGTTTCTCAAGCATTCCTTAACTTCAACCTCCCATATCTCGCGAACCGATTGACGAACTCGAGAAATTCCTGTTGCATCTGAAAGCAGAAACTCGCCCGATTACAAAGATATGTGTGTTTTTCCGCTAGGCCTTTGTAGTTATTGGTTTCGAGTATCAGGCCTGCGAAAATTTTGATGGTTTCTCAACCATTCCTTAACTTCAAACTCCCATATCTCGCGAACGGAATGACGAACTCGAGAAATTCCTGTTGCATCTGAAAGTAGAAACTCGCACGATTACAATGGTGTGTGTACTTTTCCCCTAGGCCATTCCAGTTATTGGTTTCGAGTATCAGACTTGCGAAAATTTTGATGGTTTCTCAACCATTCCTTAACTTCAAATTTCCATATCTCGCGAACGGATTGACGAACTCGAGAAACTCCTGTTGCATCTGAATGCAGAAACTCGCCCGATTACAACGGTATGTGTATTTTTGCCCTAGGCCATACTTGTTATTGGATTCGAGTATCAGACTTGCGAAAATTTTGATGGTTTCTCAAGCATTCCTTAACTTCAAACTCCCATATCTCGGGAACGGATTGACGAACTCAAGAATTTCCTATTGCATCTGAAAGCAGAAACTCGCCCGATTTCAACGGTATGTGCATTTTTCCCCTAGGCCTTTGTAGTTATTGGTTTCGAGTATCAGGCCTGCCAAAATTTTGATGGTTTCTCAACCATTCCTTAACTTCAAACTCCCATATCTCGCGAACGGAATGACGATCTCGAGAAATTCCTGTTGCATCTGAAAGTTGAAACTCGCCCGATTACAAAGGTATGTGCATTTTTCCCCTAGGCCTTTGTAGTTATTGGTTTCGAGTATCAGACTGGCGAAAATTTTGATGGTTTCTCAAGCATTCCTTAACTTCAGACTCCCATATCTCGCGAACGGATTGACGAACTCCAGAAATTCCAGTTGCATCTGAAAGCAGAAACTCGCCCGATTACAAAGATATGTGAGTTTTTCCCCTAGGCCTTTGTAGTTATTGGTTTCGAGTATCAGACTTGCGAAAATTTTGATGGTTTCTCAAGCATTCTTTAACTTCAAACTCCCATATCTCGCGAACGGATTGACGAACTCGAGAATTTCCTATTGCATCTGAAAGCAGAAACTCGCCCGATTTCAGCGGTATGTGCATTTTTCCCCTAGGCCTTTGTAGTTATTGGTCTCGAGTATCAGGCCTGCGAAAATTTTGATGGTTTCTCAACCATTCCTTAACTTCAAACTCCCATATCTCGCGAACGGAATGACGAACTCGAGAAATTCCTGTTGCATCTGAAAGCAGAAACTCGCCCGATTACAACGGTACGTGTATTTTTCCCCAAGGCATTTGTAGTTATTGGTTTCGAGTATCAGACTTGCGAAAATTTTGATGGTTTCTCAACCATTCCTTAACTTCAAACTACCATATCTCGCGAACGGATTGACGAACTCGAGGATTTCCTATTGCATCTGAAAGCAGAAACACGCCCGATTACAACGGTACGTGTATTTTTGACCTAGGCCATTCCTGTTATTGGTTTCGAGTATCAGACCAGCGAAAATTTTGAAGGTTTCTCAACCATTCCTTAACTTCAAACTCCCATATCTCGCGAACGGAGTGACGAATTCGAGAAATTCCTGTTGCATCTGAAAGCAGAAACTCGCCCGATTTCAACGGTATGTGCATTTTTGCCCTAGGCCATAGTAGTTATTGGTTTCGAGTATCAGACTTGCGAAAATTTTGATGGTTTCTCAAGCATTCCATAACTTCTAACTCCCATATCTCGCGAACGGATTGACGAACTCCAGAAATTCCTGTTGCATCTAAAAGCAGAAGCTCGCCCGATTACAACGCTACGTGTATTTTTCCCCTAGGCCATTCCAGTTATTGGTTTCTAGCATCAGACTTGGGAAAATCTTGATGGTTTCTCAAGCATTCCTTAAATTCAAACTCCTATATCTCGCGAACGGAATGTCGAACTCGAGAAATTCCTGTTGCATCTGAAAGCAGAAACTCGCCCGATTACAACGGTACGTGTATTTTTCCCCAAGGCCTTTGTAGTTATTGGTTTCGAGTATCAGACTTGCGAAAATTTTGATGGTTTCTCAACCATTCCTTAACTTCAAACTCCCATATCTCGCGAACGGATTGACGAACTCGAGAATTTCCTATTGCATCTGAAAGCAGAAACTCGCCCGATTACAACGGTACGTGTATTTTTGCCCTAGGCCATAGTAGTTTTTGGTTTCGAGTATCAGACTTGCGAAAATTGTGATGGTTTCTCAACCATTCCTTAACTTCAAACTCCCATATCTCGCGAACGGATTGACGAACTCGAGAATTTCCTATTGCATCTGAAAGCAGAGACTCGCCCGATTACAACGGTACGTTTATGTTTCCCCTATGCCTTTGTTGTTATTGGTTTCGAGTATCAGACTTGCGAAAATTTTGATGGTCTCTCAACCATTCCTTAACTTCAATCTCCCATATCTCGCGAACGGAATGACGAACTCACGAAATTCCTGTTGCATCTGAAAGTAGAAGCTCGCACGATTACAATGGTTTGTGTACTTTTCCCCTAGGCCATTCCAGTTATTGGTTTCGAGTATCAGACTTGCGAAAATTTTGATGGTTTCTCAATCATTCCTTAATTTCAAACTTCCATATCTCGCGAACGGATTGACGAACTCGAGAATTTCCTATTGCATCTGAAAGCAGAAACTCGCCCGATTAGAACGGTATGTATATTTTTGCCCTAGGCCATAGTGGTTATTGGATTCGAGTATCAGAATTGCGAAAATTTTGATGGTTTCTCAAGCATTCCTTAACTTCAAACTCCCACATCTCGCGAACGGATTAACGAACTCGAGAAACTCCTGTTGCATCTGAAAGCAGAAACTCGCCCGATTACAACGGTATGTGTATTTTCCCCCTAGGCCATTGTAGTTATTGGTTTCGAGTATCGGGACTTGCGAAAATTTTGATGGTTTCTCAAGCATTCCTTAACTTCAAACTCCCATATCTCGCGAACGGATTGACGAACTCGAGAATTTCCTATTGCATCTGAAAGCAGAAACTCGCCCGATTACAACGGTACGTGCATTTTTGCCCTAGGCCATAGTAGTTATTGGTTTCGAGTATCAGACTTGCGAAAATTTTGATGGTTTCTCAAGCATTCCATAACTTCTAACTCCCATATCTCGCGAACGGATTGACGAACTCCAGAAATTCCTGTTGCATCTAAAAGCAGAAGCTCGCCCGATTACAACGCTACGTGTATTTTTCCCCTAGGCCATTCCAGTTATTGGTTTCTAGCATCAGACTTGGGAAAATCTTGATGGTTTCTCAAGCATTCCTTAAATTCAAACTCCTATATCTCGCGAACGGAATGTCGAACTCGAGAAATTCCTGTTGCATCTGAAAGCAGAAACTCGCCCGATTACAACGGTACGTGTATTTTTCCCCAAGGCCTTTGTAGTTATTGGTTTCGAGTATCAGACTTGCGAAAATTTTGATGGTTTCTCAACCATTCCTTAACTTCAAACTCCCATATCTCGCGAACGGATTGACGAACTCGAGAATTTCCTATTGCATCTGAAAGCAGAAACTCGCCCGATTACAACGGTACGTGTATTTTTGCCCTAGGCCATAGTAGTTTTTGGTTTCGAGTATCAGACTTGCGAAAATTGTGATGGTTTCTCAACCATTCCTTAACTTCAAACTCCCATATCTCGCGAACGGATTGACGAACTCGAGAATTTCCTATTGCATCTGAAAGCAGAGACTCGCCCGATTACAACGGTACGTTTATGTTTCCCCTATGCCTTTGTTGTTATTGGTTTCGAGTATCAGACTTGCGAAAATTTTGATGGTCTCTCAACCATTCCTTAACTTCAATCTCCCATATCTCGCGAACGGAATGACGAACTCACGAAATTCCTGTTGCATCTGAAAGTAGAAGCTCGCACGATTACAATGGTTTGTGTACTTTTCCCCTAGGCCATTCCAGTTATTGGTTTCGAGTATCAGACTTGCGAAAATTTTGATGGTTTCTCAATCATTCCTTAATTTCAAACTTCCATATCTCGCGAACGGATTGACGAACTCGAGAATTTCCTATTGCATCTGAAAGCAGAAACTCGCCCGATTAGAACGGTATGTATATTTTTGCCCTAGGCCATAGTGGTTATTGGATTCGAGTATCAGAATTGCGAAAATTTTGATGGTTTCTCAAGCATTCCTTAACTTCAAACTCCCACATCTCGCGAACGGATTAACGAACTCGAGAAACTCCTGTTGCATCTGAAAGCAGAAACTCGCCCGATTACAACGGTATGTGTATTTTCCCCCTAGGCCATTGTAGTTATTGGTTTCGAGTATCGGGACTTGCGAAAATTTTGATGGTTTCTCAAGCATTCCTTAACTTCAAACTCCCATATCTCGCGAACGGATTGATGAACTCGAGAATTTCCTATTGCATCTGAAAGCAGAAACTCGCCCGATTACAACGGTACGTGCATTTTTGCCCTAGGCCATAGTAGTTATTGGTTTCGAGTATCAGACTTGCGAAAATTGTGATGGTTTCTCAACCATTCCTTAACTTCAAACTCCCATATCTCGCGAACGGATTGACGAACTCGAGAATTTCCTATTGCATCTGAAAGCAGAGACTCGCCCGATTACAACGGTACGTTTATGTTTCCCCAAGGCCTTTGTAGTTATTGGCTTCGAGTATCAGACTTGCGATAATTTTGATGGTTTCTCAACCATTCCTTAACTTCAAACTCCCATATCTCGCGAACGGAATGTCGAACTCGAGAAATTCCTGTTGCATCTGAAAGCAGAAACTCGCCCGATTACAACGGTACGTGTATTTTTCCCCAAGGCCTTTGTAGTTATTGGTTTCGAGTATCAGACTTGCGAAAATTTTGATGGTTTCTCAACCATTCCTTAACTTCAAACTACCATATCTCGCGAACGGATTGACGAACTCGAGAATTTCCTATTGCATCTGAAAGCAGAAACACGCCCGATTACAACGGTACGTGTATTTTTGACCTAGGCCATTCCAGTTATTGGTTTCGAGTATCAGACCAGCGAAAATTTTGAAGGTTTCTCAACCATTCCTTAACTTCAAACTCCCATATCTCGCGAACGGAGAGACGAATTCGAGAAATTCCTGTTGCATCTGAAAGCAGAAACTCGCCCGATTTCAACGGTATGTGCATTTTTGCCCTAGGCCATAGTAGTTATTGGTTTCGAGTATCAGACTTGCGAAAATTTTGATGGTTTCTCAAGCATTCCATAACTTCTAACTCCCATATCTCGCGAACGGATTGACGAACTCCAGAAATTCCTGTTGCATCTGAAAGCAGAAGCTCGCCCGATTACAACGCTATGTGTATTTTTCCCCTAGGCCATTCCAGTTATTGGTTTCTAGCATCAGACTTGCGAAAATTTTGATGGTTTCTCAAGCATTCCTTAACTTCAAACTCCCATATCTCGCGAACGGATTGACGAACTCGAGAATTTCCTATTGCATCTGAAAGCAGAGACTCGCCCGATTACAACGGTACGTTTATGTTTCCCCAAGGCCTCTGTAGTTATTGGCTTCGAGTATCAGACTTGCGATAATTTTGATGGTTTCTCAACCATTCCTTAACTTCAAACTCCCATATCTCGCGAACGGAATGACGAACTCGAGAAATTCCTGTTGCATCTGAAAGTAGAAACTCGCACGATTACAATGGTGTGTGTACTTTTCCCCTAGGCCATTCCAGTTATTGGTTCCTAGCATCAGAATTGCGAAAATTTTGATGGTTTCTCAACCATTCCTTAACTTCAAATTTCCATATCTCGCGAAAGGATTGACGAACTCGAGAAACTCCTGTTGCATCTGAATGCAGAAACTCGCCCGATTACAACGGTATGTGTATTTTCCCCCTAGGCCATTGTAGTTATTGGTTTCGAGTATCAGGCCTGCCAAAATTTTGATGGTTTCTCAACCATTCCTTAACTTCAAACTCCCATATCTCGCGAACGGAATGACGATCTCGAGAAATTCCTGTTGCATCTGAAAGTGGAAACTCGCCCGATTACAAAGGTATGTAAATTTTTCCCCTAGGCCTTTGTAGTTATTGGTTTCGAGTATCAGACTGGCGAAAATTTTGATGGTTTCTCAAGCATTCCTTAACTTCAAACTCCCATATCTCGCGAACGGATTGACGAACTCGAGAAACTCCTGTTGCATCTGAATGCAGAAACTCGCCCGATTACAACGGTATGTGTATTTTCCCCCTAGGCTATTGTAGTTATTGGTTTCGAGTATCAGGCCTGCCAAAATTTTGATGGTTTCTCAACCATTCCTTAACTTCAAACTCCCATATCTCGCGAACGGAATGACGATCTCGAGAAATTCCTGTTGCATCTGAAAGTGGAAACTCGCCCGATTACAAAGGTATGTGCATTTTTCCCCTAGGCCTTTGTAGTTATTGGTTTCGAGTATCAGACTGGCGAAAATTTTGATGGTTTCTCAAGCATTCCTTAACTTCAAACTCCCATATCTCGCGAACGGATTGACGAACTCCAGAAATTCCAGTTGCATCTGAAAGCAGAAACTCGCCCGATTACAAAGATATGTGTGTTTTTCCGCTAGGCCTTTGTAGTTATTGGTTTCGAGTATCAGGCCTGCGAAAATTTTGATGGTTTCTCAACCATTCCTTAACTTCAAACTCCCATATCTCGCGAACGGAATGACGAACTCGAGAAATTCCTGTTGCATCTGAAAGTAGAAACTCGCACGATTACAATGCTGTGTGTACTTTTCCCCTAGGCCATTCCAGTTATTGTTTTCTAGCATCAGAATTGCGAAAATTTTGATGGTTTCGCAACCATTCCTTAACTTCAAACTTCCATATCTCGCGAACGGATTGACGAACTCGAGAATTTCCTATTGCATCTGAAAACAGAAACTCGCCCGATTACAACGGTATGTGTATTTTTGCCCTAGGCCATACTTGTTATTGGATTCGAGTATCAGACTTGCGAAAATTTTGATGGTTTCTCAAGCATTCCTTAACTTCAAACTCCCATATCTCGCGAACGGATTGACGAACTCGAGAATTTCCTATTGCATCTGAAACCAGAAACTCGCCCGATTTCAACGGTATGTGCATTTTTCCCCAAGGCCTTTGTAGTTATTGGTTTCGAGTATCAGACTGGCGAAAATTTTGATGGTTTCTCAAGCATTCCTTAACTTCAACCTCCCATATCTCACGAACGGATTGACGAACTCGAGAAATTCCTGTTGCATCTGAAAGCAGAAACTCGCCCGATTACAAAGATATGTGTGTTTTTCCCCTAGGCCTTTGTAGTTATTGGTTTCGAGTATCAGACTTGCGAAAATTTCTATGGTTTCTCAAGCATTCCTTAACTTCAAACTCCCACATCTTGCGAACGGATTGACGAACTCGAGAATTTCCTATTGCATCTGAAAGCAGAAACTCGCCCGATTTCAACGGTATGTGCATTTTTCCCCTAGGCCTTCGTAGTTATTGGTTTCGAGTATCAGGCCTGCGAAAATTTTGCTGGTTTCTCAACCATTCCTTAACTTCAAACTCCCATATCTCGCGAACGGAATGACGAACTCGAGAAATTCCTGTTGCATCTGAAAGTAGAAACTCGCACGATTACAATGGTGTGTGTACTTTTCCCCTAGGCCATTCCAGTTATTGGTTTCGAGTATCAGACTTGCGAAAATTTTGATGGTTTCTCAATCATTCCTTAACTTCAAACTTCCATATATCGCGAACGGATTGACGAACTCGAGAATTTCCTATTGCATCTGAATGCAGAAACTCGCCCGATTACAACGGTATGTGTATTTTTGCCCTAGGCCATACTTGTTATTGGATTCGAGTATCAGACTTGCGAAAATTTTGATGGTTTCTCAAGCATTCCTTAACTTCAAACTCCCATATCTCGGGAACGGATTGACGAACTCGAGAATTTCCTATTGCATCTGAAAGCAGAAACTCGCCCGATTTCAACGGTATGTGCGATTTTTCCCCTAGGCCTTTGTAGTTATGGGTTTCGAGTATCAGGCCTGCCAAAATTTTGATGGTTTCTCAACCATTCCTTAACTTCAAACTCCCATATCTCGCGAACGGAATGACGATCTCGAGAAATTCCTGTACTCGCCCGATTACAAAGGTATGTGCATTTTTCCCCTAGGCCTTTGTAGTTATTGGTTTCGAGTATCAGACTGGCGAAAATTTTGATGGTTTCTCAAGCATTCCTTAACTTCAGACTCCCATATCTCGCGAACGGATTGACGAACTCCAGAAATTCCAGTTGCATCTGAAAGCAGAAACTCGCCCGATTACAAAGATATGTGTGTTTTTCCCCTAGGCCTTTGTAGTTATTGGTTTCGAGTATCAGACTTGCGAAAATTTTGATGGTTTCTCAAGCATTCCTTAACTTCAAACTCCCATATCTCGCGAACGGATTGACGAACTCGAGAATTTCCTATTGCATCTGAAACCAGAAACTCGCCCGATTTCAACGGTAGGTGCATTTTTCCCCTAGGCCTTTGTAGTTATTGGTTTCGAGTATCAGGCCTGCGAAAATTTTGCTGGTTTCTCAACCATTCCTTAACTTCAAACTCCCATATCTCGCGAACGGAATGACGAACTCGAGAAATTCCTGTTGCATCTGAAAGTAGAAACTCGCACGATTACAATGCTGTGTGTACTTTTCCCCTAGGCCACTCCAGTTATTGTTTTCTAGCATCAGAATTGCGAAAATTTTGATGGTTTCTCAACCATTCCTTAACTTCAAACTTCCATATCTCGCGAACGGATTGACGAACTCGAGAATTTCCTATTGCATCTGAAAGCAGATACTCGCCCGATTACAAAGATATGTGTGTTTTTCCCCTAGGCCTTTGTAGTTATTGGTTTCGAGTATCAGACTTGCGAAAATTTTGATGGTTTCTCAAGCATTCCTTAACTTCAAACTCCCATATCTCGCGAACGGATTGACGAACTCGATAATTTCCTATTGCATCTGAAAGCAGAAACTCGCCCGATTTCAACGGTATGTGCATTTTTCCCCTAGGCCTTTGTAGTTATTGGTTTCGAGTATCAGGCCTGCGAAAATTTTGATGGTTTCTCAACCATTCCTTAACATCAAACTCCCATATCTCGCGAACGGAATGACGATCTCGAGAAATTTCTGTTGCATCTGAAAGTGGAAACTCGCCCGATTACAAAGGTATGTGCATTTTTCCCCTAGGCCTTTGTAGTTATTGGTTTCGAGTATCAGACTGGCGAAAATTTTGATAGTTTCTCAAGCATTCCTTAACTTCAAACTCCCATATCTCGCGAACGGATTGACGAACTCCAGAAATTCCCGTTGCATCTGAAAGCAGAAACTCGCCCGATTACAAAGATATGTGTGTTTTTCCCCTAGGCCTTTGTAGTTATTGGTTTCGAGTATCAGACTTGCGAAAATTTTGATGGTTTCTCAAGCATTCCTTAACTTCAAACTCCCATATCTCGCGAACGGATTGACGAACTCGATAATTTCCTATTGCATCTGAAAGCAGAAACTCGCCCGATTTCAACGGTATGTTCATTTTTCCCCTAGGCCTTTGTAGTTATTGGTTTCGAGTATCAGGCCTGCGAAAATTTTGATGGTTTCTCAACCATTCCTTAACTTCAAACTCCCATATCTCGCGAACGGAATGACGAACTCGAGAAATTCCTGTTGCATCTGAAAGTAGAAACTCGCACGATTACAATGCTGTGTGTACTTTTCCCCTAGGCCATTCCAGTTATTGTTTTCTAGCATCAGAATTGCGAAAATTTTGATGGTTTCTCAACCATTCCTTAACTTCAAACTTCCATATCTCGCGAACGGATTGACGAACTCGAGAATTTCCTATTGCATCTGAAAGCAGAAACTCGCCCGATTACAACGGTATGTGTATTTTTCCCCTAGGCCTTTGTAGTTATTGGTTTCGAGTATCAGGCCTGCGAAAATTTTGATGGTTTCTCAACCATTCCTTAACATCAAACTCCCATATCTCGCGAACGGAATGACGATCTCGAGAAATTTCTGTTGCATCTGAAAGTGGAAACTCGCCCGATTACAAAGGTATGTGCATTTTTCCCCTAGGCCTTTGTAGTTATTGGTTTCAAGTATCAGACTGGCGAAAATTTTGATGGTTTCTCAAGCATTCCTTAACTTCAAACTCCCATATCTCGCGAACGGATTGACGAACTCGAGAATTTCCTATTGCATCTGAAAGCAGAAACTCGCCCGATTTCAAAGGTATGTGCATTTTTCCCCTAGGCCTTTGTAGTTATTGGTTTCGAGTATTAGGCCTGCGAAAATTTTGATGGTTTCTCAACCATTCCTTAACTTCAAACTCCCATATCTCGCGAACCGAATGACGATCTCGAGAAATTCCTGTTGCATCTGAAAGTGGAAACACGCCCGATTACAAAGGTATGTGCATTTTTCCCCTAGGTCTTTGCAGTTATTGGTTTCGAGTATCAGACTGGCGAAAATTTTGATGGTTTCTCAAGCATTCCTTAACTTCAAACTCCCATATCTCGCGAACGGATTGACGAACTCGAGAAACTCCTGTTGCATCTGAAAGCAGAAACTCGCCCGATTTCAACGGTATGTGCATTTTTCCCCTAGGCCTTTATAGTTATTGGTTTCGACTATGAGGCCTGCGAAAATTTTGCTGGTTTCTCAACCATTCCTTAACTTCAAACTCCCATATCTCGCGAACGGAATGACGAACTCGAGAAATTCCTGTTGCATCTGAAAGTAGAAACTCGCACGATTACAATGGTGTGTGTACTTTTCCCCTAGGCCATTCCAGTTGTTGGTTTCGAGTATCAGACTTGCGAAAATTTTGATGGTTTCTCAATCATTCCTTAACTTCAAACTTCCATATCTCGCGAACGGATTGACGACTTCGAGAATTTCCTATTGCATATGAAAGCAGAAACTCGCCCAAATTACAAAGATATGTGTGTTTTTCCCCTAGGCCTTTGTAGTTACTGGTTTCGAGTATCAGACTTGCGAAAATTTTGATGGTTTCTCAAGCATTCCTTCACTTCAAACTCCCATATCTCGCGAACGGATTGACGATCTCGAGAAATTCCTGTTGCATCTGAAAGTGGAAACTCGCCCGATTACAAAGGTATGTGCATTTTTCCCCTAGGTCTTTGTAGTTATTGGTTTCGAGTATCAGACTGGCGAAAATTTTGAAGGTTTCTCAAGCATTCCTTAACTTCAAACTCCCATATCTCGCGAACGGATTGACGAACTCCAGAAATTCCAGTTGCATCTGAAAGCAGAAACTCGCCCGATTACAAAGATATGTGTGTTTTTCCCCTAGGCCTTTGTAGTTATTGGTTTCGAGTATCAGACTTGCGAAAATTTTGATGGTTTCTCAAGCATTCCTTAACTTCAAACTCCCATATCTCGCGAACGGATTGACGAACTCGATAATTTCCTATTGCATCTGAAAGCAGAAACTCGCCCGATTTCAACGGTATGTTCATTTTTCCCCTAGGCCTTTGTAGTTATTGGTTTCGAGTATCAGGCCTGCGAAAATTTTGATGGTTTCTCAACCATTCCTTAACTTCAAACTCCCATATCTCGCGAACGGAATGACGAACTCGAGAAATTCCTGTTGCATCTGAAAGTAGAAACTCGCACGATTACAATGCTGTGTGTACTTTTCCCCTAGGCCATTCCAGTTATTGTTTTCTAGCATCAGAATTGCGAAAATTTTGATGGTTTCTCAACCATTCCTTAACTTCAAACTTCCATATCTCGCGAACGGATTGACGAACTCGAGAATTTCCTATTGCATCTGAAAGCAGAAACTCGCCCGATTACAACGGTATGTGTATTTTTCCCCTAGGCCTTTGTAGTTATTGGTTTCGAGTATCAGGCCTGCGAAAATTTTGATGGTTTCTCAACCATTCCTTAACATCAAACTCCCATATCTCGCGAACGGAATGACGATCTCGAGAAATTTCTGTTGCATCTGAAAGTGGAAACTCGCCCGATTACAAAGGTATGTGCATTTTTCCCCTAGGCCTTTGTAGTTATTGGTTTCAAGTATCAGACTGGCGAAAATTTTGATGGTTTCTCAAGCATTCCTTAACTTCAAACTCCCATATCTCGCGAACGGATTGACGAACTCGAGAATTTCCTATTGCATCTGAAAGCAGAAACTCGCCCGATTTCAAAGGTATGTGCATTTTTCCCCTAGGCCTTTGTAGTTATTGGTTTCGAGTATTAGGCCTGCGAAAATTTTGATGGTTTCTCAACCATTCCTTAACTTCAAACTCCCATATCTCGCGAACCGAATGACGATCTCGAGAAATTCCTGTTGCATCTGAAAGTGGAAACACGCCCGATTACAAAGGTATGTGCATTTTTCCCCTAGGCCTTTGCAGTTATTGGTTTCGAGTATCAGACTGGCGAAAATTTTGATGGTTTCTCAAGCATTCCTTAACTTCAAACTCCCATATCTCGCGAACGGATTGACGAACTCGAGAAACTCCTGTTGCATCTGAAAGCAGAAACTCGCCCGATTTCAACGGTATGTGCATTTTTCCCCTAGGCCTTTATAGTTATTGGTTTCGACTATGAGGCCTGCGAAAATTTTGCTGGTTTCTCAACCATTCCTTAACTTCAAACTCCCATATCTCGCGAACGGAATGACGAACTCGAGAAATTCCTGTTGCATCTGAAAGTAGAAACTCGCACGATTACAATGGTGTGTGTACTTTTCCCCTAGGCCATTCCAGTTATTGGTTTCGAGTATCAGACTTGCGAAAATTTTGATGGTTTCTCAATCATTCCTTAACTTCAAACTTCCATATCTCGCGAACGGATTGACGACTTCGAGAATTTCCTATTGCATATGAAAGCAGAAACTCGCCCAAATTACAAAGATATGTGTGTTTTTCCCCTAGGCCTTTGTAGTTACTGGTTTCGAGTATCAGACTTGCGAAAATTTTGATGGTTTCTCAAGCATTCCTTCACTTCAAACTCCCATATCTCGCGAACGGATTGACGATCTCGAGAAATTCCTGTTGCATCTGAAAGTGGAAACTCGCCCGATTACAAAGGTATGTGCATTTTTCCCCTAGGTCTTTGTAGTTATTGGTTTCGAGTATCAGACTGGCGAAAATTTTGAAGGTTTCTCAAGCATTCCTTAACTTCAAACTCCCATATCTCGCGAACGGATTGACGAACTCCAGAAATTCCAGTTGCATCTGAAAGCAGAAACTCGCCCGATTACAAAGATATGTGTGTTTTTCCCCTAGGCCTTTGTAGTTATTGGTTTCGAGTATCAGGCCTGCGAAAATTTTGATGGTTTCTCAACCATTCCTTAACTTCAAACTCCCATATCTCGCGAACGGAATGACGAACTCGAGAAATTCCTGTTGCATCTGAAAGTGGAAACTCGCCCGATTACAAAGGTATGTGCATTTTTCCCCTAGGTCTTTGTAGTTATTGGTTTCGAGTATCAGGCCTGCGAAAATTTTGATGGTTTCTCAACCATTCCTTAACTTCAAACTCCCATATCTCGCGAACGGAATGACGATCTCGAGAAATTCCTGTTGCATCTGAAAGTGGAAACTCGCCCGATTACAAAGGTATGTGCATTTTTCCCCTAGGTCTTTGTAGTTATTGGTTTCGAGTATCAGACTGGCGAAAATTTTGATGGTTTCTCAAGCATTCCTTAACTTCAAACTCCCATATCTCGCGAACGGATTGACGATCTCGAGAAATTCCTATTGCATCTGAAAGCAGAAACTCGCCCGATTACAACGGTATGTGTATTTTTGCCCTAGGCCATACTTGTTATTGGATTCGAGTATCAGACTTGCGAAAATTTTGATGGTTTCTCAAGCATTCCTTAACTTCAAACTCCCATATCTCGCCAACGGATTGACGAACTCGAGAATTTCCTATTGCATCTGAAACCAGAAACTCGCCCGGCTTCAACGGTATGTGCATTTTTCCCCTAGGCCGTTGTAGTTATTGGTTTCGAGTATCAGGCCTGCGAAAATTTCGATGGTTTCTCAACCATTCCTTAACTTCAAACTCCCATATCTCGCGAACGGAATGACGATCTCGAGAAATTCCTGTTGCATCTAAAAGTGGAAACTCGCACGATTACAATGGTGTGTGTACTTTTCCCCTAGGCCATTCCAGTTATTGGTTTCTAGCATCAGAATTGCGAAAATTTTGATGGTTTCTCAACAATTCCTCAACTTCAAACTTCCATATCTCGCGAACGGATTGACGAACTCGAGAATTTCCTATTCCATCTGAAAGCAGAAACTCGCCCGATTACAACGGTATGTGTATTTTTGCCCTAGGCCATAATTGTTACTGTATTCGAGTATCAGACTTGCAAAAATTTTGATGGTTCCTCAAGCATTCCTTAACTTCAAACTCCAATATCTCGCGAACGGATTGACGAACTCGAGAATTTCCTATTGCATCTGAAAGCAGAAACTCGCCCGATTTCTGCGGTATGTGCATTTTTCCCCTAGGCCTTTGTAGTTATTGGTTTCGAGTATCAGACTTGCGAAAATTTCGATGGTTTCTCAAGCATTCCTTAACTTCAAACTCCCACATCTTGCGAACGGATTGACGAACTCGAGAATTTCCTATTGCATCTGAAAGCAGAAACTCGCCCGATTTCAACGGTATGTGCATTTTTCCCCTAGACCTTTGTAGTTATTGGTTTCGAGTATCAGGCCTGCGAAAATTTTGCTGGTTTCTCAACCATTCCTTAACTTCAAACTCCCATATCTCGCGAACGGAATGACGATCTCGAGAAATTCCTGTTGCATCTAAAAGTGGAAACTCGCACGATTACAATGGTGTGTGTACTTTTCCCCTAGGCCATTCCAGTTATTGGTTTCTAGCATCAGAATTGCGAAAATTTTGATGGTTTCTCAACAATTCCTCAACTTCAAACTTCCATATCTCGCGAACGGATTGACGAACTCGAGAATTTCCTATTCCATCTGAAAGCAGAAACTCGCCCGATTACAACGGTATGTGTATTTTTGCCCTAGGCCATAATTGTTACTGTATTCGAGTATCAGACTTGCAAAAATTTTGATGGTTCCTCAAGCATTCCTTAACTTCAAACTCCAATATCTCGCGAACGGATTGACGAACTCGAGAATTTCCTATTGCATCTGAAAGCAGAAGCTCGCCCGATTTCTGCGGTATGTGCATTTTTCCCCTAGGCCTTTGTAGTTATTGGTTTCGAGTATCAGACTTGCGAAAATTTCGATGGTTTCTCAAGCATTCCTTAACTTCAAACTCCCACATCTTGCGAACGGATTGACGAACTCGAGAATTTCCTATTGCATCTGAAAGCAGAAACTCGCCCGATTTCAACGGTATGTGCATTTTTCCCCTAGACCTTTGTAGTTATTGGTTTCGAGTATCAGGCCTGCGAAAATTTTGCTGGTTTCTCAACCATTCCTTAACTTCAAACTCCCATATCTCGCGAACGGAATGACGAACTCGAGAAATTCCTGTTGCATCTGAAAGTAGAAACGCGCACGGTTACAATGGTGTGTGTACTTTTCCCCTAGGCCATTCCAGTTATTCGTTTCGAGTATCAGACTTGCGAAAATTTTGATGGTTTCTCAATCATTCCTTAACTTCAAACTTCCATATCTCGCGAACGGATTGACGAACTCGAGAATTCCCTATTGCATCTGAAACCAGAAACTCGCCCGATTTCAACGGTATGTGCATTTTTCCCCTAGGCCTTTGTAGTTATTGGTTTCGAGTATCAGGCCTGCCAAAATTTTGATGGTTTCTCAACCATTCCTTAGCTTCAAACTCCCATATCTCGCGAACGGAATGACGATCTCGAGAAATTCCTGTTGCATCTGAAAGTGGAAACTCGCTCGATTACAAAGGTATGTGCATTTTTCTCCTAGGCCTTTGTAGTTATTGGTTTCGAGTATCAGGCCTGCGAAAATTTTGATGGTTTCTCAACCATTCCTTAACTTCAAGCTCCCATATCTCGCGAACGGAATGACGAACTCGAGAAATTCCTGTTGCATCTGAAAGTAGAAACTCGCACGATTACAATGGTGTGTGTACTTTTCCCCTAGGCCATTCCAGTTATTGGTTTCGAGTATCAGACTTGCGAAAATTTTGATGGTTTCTCAATCATTCCTTAACTTCAAACTTCCATATCTCGCGAACGGATTGACGAACTCGAGAATTTCCTATTGCATCTGAAAGCAGAAACTCGCCCGATTACAAAGATATGTGTGTTTTTCCCCTAGGCCTTTGTAGTTATTGGTTTCGAGTATCAGACTTGCGAAAATTTTGATGGTTTCTCAAGCATACCTTCACTTCAAACTCCCATATCTCGCGAACGGATTGACGAACTCGAGAATTTCCTATTGCATCTGAAAGCAGAAACTCGCCCGATTTCAACGGTATGTGCATTTTTCCCCTAGGCCATTGTAGTTATTGGTTTCGAGTATCAGGCCTGCGAAACTTTTGATGGTTTCTCAACCATTCCTTAACTTCAAACTCCCATATCTCGCGAACGGAATGACGACCTCGAGAAATTCCTGTTGCATCTGAAAGTGGAAACTCGCCCGATTACAAAGGTATGTGCATTTTTCCCCTAGGCCTTTGTAGTTATTGGTTTCGAGTATCAGACTGGCGAAAATTTTGATGGTTTCTCAAGCATTCCTTAACTTCAAACTCCCATATCTCGCGAACGGATTGACGAACTCCAGAAATTCCAGTTGCATCTGAAAGCAGAAACTCGCCCGATTTCAACGGTATGTGCACTTTTCCCCTAGGCCTTGGTAGTTATTGGTTTCGAGTATTAAGCCTGCGAAAATTTTGATGGTTTCTCAACCATTCCTTAACTTCAAACTCCCATATCTCGCGAACGGAATGACGAACTCGAGAAATTCCTGTTGCATCTGAAAGCAGAAACTCGCACGATTTCAACGGTATGTGCATTTTTGCCCTAGGCCATAGTAGTTATTGGTTTCGAGTTTCAGGCCTGCGAAAATTTTGATGGTTCCTCAACCATTCCTTAACTTCAAACTCCCATATCTCGCGAACGGAATGACGAACTCGAGAAATTCCTGTTGCATCTGAAAGTAGAAACTCGCACGATTACAATGCTGTGTGTACTTTTCCCCTAGGCCATTCCAGTTATTGGTTTCGAGTATCAGACTTGCGAAAATTTTGATGGTTCCTCAATCATTCCTTAGCTTCAAACTTCCATATCTCGCGAACGGATAGACGAACTCGAGAATTTCCTATTGCATCTGAAAACAGAAACTCGCCCGATTACAACGGTATATGTATTTTTGCCCTAGGCCATACTTGTTATTGGATTCGAGTATCAGAATTGCGAAAATTTTGAGGGTTTCTCAAGCATTCCTTAACTTCAAACTCCAATATCTCGCGAACGGATTGACGAACTCGAGAATTTCCTATTGCATCTGAAAGCAGAAACTCGCCCGATTTCTGCGGTATGTGCATTTTTCCCCTAGGCCTTTGTAGTTATTGGTTTCGAGTATCAGGCCTGCGAAAATTTTGATGGTTTCTCAACCATTCCTTAACTTCAAACTCTCATATCTCGCGAACGGAATGACGATCTCGAGAAATTCCTGTTGCATCTGAAAGTGGAAACTCGCCCGATTACAAAGGTATGTGCATTTTTCCCCTAGGCCTTTGTAGTTATTGGTTTCGAGTATCAGACTGGCGAAAATTTTGATGGTTTCTCAAGCATTCCTTAACTTCAAACTCCCATATCTCGCGAACGGATTGACGAACTCGAGAAACTCCTGTTGCATCTGAAAGCAGAAACTCGCCCGATTTCAACGGTATGTGCATTTTTCCCCTAGGCCTTTGTAGTTATTGGTTTCGAGTTTCAGGCCTGCGAAAATTTTGATGGTTTCTCAACCATTCCTTAACTTCAAACTCCCATATCTCGCGAACGGAATGACGAAGTCGAGAAATTCCTGTTGCATCTGAAAGTAGAAACTCGCACGATTACAATGGTGTGTGTACTTTTCCCCTAGGCCATTCCAGTTATTGGTTTCGAGTATCAGACTTGCGAAAATATTGATGGTTTCTCAATCATTCCTTAACTTCAAACTTCCATATCTCGCGAACGGATTGACGAACTCGAGAATTTCCTATTGCATCTGAAAGCAGAAACTCGCCCGATTACAACGGTACGTGTATTTTTGCCCTAGGCCATACTTGTTATTGGATTCGAGTATCAGACTTGCGAAAATTTTGATGGTTTCTCAAGCATTCCTTAACTTCAAACTCCCATATCTCGCGAACGGATTGACGAACTCGAGAATTTCCTATTGCATCTGAAAGCAGAAACTCGCCCGATTTCAACGGTATGTGCATTTTTCCCCTAGGCCTTTGTAGTTATTGGTTTCGAGTATCAGGCCTGCCAAAATTTTGATGGTTTCTCAACCATTCCTTAACTTCAAACTCCCATATCTCGCGAACGGAATGACGATCTCGAGAAATTCCTGTTGCATCTGAAAGTGGAAACTCGCCCGATTACAAAGGTATGTGCATTTTTCCCCTAGGCCTTTGTAGTTATTGGTTTCGAGTATCAGACTGGCGAAAATTTTGATGGTTTCTCAAGCATTCCTTAACTTCAAACTCCCATATCTCGCGAACGGATTGACGAACTCCAGAAATTCCAGTTGCATCTGAAAGCAGAAACTCGCCCGATTTCAACGGTATGTGCACTTTTCCCCTAGGCCTTGGTAGTTATTGGTTTCGAGTATCAGGCCTGCGAAAATTTTGATGGTTTCTCAACCATTCCTTAACTTCAAACTCCCATATCTCGCGAACGGAATGACGAACTCGAGAAATTCCTGTTGCATCTGAAAGCAGGAACTCGCCCGATTTCAACGGTATGTCCATTTTTCCCCTAGGCCTTTGTAGTTATTGGTTTCGAGTATCAGGCCTGCGAAGATTTTGATGGTTTCTCAACCATTCCTTAACTTCAAACTCCCATATCTCGCGAACGGAATGACGAACTCGAGAAATTCCTGTTGCATCTGAAAGCAGAAACTCGCCCGATTTCAACGGTATGTGCACTTTTCCCCTAGGCCTTGGTAGTTATTGGTTTCGAGTATCAGGCCTGCGAAAATTTTGATGGTTTCTCAACCATTCCTTAACTTCAAACTCCCATATCTCGCGAACGGAATGACGAACTCGAGAAATTCCTGTTGCATCTGAAAGCAGGAACTCGCCCGATTTCAACGGTATGTCCATTTTTCCCCTAGGCCTTTGTAGTTATTGGTTTCTAGCATCAGAATTGCGAAAATTTCGATGGTTTCTCAACCATTCCTTAACTTCAGACTCCCATATCTCGCGAACGGAATGACGAACTCGAGAAATTCCTGTAGCATCTGAAAGTAGAAACTCGCACGATTACAATGGTGTGTGTACTTTTCCCCTAGGCCATTCCAGGTATTGGTTTCGAGTATCAGACTTGCGAAAATTTTGATGGTACTCAACCATTCCTTAACTTCAAACTCCCATATCTCGCGAACGGAATGACGAACTCGAGAAATTCCTATTGCATCTGAAAGCAGAAACTCGCCCGATTACAAAGGTATGTGCATTTTTCCCCTAGGCCTTTGTAGTTATTAGTTTCGTGTATCAGACTGGCGAAAATTTTGATGGTTTCTCAAGCATTCCTTAACTTCAAACTCCCATATCTCGCGAACGGATTGACGAACTCGAGAATTTCCTATTGCATCTGAAAGCAGAAACTCGCCCGATTACAAAGATATGTGTGTTTTTCCCCTAGGCCTTTGTAGTTATTGGTTTCGAGTATCAGACTTGCGAAAATTTTGATGGTTTCTCAAGCATACCTTCACTTCAAACTCCCATATCTCGCGAACGGATTGACGAACTCGAGAATTTCCTATTGCATCTGAAAGCAGAAACTCGCCCGATTTCAACGGTATGTGCATTTTTCCCCTAGGCCATTGTAGTTATTGGTTTCGAGTATCAGGCCTGCGAAACTTTTGATGGTTTCTCAACCATTCCTTAACTTCAAACTCCCATATCTCGCGAACGGAATGACGACCTCGAGAAATTCCTGTTGCATCTGAAAGTGGAAACTCGCCCGATTACAAAGGTATGTGCATTTTTCCCCTAGGCCTTTGTAGTTATTGGTTTCGAGTATCAGACTGGCGAAAATTTTGATGGTTTCTCAAGCATTCCTTAACTTCAAACTCCCATATCTCGCGAACGGATTGACGAACTCCAGAAATTCCAGTTGCATCTGAAAGCAGAAACTCGCCCGATTTCAACGGTATGTGCATTTTTCCCCTAGGCCTTTGTAGTTATTGGTTTCGAGTATCAGACTTGCGAAAATTTTGAGGGTTTCTCAACCATTCCTTAACTTCAAACTCCCATATCTCGCGAACGGATTGAAGAACTCGAGAAATTCCTGTTGCATCTGAAAGTAGAGACTCGCCCGAATAGAGTGGTGTGTGTACTTTTCCCCTAGGCCATTCCAGTTATTCGTTTCTAGCATCAGAATTGCGAAAATTTCGATGGTTTCTCAACCATTCCTTAACTTCAGACTCCCATATCTCACGAACGGAATGACGATCTTGAGAAATTCCTGTTGCATCTGAAAGTGGAAACACGCCCGATTAAAAAGGTATGTGTATTTTTCCCCTAGGCCTTTGTAGTTATTGGTTTCGAGTATCAGACTGGTGAAAATATTGATGGTTTCTCAACCATTCCTTAACTTCAAACTCCCATATCTCGCGAACGGAAGGACGATCTCGAGAAATTCCTGTTGCATCTGAAAGTGGAAACTCGCCCGATTACAAAGGTATGTGTATTTTTCCCCTAGGCCTTTGTAGTTATTGGTTTCGAGTATCAGACCAGCGAAAATTTTGATGGTATCTCAGCCATTCCTTAACTTCAAACTCCCATATCTCGCGAACGGATTAACGAACTCGAGAATTTACTATTGCATCTGAAAGCAGAAACTCGCCCGATTACAACGGTATGTGTATTTTTGCCCTAGGCCATACTTTTTATTGGATTCGAGTATCAGACTTGCGAAAATTTTGATGGTTTCTCAAGCATTCCTTAACTTCAAACTCCCATATCTCGCGAACGGATTGACGAACTCGAGAATTTCCTATTGCATCTGAAAGCAGAAACTCGCCCGATTTCAGCGGTATGTGCATTTTTCCCCTAGGTCTTTGTAGTTATTGATTTCGAGTATCAGACTGGTGAAAATTTTGATGGTTTCTCAAGCATTCCTTAACTTCAAACTCCCATATCTCGCGAACGGATTGACGAACTCGAGAATTTCCTATTGCATCTGAAAGTGGAAACTCGCCCGATTACAAAGGTATGTGTATTTTTCCCCTAGGCCTTTGTAGTTATTGGTTTCGAGTATCAGACCAGCGAAAATTTTGATGGTATCTCAACCATTCCTTAAATTCAAACTCCCATATCTCGCGAACGGAATGACGAACTCGAAAAATTCCTGTTGTATCTGAAAGTAGAAACTCGCACGATTACAATGGTGTGTGTACCTCTCCCTTAGGCCATTGTAGTTATTGGTTTCTAGCGTCGGAATTGCGAAAATTTTGAGGGTTTCTCAAGCATTCCTTAACTTCAATCTCCCATATCTCGCGAACGGAATGAAGAACTCGAGAAATTCCTGTTGCATCTGAAAGTAGAGACTCGTCCGAATAGAATGGTGTGTGTACTTTTCCCCTAGGCCATTCCAGTTATTCGTTTCTAGCATCAGAATTGCGAAAATTTCGATGGTTTCTCAACCATTCCTTAACTTCAGACTCCCATATCTCGCGAACGGAATGACGATCTCGAGAAATTCCTGTTGCATCTGAAAGTGGAAACTCGCCCGATTACAAACGTATGTGTATTTTTCCCCCAGGCCTTTGTAGTTATTGGTTTCGAGTATCAGACTTGCGAAAATTTTGAGGGTTTCTCAACCATTCCTTAAATTCAAACTCCCATATCTCGCGAACGGATTGAAGAACTCGAGAAATTCCTGTTGCATCTGAAAGTAGAGACTCGCCCGAATAGAATGTTGTGTGTACTTTTCCCCTAGGCCATTCCAGTTATTCGTTTCTAGCATCAGAATTGCGAAATTTTTGATGGTTTCTCAACCATTCCTTAACTTCAAACTCCCATATCTCGCGAACGGAATGACGATCTCGAGAAATTCCTGTTGCATCTGAAAGAGGAAACTCGCCCGATTACAAAGGTATGTGCATTTCTCCCCTAGGCCTTTGTAGTTATTGGTTTCGAGTATCAGACTGGCGAAAATTTTGATGGTTTCTCAAGCATTCCTTAACTTCAAACTCCCATATCTCGCGAACGGATTGACGAACTCGAGAAACTCCTGTTGCATCTGAAAGCAGAAACTCGCCCGATTACAACGGTATGTGTATTTTCCCCCTAGGCCATTGTAGTTATTGGTTTCGAGTATCAGACTTGCGAAAATTTTGATGGTTTCCCAATCATACCTTAACTTCAAACTTCCATATCTCGCGAACGGAATGACGAACTCGAGAAATTCCTTTTGCATCTGAAAGCAGAAACTCGCCCGATTACAAAGGTACGTGTATTTTTCCCAAAGGCCTTTGTAGTTATTGGTTTCGAGTATCAGACTTGCGATAATTTTGATGGTTTCTCAAGCATTCCTTAACTTCAAACTCCCGTATCTCGCGAACGGATTGACGAACTCGAGAAATTCCTGTTGTATCTGAAAGTAGAAACTCGCACGATTACAATGGTGTGTGTACTTTTCCCCTAGGCCATTCCAGTTATTCGTTTCTAGCATCAGAATTGCGAAAATTTCGATGGTTTCTCAACCATTCCTTAACTTCAGACTCCCATATCTCGCGAACGGATTGACGAACTCGAGAAACTCCTGTTGCATCTGAAAGCAGAAACTCGCCCGATTACAACGGTATGTGTATTTCCCCCTAGGCCATTGTAGTTATTGGTTTCGAGTATCAGACTTGCGAAAATTTTGATTGTTTCTCAATCATTCCTTAACTTCAAACTTCCATATCTCGCGAACGGATTGACGAACTCGAGAAATTCCTTTTGCATCTGAAAGCAGAAACTCGCCCGATTACACAGGTACGTGTATTTTTCCCAAAGGCCTTTGTAGTTATTGGTTTCGAGTATCAGACTTGCGATAATTTTGATAGTTTCTCAATCATTCCTTAACTTCAAACTTCCATATCTCGCGAACGGATTGACGAACTTGAGAATTTCCTATTGCATCTGAAAGCAGAAACTCGCCCGATTACAACGGTATGTGTATTTTTGCCCTAGGCCATACTTGTTATTGGATTCGAGTATCAGACTTGCGAAAATTTTGATGGTTTCTCAAGCATTCCTTAACTTCAAACTCCCATATCTCGCGAACGGATTGACGAACACGAGAATTTCCTATTGCATCTGAAAGCAGAAACTCGCCCGATTTCAACGGTATGTGCATTTTTCCCCTAGGTCTTTGTAGTTATTGGTTCCGAGTATCAGGCCTGCGAAAATTTTGATGGTTCCTCAACCATTCCTTAACTTCAAACTCCCATATCTCGCGAACGGAATGACGATCTCGAGAAATTCCTGTTGCATCTGAAAGAGGAAACTCGCCCGATTACAAAGGTATGTGCATTTCTCCCCTAGGCCTTTGTAGTTATTGGTTTCGCGTATCAGACTGGCGAAAATTTTGATGGTTCCTCAAGCATTCCTTAACTTCAAACTCCCATATCTCGCGAACGGATTGACGAACTCGAGAAACTCCTGTTGCATATGAAAGCAGAATCTCGCCCGATTACACAGGTACGTGTATTTTCCCCCTAGGCCATTGTAGTTATTGGTTTCGAGTATCAGACTTGCGAAAATTTTGATGGTTTCCCAATCATTCCTTAACTTCAAACTTCCATATCTCGCGAACGAAATGACGAACTCGAGAAATTCCTTTTGCATCTGAAAGCAGAAACTCGCCCGATTACAAAGGTACGTGTATTTTTCCCAAAGGCCTTTGTAGTTATTGGTTTCGAGTATCAGACTTGCGAAAATTTTGATTGTTTCTCAATCATTCCTTAACTTCAAACTTCCATATCTCGCGAACGGATTGACGAACTCGAGAAATTCCTTTTGCATCTGAAAGCAGAAACTCGCCCGATTACACAGGTACGTGTATTTTTCCCAAAGGCCTTTGTAGTTATTGGTTTCGAGTATCAGACTTGCGAAAATTTTGATGGTTTCTCAACCATTCCTTAACTTCAAACTCCCATATCTCGCGAACGGAATGACGATCTCGAGAAATTCCTGTTGCATCTGAAAGAGGAAACTCGCCCGATTACAAAGGTATGTGCATTTCGCCCCTAGGCCTTTGTAGTTATTGGTTTCGAGTATCAGACTGGCGAAAATTTTGATGGTTTCTCAAGCATTCCTTAACTTCAAACTTCCATATCTCGCGAACGGATTGACGAACTCGAGAAACTCCTGTTGCATCTGTAAGCAGAAACTCGCCCGATTACAACGGTACGTGTATTTTCCCCCTAGGCCATTGTAGTTACTGGTTTCGAGTATCAGACTTGCGAAAATTTTGATGGTTTCTCAATCATTCCTTAACTTCAAACTTCCATATCTCGCGAACGGATTGACGAACTCGAGAAATTCCTTTTGCATCTGAAAGCAGAAACTCGCCCGATTACAAAGGTATGTGTATTTTTGCCCTAGGCCATACTTGTTATTGGATTCGAGTATCAGACTTGCGAAAATTTTGATGGTTTCTCAATCATTCCTTAACTTCAAACTTCCATATCTCGCGAACGGAATGACGAACTCGAGAAATTCCTTTTGCATCTGAAAGCAGAAACACGCCCGATTACAAAGGTACGTGTATTTTTCCCAAAGGCCTTTGTAGTTATTGGTTTCGAGTATCAGACTTGCGATAATTTTGATGGTTTCTCAAGCATTCCTTAACTTCAAACTCCCATATCTCGCGAACGGATTGACGAACTCGAGAAACTCCTGTCGCATCTGAAAGCAGAAACTCGCCCGATTACAACGGTATGTGTATTTCCCCCTAGGCCATTGTAGTTATTGGTTTCGAGTATCAGACTTGCGAAAATTTTGATGGTTTCTCAATCATTCCTTAACTTCAAACTTCCATATCTCGCGAACGGATTGACGAACTCGAGAAATTCCTTTTGCATCTGAAAGCAGAAGCTCGCCCGATTACACAGGTACGTGTATTTTTCCCAAAGGCCTTTGTAGTTATTGGTTTCGAGTATCAAACTTGCGATAATTTTGATGGTTTCTCAATCATTCCTTAACTTCAAACTTCCATATCTCGCGAACGGATTGACGAACTTGAGAATTTCCTATTGCATCTGAAAGCAGAAACTCGCCCGATTACAACGGTATGTGTATTTTTGCCCTAGGCCATACTTGTTATTGGATTCGAGTATCAGACTTGCGAAAATTTTGATGGTTTCTCAAGCATTCCTTAACTTCAAACTCCCATATCTCGCGAACGGATTGACGAACTCGAGAATTTCCTATTGCATCTGAAAGCAGAAACTCGCCCGATTTCAACGGTATGTGCATTTTTCCCCTAGGTCTTTGTAGTTATTGGTTCCGAGTATCAGGCCTGCGAAAATTTTGATGGTTTCTCAACCATTCCTTAACTTCAAACTCCCATATCTCGCGAACGGAATGACGAACTCGAAAAATTCCTGTTGCATCTGAAACTGGAAACTCGCCCGATTACAAAGGTATGTGTGTTTTTCCCCTAGGCCTTTGTAGTTATGGGTTTCGAGTATCAGACTTGCGAAAATTTTGAGGGTTTCTCAACCATTCCTTAAATTCAAACTCCCATATCTCGCGAACGGATTGAAGAACTCGAGAAATTCCTGTTGCATCTGAAAGTAGAGACTCGCCCGAATAGAATGGTGTGTGTACTTTTCCCCTAGGCCATTCCAGTTATTCGTTTCTAGCATCAGAATTGCGAAAATTTTGATGGTTTCTCAACCATTCCTTAACTTCAAACTCCCATATCTCGCGAACGGAATGACGATCTCGAGAAATTCCTGTTGCATCTGAAACTGGAAACTCGCCCGATTACAAAGGTATGTGCATTTCTCCCCTAGGCCTTTGTAGTTATTGGTTTCGAGTATCAGACTGGCGAAGATTTTGATAGTTTCTCAAGCATTCCTTAACTTCAAACTCCCATATCTCGCGAACGGATTGACGAACTCGAGAAACTCCTGTTGCATCTGAAAGCAGAAACTCGCCCGATTACAACGGTATGTGTATTTTCCCCCTAGGCCATTGTAGTTATTGGTTTCGAGTATCAGACTTGCGATAATTTTGATGGTTTCTCAATCATTCCTTAACTTCAAACTTCCATATCTCGCGAACGGATTGACGAACTTGAGAATTTCCTATTGCATCTGAAAGCAGAAACTCGCCCTATTTCAACGGTATGTGCATTTTTCCCCTAGGTCTTTGTAGTTATTGGTTCCGAGTATCAGGCCTGCGAAAATTTTGATGGTTTCTCAACCATCCTTAACTTCAAACTCCCATATCTCGCGAATGGAATGACGAACTCGAGAAATTCCTTTTGCATCTGAAAGCAGAAACTCGCCCGATTACAAAGGTACGTGTATTTTTCCCCAAGGCCTTTGTAGTTATTGGTTTCTAGCATCAGAAATGCGAAAATTTTGATGGTTTCTCAACCATTCCTTAATTTCAAACTCCCATATCTCGCGAACGGAATGACGAACTCGAGAAATTCCTGTTGGATGTGAAAGTAGAAACTCGCCCGATTACAACGGTGCGTGTACTTTTCCCCTAGACCGTTCCAGCTATTGGTTTCCATTATCAGACTTGCGAAAATTTTGATGGTTTCTCAACCATTCCTTAACTTCACACTTCCATATCTCGCGAACGGATTGACGAACTCGAGAAATTCTTGTTGCATGTGAAAGTAGAAACTCGCCCGATTACAACGGAATGTGCATTTTTGCCCTAGGCCATAGTAGTTATTGGTTTCGAGTATCAGACCAGCGAAAATTTTGATGGTATCTCAACCATTCCTTAACTTCAAACTCCCATATCTCGCGAACGGAATTACGAACTCGAGAAATTCCTGTTGGATCTGAAAGTAGAAACTCGCACGATTACAATGGTGTGTGTACTTTTCCCCTAGGCCATTGTAGTTATTGGTTTCTAGCGTCAGAATTGCGAAAATTTTGATGGTTTCTCAACCATTCCTTAACTTCAGACTCCCATATCTCGCGAACGGAATGACGATATCGAGAAATTCCTGTTGCATCTGAAAGTGGAAACTCGCCCGATTACAAAGGTATGTGCATTTCTCCCCTAGGCCTTTGTAGTTATTGGTTTCGAGTATCAGACTGGCGAAAATTTTGATGGTTTCTCAAGCATTCCTTAACTTCAAACTTCCATATCTCGCGAACGGATTGACGACCTCGAGAAACTCCTGTTGCATCTGAAAGCAGAAACTCGCCCGATTACAAAGGTACGTGTATTTTTCCCAAAGGCCTTTGTAGTTATTGGTTTCGAGTATCAAACTTGCGATAATTTTGATGGTTTCTCAATCATTCCTTAACTTCAAACTCCCATATCTCGCGAACGGATTGACGAACTTGAGAATTTCCTATTGCATCTGAAAGCAGAAACTCGCCCGATTTCAACGGTATGTGCATTTTTCCCCTAGGTCTTTGTAGTTATTGGTTCCGAGTATCAGGCCTGCGAAAATTTTGATGGTTTCTCAACCATTCCTTAACTTCAAACTCCCATATCTCGCGAACGGAATGACGAACTCGAAAAATTCCTGTTGCATCTGAAACTGGAAACTCGCCCGATTACAAAGGTATGTGTGTTTTTCCCCTAGGCCTTTGTAGTTATGGGTTTCGAGTATCAGACTTGCGAAAATTTTGAGGGTTTCTCAACCATTCCTTAAATTCAAACTCCCATATCTCGCGAACGGATTGAAGAACTCGAGAAATTCCTATTGCATCTGAAAGTAGAGACTCGCCCGAATAGAATGGTGTGTGTACTTTTCCCCTAGGCCATTCCAGTTATTCGTTTCTAGCATCAGAATTGCGAAAATTTTGATGGTTTCTCAACCATTCCTTAACTTCAAACTCCCATATCTCGCGAACGGAATGACGATCTCGAGAAATTCCTGTTGCATCTGAAACTGGAAACTCGCCCGATTACAAAGGTATGTGCATTTCTCCCCTAGGCCTTTGTAGTTATTGGTTTCGAGTATCAGACTGGCGAAGATTTTGATAGTTTCTCAAGCATTCCTTAACTTCAAACTCCCATATCTCGCAAACGGATTGACGAACTCGAGAAACTCCTGTTGCATCTGAAAGCAGAAAATCGCCCGATTACAACGGTATGTGTATTTTCCCCCTAGGCCATTGTAGTTATTGGTTTCGAGTATCAGACTTGCGATAATTTTGATGGTTTCTCAATCATTCCTTAACTTCAAACTTCCATATCTCGCGAACGGATTGACGAACTTCAGAATTTCCTATTGCATCTGAAAGCAGAAACTCGCCCGATTACAACGGTATGTGTATTTTTGCCCTAGGCCATACTTGTTATTGGATTCGAGTATCAGACTTGCGAAAATTTTGATGGTTTCTCAAGCATTCCTTAACTTCAAACTCCCATATCTCGCGAACGGATTGTCGAACTCGAGAATTTCCTATTGCATCTGAAAGCAGAAACTCGCCCTATTTCAACGGTATGTGCATTTTTCCCCTAGGTCTTTGTAGTTATTGGTTCCGAGTATCAGGCCTGCGAAAATTTTGATGGTTTCTCAACCATCCTTAACTTCAAACTCCCATATCTCGCGAATGGAATGACGAACTCGAGAAATTCCTTTTGCATCTGAAAGCAGAAACTCGCCCGATTACAAAGGTACGTGTATTTTTCCCCAAGGCCTTTGTAGTTATTGGTTTCGAGTATCAGACTTGCGAAAATTTTGATGGTTTCTCAAGCATTCAATAACTTCTAACTCCCATATCTCGCGAACGGATTGACGAACTCGAGAAATTCCTGTTGCATCTGAAAGCAGAAGCTCGCCCGATTACAACGGTATGTGTATTTTCCCCCTAGGCCATTGTAGTTATTGGTTTCTAGCATCAGAAACGCGAAAATTTTGATGGTTTCTCAACCATTCCTTAATTTCAAACTCCCATATCTCGCGAACGGAATGACGAACTCGAGAAATTCCTGTTGGATGTGAAAGTAGAAACTCGCCCGATTACAACGGTGCGTGTACTTTTCCCCTAGACCGTTCCAGCTATTGGTTTCCATTATCAGACTTGCGAAAATTTTGATGGTTTCTCAACCATTCCTTAACTTCACACTTCCATATCTCGCGAACGGATTGACGAACTCGAGAAATTCCTGTTGCATGTGAAAGTAGAAACTCGCCCGATTACAACGGAATGTGCATTTTTGCCCTAGGCCATAGTAGTTATTGGTTTCGAGTATCAGACCAGCGAAAATTTTGAAGGTTTCTCAACCATTCCTTAACTTCAAACTCCCATATCTCGCGAACGGATTGACGAACTCGAGAAATTCCTGTTGCATCTGAAAGCAGAAACTCGCCCGATTTCAACGGTATGTGCATTTTTGCCCTAGGCCATAGTAGTTATTGCTTTCGAGTATCAGACTTGCGAAAATTTTGAGGGTTTCTCAATCATTCCTTAACTTCAAACTTCCATATCTCGCGAACGGATAGACGAACTCGAGAAATTCCTTTTGCATCTGAAAGCAGAAACTCGCCCGATTACAAAGGTACGTGTATTTTTCCCAAAGGCCTTTGTAGTTATTGGTTTCGAGTATCAGACTTGCGATAATTTTGATGGTTCCTCAAGCATTCCTTAACTTCAAACTCCCGTATCTCGCGAACGGATTGACGAACTCGAGAAATTCCTGTTGTATCTGAAAGTAGAAACTCGCACGATTACAATGGTGTGTGTACTTTTCCCCTAGGCCATTCCAGTTATTCGTTTCTAGCATCAGAATTGCGAAAATTTCGATGGTTTCTCAACCGTTCCTTAACTGCAGACTCCCATATCTCGCGAACGGATTGACGAACTCGAGAAATTCCTTTTGCATCTGAAAGCAGAAACTCGCCCGATTACAAAGGTACGTGTATTTTTCCCAAAGGCCTTTGTAGTTATTGGTTTCGAGTATCAGACTTGCGATAATTTTGATGGTTTCTCAAGCATTCCTTAACTTCAAACTCCCGTATCTCGCGAACGGATTGACGAACTCCAGAAATTCCTGTTGCATCTGAAAGTAGAAACTCGCACGATTGCAATGGTGTGTGTATTTTTACCCTAGGCCATTCCAGTTATTCGTTTCTAGCATCAGAATTGCGAAAATTTCGATGGTTTCTCAACCATTCCTTAACTTCAGACTACCATATCTCGCGAACGGATTGACGAACTCGAGAAATTCCTTTTGCATCTGAAAGCAGAAACTCGCCCGATTACAAAGGTACGTGTATTTTTCCCCAAGGCCTTTGTAGTTATTGGTTTCGAGTATCAGACTTGCGAAAATTTTGATGGTTTCTCAAGCATTCAATAACTTCTAACTCCCATATCTCGCGAACGGATTGACGAACTCGAGAAATTCCTGTTGCTTCTGAAAGCAGAAGCTCGCCCGATTACAACGGTATGTGTATTTTTCCCCTAGGCCATTGTAGTTATTGGTTTCTAGCATCAGAAATGCGAAAATTTTGATGGTTTCTCAATCATTCCTTAACTTCAAACCCCCATATCTCGCGAACGGAATGACGAACTCGAGAAATTCCTGTTGCATGTGAAAGTAGAAACTCGCCCGATTACAACGGTGCGTGTACTTTTCCCCTAGACCGTTCCAGCTATTGGTTTCGATTATCAGACTTGCGAAAATTTTGAAGGTTTCTCAACCATTCCTTAACTTCAAACTCCCATATCTCGCGAACGGATTGACGAACTCGAGAAGTTCCTGTTGCATCTGAAAGCAGAAACTCGCCCGATTTCAAAGGTATGTGCATTTTTGCCCTAGGCCATAGTAGTTATTGCTTTCGAGTATCAGACTTGCGAAAATTTTGATGGTTTCTCAAGCATTCAATAACTTCTAACTCCCACATCTCGCGAACGGATTGACGAACTCGAGAAACTCCTGTTGCATCTGAAAGCAGAAACTCGCCCGATTACAACGGCATGTGTATTTTTACCCTAGGCCATGGTAGTTATTGGTTTCGAGTATCAGACTTGCGAAAATTTTGATGGTTTCTCAAGCATTCCTTAACTTCAAACTCCCATATCTCGCGAACGGATTGACGAACTCGAGAAATTCCTGTTGCATCTGACAGCAGAAACTCGCCCGATTACAGCGGTATGTGTATTTTTCCCCTAAGCCATTCCAGTTATTGGTTTCGAGTATCAGACCAGCGAAAATTTTGAAGGTTTCTCAACCATTCCTTAACTTAAAACTCCCATATCTCGCGAACGGATTGACGAACTCGAGAAATTCCTGTTGCATCTGAAAGCTGAAACTCGCCCGATTTCAACGGTATGTGCATTTTTGCCCTAGGCCATAGTAGTTATTGGTTTCGAGTATCAGACTTGCGAAAATTTTGATGGTTTCTCAAGCATTCCTTAACTTCAAACTCCCATATCTCGCGAACGGATTGAAGAACTCGAGAAATTCCTGTTGCATCTGAAAGTAGAGACTCGCCCGAATAGAATGGTGTGTGTACTTTTCCCCTAGGCCATTCCAGTTATTCGTTTCTAGCATCAGAATTGCGAAAATTTCGATGGTTTCTCAACCATTCCTTAACTTCAGACTCCCATATCTCGCGAACGGAATGACGATCTCGAGAAATTCCTGTTGCATCTGAAAGTGGAAACTCGCCCGATTACAAACGTATGTGTATTTTTCCCCTAGGCCATTGTAGTTATTGGTTTCTAGCATCAGAAATGCGAAAATTTTGATGGTTTCTCAACCATTCCTTAACTTCAAACTCCCATATCTCGCGAACGGAATGACGAACTCGAGAAATTCCTGTTGCATGTGAAAGTAGAAACTCGCCCGATTACAACGGTGCGTGTACTTTTCCCCTAGACCGTTCCAGCTATTGGTTTCGATTATCAGACTTGCGAAAATTTTGATGGTTTCTCAACCATTCCTTAACTTTACACTTCCATATCTCGCGAACGGATTCACGAACTCGAGAAATTCCTGTTGCATGTGAAAGTAGAAACTCGCCCGATTACAACGGAATGTGCATTTTTGCCCTAGGCCATAGTAGTTATTGGTTTCGAGTATCAGACCAGCGAAAATTTTGAAGGTTTCTCAACCATTCCTTAACTTCAAACTCCCATATCTCGCGAACGGATTGACGAACTCGAGAAGTTCCTGTTGCATCTGAAAGCAGAAACTCGCCCGATTTCAACGGTATGTGCATTTTTCCCCTAGGCCTTTGTAGTTATTGGTTTCGAGTATCAGACTTGCTAAAATTTTGATGGTTTCTCAAGCATTCCTTAACTTCAAACTCCCATATCTCGCGAACGGATTGACGAACTCGAGAAATTCCTGTTGCATCTGACAGCAGAAACTCGTCCGATTACAGCGGTATGTGTATTTTTCCCCTAAGCCATTCCAGTTATTGGTTTCGAGTATCAGACCAGCGAAAATTTTGAAGGTTTCTCAACCATTCCTTAACTTAGAACTCCCATATCTCGCGAACGGATTGACGAACTCGAGAAATTCCTGTTGCATCTGAAAGCTGAAACTTGCCCGATTTCAACGGTATGTGCATTTTTGCCCTAGGCCATAGCAGTTATTGGTTTCGAGTATCAGACTTGCGAAAATTTTGATGGTTTCTCAAGCATTCCTTAACTTCAAACTCCCATATCTCGCGAACGGATTGACGAACTCGAGAAATTCCTGTTGCATCTGAAAGTAGAAACTCGCATGATTACAATGGTGTGTGTACTTTTCCCCTAGGGCATTCCAGTTATTGGTTTCGAGTATCAGACTTGCGAAAATTTTGATGGTTTCTCAATCATTCCTTAACTTCAAACTTCCATATCTCGCGAACGGAATGACGCACTCGAGAAATTCCTGTTGCATCTGAAAGCTGAAACTCGCCCGATTTCAACGGTATGTGCATTTTTGCCCTAGGCCATAGCAGTTATTGGTTTCGAGTATCAGACTTGCGAAAATTTTGATTGCTTCTCAAGCATTCCTTAACTTCAAACAGCCATATCTCGCGAACGGATTGACGAACACGAGAAATTCCTGTTGCATCTGAAAGCAGAAACTCGCCCGATTACAACGGTATGTGTATTTTCCCCTAGGCCTTTGTAGTTATTGGTTTCGTGTATCTGACTGGCGAAAATTTTTATTGTTTCTCAAGCATTCAATAACTTCTAACTCCCATATCTCGCGAACGGATTGACGAACTCGAGAAACTCCTGTTGCATCTGAAAGCAGAAACTCGCCCGATTACAACGGCATGTGTATTTTTACCCTGGGCCATGGTAGTTATTTGTTTCGAGTATCAGACTTGCGAAAATTTTGATGGTTTCTCAAGCATTCCTTGACTTCAAACTCCCATATCTCGCGAACGGATTGACGAACTCGAGAAATTCCTGTTGCATCTGACAGCAGAAACTCGCCCGATTACAGCGGTATGTGCATTTTTGCCCTAGGCCATAGTAGTTATTGGATTCGAGTATCAGACTTGCGAAAATTTTGATGGTTTCTCAAGCATTCCTTAACTTCAAACTCCCATATCTCGCGAACGGATTGAAGAACTCGAGAAATTCCTGTTGCATCTGAAAGTAGAGACTCGCCCGAATAGAATGGTGTGTGTACTTTTCCCCTAGGCCATTCCAGTTATGCGTTTCTAGCATCAGAATTGCGAAAATTTCGATGGTTTCTCAACCATTCCTTAACTTCAGACTCCCATATCTCGCGAACGGAATGACGATCTCGAGAAATTCCTGTTGCATCTGAAAGTGGAAACTCGCCCGATTACAAACGTATGTGTATTTTTCCCCCAGGCCTTTGTAGTTATTGGTCTCGAGTATCAGACCAGCGAAAATTTTGATGGTTTCTCAACCATTCCTTAACTTCAAACTCCCATATCTAGCGAACGGAATGACGAACTCGAGAAATTCCTGTTGTATCTGAAAGTAGAATCTCGCACGATTACAATGGTGTGTGTACTTTTCCCCCAGGCCATTGTAGTTATTGGTTTCTAGCGTCGGAATTGCGAAAATTTTGATGGTTTCTCAACCATTCCTTAACTTCAGACTCCCATATCTCGCGAACGGAATGACGATCTCGAGAAATTCCTGTTGCATCTGAAAGTGGAAACTCGCCCGATTACAAAGGTATGTGCATTTTTCCCCTAGGCCTTTGTAGTTATTGGTTTCGTGTATCTGACTGGCGAAAATTTTGATGGTTTCTCAAGCATTCCTTAACTTCAAACTCCCATATCTCGCGAACGGATTGACGAACTCGAGAAATTCCTGTTGCATCTGAAAGCAGAAACTCGCCCGATTACAAAGATATGTGTGTTTTTCCCCTAGGCCTTTGTAGTTATTGGTTTCGAGTATCAGACTTGCGAAAATTTTGAGGGTTTCTCAACCATTCCTTAACTTCAAACTCCCATATCGCGCGAACGGATTGAAGAACTCGAGAAATTCCTGTTGCATCTGAAAGTGGAAGCTCGCCCGATTACAAGGGTATGTTCATTTTTCCCCTATGCCTTTGTAGTTATTGGTTTCGAGTATCAGACTTGCGAAAATTTTGATGGTTTCTCAACCATTCCTTAACTTCAAACTCCCATATCTCGCGAACGGAATGACGAACTCGAGAAATTCCTGTTGCATATGAAAGTAGAAACTCGCATGATTACAATGGTGTGTGTACTTTTCCCCTAGGGCATTCCAGTTATTGGTTTCGAGTATCAGACTTGCGAAAATTTTGATGGTTTCTCAATCATTCCTTAACTTCAAACTTCCATATCTCGCGAACGGAATGACGCACTCGAGAAATTCCTGCTGCATCTGAAAGTGGAAACTTGCCCGATTACAAAGGTATGCGCATTTTTCCCCTAGGCCTTTGTAGTTATTGGTTTCGAGTATCAGACTGGCGAAAATTTTGATGGTTTCTCAAGCATTCCTTAACTTCAAACTCCCATATCTCGCGAACGGATTGACGAACTCGAGAAATTCCTGTTGCATCTGAAAGCAGAAACTCGCCCGATTACAAAGATATGTGTGTTTTTCCCCTAGGCCTTTGTAGTTATTGGTCTCGAGTATCAGACCAGCGAAAATTTTGATGGTTTCTCAACCATTCCTTAACTTCAAACTCCCATATCTAGCGAACGGAATGACGAACTCGAGAAATTCCTGTTGTATCTGAAAGTAGAATCTCGCACGATTACAATGGTGTGTGTACTTTTCCCCTAGGCCATTGTAGTTATTGGTTTCTAGCGTCGGAATTGCGAAAATTTTGATGGTTTCTCAACCATTCCTTAACTTCAGACTCCCATATCTCGCGAACGGAATGACGATCTCGAGAAATTCCTGTTGCATCTGAAAGTGGAAACTCGCCCGATTACAAAGGTATGTGCATTTTTCCCCTAGGCCTTTGTAGTTATTGGTTTCGTGTATCTGACTGGCGAAAATTTTGATGGTTTCTCAAGCATTCCTTAACTTCAAACTCCCATATCTCGCGAACGGATTGACGAACTCGAGAAATTCCTGTTGCATCTGAAAGCAGAAACTCGCCCGATTACAAAGATATGTGTGTTTTTCCCCTAGGCCTTTGTAGTTATTGGTTTCGAGTATCAGCCTTGCGAAAATTTTGAGGGTTTCTCAACCATTCCTTAACTTCAAACTCCCATATCGCGCGAACGGATTGAAGAACTCGAGAAATTCCTGTTGCATCTGAAAGTGGAAGCTCGCCCGATTACAAGGGTATGTTCATTTTTCCCCTATGCCTTTGTAGTTATTGGTTTCGAGTATCAGACTTGCGAAAATTTTGATGGTTTCTCAACCATTCCTTAACTTCAAACTCCCATATCTCGCGAACGGAATGACGAACTCGAGAAATTCCTGTTGCATATGAAAGTAGAAACTCGCATGATTACAATGGTGTGTGTACTTTTCCCCTAGGGCATTCCAGTTATTGGTTTCGAGTATCAGACTTGCGAAAATTTTGATGGTTTCTCAATCATTCCTTAACTTCAAACTTCCATATCTCGCGAACGGAATGACGCACTCGAGAAATTCCTGCTGCATCTGAAAGTGGAAACTCGCCCGATTACAAAGGTATGCGCATTTTTCCCCTAGGCCTTTGTAGTTGTTGGTTTCGAGTATCAGACTTGCGAAAATTTTGATGGTTTCTCAACCATTCCTTAACTTCAAACTCCCATGACTCGCGAACGGAATGACGAACTCGAGAAATTCCTGTTGCATTTGAAAGTGGAAACTCGCCCGATTACAAGGGTATGTGCATTTTTCCCCTAAGCCTTTGTAGTTATTGGTTTCGAGTATCAGAATTGCGAAAATTTTGATGGTTTCTCAAGCATTCCTTAACTTCAAACTCCCATATCGCGCGAACGGATTGACGAACTCGAGAAATTCCTGTTGCATCTGAAAGCAGAAACTCGCACGATTACAAGCGTGTGTGTACTTTTCCCCTAGGCCATTCCAGTTATTGGTTTCGAGTATCAGAATTGCGAAAATTTTGATGGTTTCTCAACCATTCCTTAACTTCAAACTCCCATGTCTCGCGAACAGAATGACGAACTCGAGAAATTCCTGTTGCATCTGAAAGTGGAAACTCGCCCGATTACAAAGGTATGTGCATTTCTCCCCTAGGCCTTTGTATTTATTTGTTTCGAGCATCAGACTTTCGAAAATTTTGATGGTTTCTCAAGCATTCCTTAACTTCAAACTCCCATATCTCGCGAACGGATTGACGAACTCGAGAAATTCCTGTTGCATCTGAAAGTAGAAACTCGGCCGATTACAAAGATATGTGTGTTTTTCCCCTAGGCCTTTGTAGTTATTGGTTTCGAGTATCAGACTTGCTAAAATTTTGAGGGTTTCTCAACCATTCCTTAACTTCAAACTCCCATATCTCGCGAACGGATTGACGAACTCGAGAAATTACTGTTGCATCTGAAATTGGCAACTCGCCCGATTACAAAGGTATGTGCATTTTTCCCCTAGGCCTTTGCAGTTATTGCTTTCGTGTATCAGACTTGCGAAAATTTTGATGGTTTCTCAAGCATTCCTTAACTTCAAACTCCCATATCTCGCGAACGGATTGACGAACTCGAGAAATTCCTGTTGCATCTGAAAGTGGAAACTCGCCCGATTACAAAGGTATGTGCATTTTTCCCCTAGGCCTTTGTAGTTATTGGTTTCGAGTATCAGACTTGCTAAAATTTTGAGGGTTTCTCAACCATTCCTTAACTTCAAACTCCCATATCTCGCGAACGGATTGACGAACTCGAGAAATTACTGTTGCATCTGAAATTGGCAACTCGCCCGATTACAATGGTATGTGTATTTTTCCCCTAGGCATTTGCAGTTATTGCTTTCGTGTATCAGACTTGCGAAAATTTTGATGGTTTCTCAAGCATTCCTTAACTTCAAACTCCCATATCTCGCGAACGGATTGACGAACTCGAGAAATTCCTGTTGCATCTGAAAGTGGAAACTCGCCCGATTACAAAGGTATGTGCATTTTTCCCCTAGGCCTTTGTAGTTATTGGTTTCGAGTATCAGACTTGCGAAAATTTTGATGGTTTCTCAAGCATTCCTTAAATTCAATCTCCTATATCTCGCGAACGGATTGACGAACTCGAGAAATTCCTGTTGCATCTGAAAGTGGAAACTCGCCCGATTACAAAGGTATGTGCATTTTTCCCCTAGGCCTTTGTAGTTATTGGTTTCGTGTATCTGACTGGCGAAAATTTTGATGGTTTCTCAAGCATTCCTTAACTTCAAACTCCCATATCTCGCGAACGGATTGACGAACTCGAGAAATTCCTGTTGCATCTGAAAGCAGAAACTCGCCCGATTACAAAGATATGTGAGTTTTTCCCCTAGGTCATTCCAGCTATTGGTTTCGAGTTTCAGACCAGCGAAAATTTTGATGGTTTCTTAAGCATTCCTTAACTTCAAACTCCCATATCTCGCGAACGGAATGACGAACTCGAGAAATTCCTGCTGCATCTGAAAGTGGAAACTCGCCCGATTACAAAGGTATGCGCATTTTTCCCCTAGGCCTTTGTAGTTATTGGTTTCGAGTATCAG